>NW_027526204.1:66911139-67433639 GCF_048455015.1 Haemaphysalis longicornis | reverse complement strand
TGGCGGGTGCCTTGTGTCTCCGCTGCTACGTAAATGTTATCTCTTTTCTTCCCCGCCCACCTGTCAGGCTCTCCGTTCTCTCCGTTCTTCCACGATAACGCCACAAAATACGGTGGAGCGTTTCTCCCGCGAATTGAATTTTCACCTGTTCACCTTTTCGTGGGCCATCTGCTGGAAACTTTCGTTACTGTCGGACTTCTTGAAATACCGCCACGAGGAACGAACCACGGACACTAGCTCGTGTTGTATTCGTGCGTCAAAATATTGTGTTGAGCACGTATATTTTTATTTCATATATTACGAGTAAAGCCACCATGTTTATTTATGTATAATAAAATTACAACGCCATTTAAGTCTTGATGTTTTGCGTCGAACATGCCTGTTTTCTTTTTCCTGAACAATGTTGACAAGTATGAAGTGCGTTTTCAGATACAGTGGTTCGGATAAGGTTCGCCTATATCGACAAGTCGTTCAAGTATTCGTTTAACCTTTCGACGGAAGGTAATGTGAGGTATACGCAGACACACAGACAGACTGAAATTTTTGGTTTTAATTGAAGTAGCCCAAAAAAGACTATCGTTTTCACAAGTCAGGCCGAAAGACCACAGAAATCCTGAGGACGCAAACAATATGACATGGACACAAGAGGCGTGGGGGACTAAGGAAGCATACTAGGCGTCTGTGGAGATTCGTGTATAGAATTCCACTATCTGCGTAAACTTCGTATCAGGGAGCCTCAATAATGAACGCTGGGTCCCAGACATCTGTTTCGGGCATGTAATACGCCTAGGGGTATGTTCCTCTTCCAGAGCTGACGGAATCACTGTTTAGCCGGTGTCTTCCTGTTAAAGCACGCCCACATTCGCGTTTTTAACTCAGACGGCTGCAAGAGGTTAGGCAGCGCATACATGTCAAAGATTTTGCCTTCGCGTCTCTTTGGCACCAACACAGGACACCTGGGAGTACTTAAAGATACTAACCTTTCTTGAGCTATTTGAATGCGAAAATTTTATTCTGTTTGGCTTGCTGGCTTGCTGTCAGTATGTATGTATGTATGTATGTATGTATGTATGTATGTATGTATGTATGTATGTATGTATGTATGTATGGATTTATGCATGTATGTATGTATGTATGTATGCATGCATGCATGTATGTATGTATGCATGCATGTATGCATGTATGTATGTATGCATGCATGTATGCATGTATGTATGTATGCATGTATGCATGCATGTATGCATGCATGTATGTATGTATGCATGCATGTATGTATGTATGTATGTATGTATGTATGTATGTATGTATGTATGTATGTATGTATGTATGTCCGTCCCTCCATTCACTCGCGCAGCCAAATGTCGGAATACAAGAATTTTGGAAACGAACGTTTATAGAAGCAAAATATTTCCAAAATACTCAATCTCAGGAATGTTCGCGCTTGTCCGCATAGTTCGCCAAACAGAAAACATCTTGAAGATTTGAACCAAATAATGATGCATAACGGAAACTAGGACTGCTCTTTGCAATAAAATTGGCGTGGGCTTAATTTTTCCTCGTACCGAACACAAAAAAGTCCAAAAAAATTTCAGCCAATTAATACAAAAAGCTCCTGTCTAAGCCTGGAGCTGGCGGCTTGGGCGGCTAGCCAAACAGATCCAAACACGTGGCGCACCAGTAGTGCAAACGCCGGAAAATAAATATATTTCAGCAATCTGTTTTCGGTATCATGGGAGGAGTGAGAGACAAGACAACAGCGTAAGATGTGGTTGGGTGTGAAGCGATGCATTTGCGTGGCATGGGCGCCAGGGCCGACGATATTTGCAGCGAATGATGCAGATACGCGGCGCCTGTTAGGGGCGAAAACCATTAGAGACTGGGGCTGTTGGCGTCTTCTGCCGTCATCGTAATCGACGTCTAATGTAGTCAATGTACTAAAACTCCAAGAGACTCTTTTCCGCATCGCGCTAGAATGTTGTGCCCCCTAAAAAACACAGGGACACTCATTTACAAAACGCGCTGGAGGGCTTCGTAAGGCGCACTAAAAAAACACCAAAACACTCGTTTACGCCTCGCACTAGAGAGCTTCGTGCTTCAAAGACAAGAGACTTTTACAGCAAAGCTCTTTATCTCTTCCCCCAACGGTTTCATCGCCGCAAGCAAAAACGCCAAGGCTACAAGAATACAATTATACACTGCGTGCTTCGCCCCTCCGCAGGTTTCACGCTAGTGGAGATGGCCCGGGCTTTTTGTCTACGCTAACACCTTAAACATCCTGAAGTCATACATGTTGCGGCGTTTCAACGACACACGTTAAATCTAAATTTTGGTTGCAGCTTTTGGGCCAGAATTTTTAAGCCACGGAAGAACTCAACGCTGAATGTGCGAGGCCCACATGATGGGTAATCACATCTAAATATCCCTTATTTAACTCCTCGAGCTCACACACAAGACGAAGATCTTATATCTCACACATATTTTCAAGCTTCTTTGCATGGCTTTATTTTAAGGAAGATTTCCTACTCACGCGAACTACTTTTCAACAAAAAAAAAAGTAATCTTTTGACACTTGCAACAGTATACGGAAAGGGGACTGTTCAACTTCTGGCTCATCCTAGGCGTCCACTCTGTCCTGATTCCGGTGAGCTATGCCTGCCATGGAGGTTGCACACACGCACGAAGTTGGGAGCTGGATTGTTTCCTCTGTCAGTGCCGGTCCCTGGGCGTCTTGTCGTAGGTAAAGAACCGAAAAGAACGTGAACATTTCAGTGCACCGAAAGTCACCCTTCGGCGTACACAGCTTGTCTGGGCAGATGCATTTCACCGTATGTAGCTTTGTAGGCCATCTGCTTTCGTCTACGTTAACTTCTTGCACGAACGTGCATGTTGCGCGCGCTCCTATTTCAACTTTTGTTGACTTCGGCGTGCAGTTGCTCTCCGAAGACGATGGAACCGGTGCATTTGTGGGATATAAGACGTAGCCAATAGCGGGCGACGCGTAGAGCAGTGCCAGAGCCAGGATGCGCATGTTGAAATGGCGCCTTGAAGCTGCTTTTTCTTTATCTAAAAGGTCCTGCATACGAGGAGAAACAAAAATATGGTTTGATTTTATGGTTTGATTTAGTTTATTACTTTAACCTCAAGACAAACCGAATTATTGAGGGGAGTGTGTTTGGAGGGCAAAAATGAAAAACAATTGTAAACACCACAAAGGAACCAAATATACTACATACCACAAAGCCCGAGAAGAACTAAAGATGAGGCGCACAAGCACATTGTGCACAAATTACACTGTACTGAACACGCCAAAAACATTCGCAAATTACAAAATACTGCCCCATTGTCCAAACAAGTGGACACACTACAAGCCTTACCAGAAAAGCGCACTATTAGGAACTAAAACAGGACAAAAATAAATATTATACTTCAAAATCCTTCGAGAAAGCTTTCATAGTGAGCGATGCGGTGAAACCAGCCGGCATGCAGTTCAAATAACGGCACGTCTCTGCACAAACGTAGTTGAGTTCCTTGCGGTGTTGTGTTGAAAAAATCACCTGAGCTTTGGTGATGGAGACGCCCAGATGGGAGGGAGGCGGCAGCCAATGTCGTTTAGCGAATGCATTGACGTAACACCATTAGTACCGTTATGCCGAGTAGGCAGAACAATTACTTATAATATTTTATTAATTACATGCACCCCAAGGATCAAAGCCATATAGGTGGCAGTGGGACTAAATCTTGAACAAGAATAAATTACAGTGCAACACACGCATTTACACAAAAATGGAAGAATTAGGCAAGAATATAAAAATATACAACACTACCAAAATATATACAGGACCGGTCAGTGAACCCAATCAGAACATCACAATGCTTTTAACAACAGTTCAGTGAGAGAAAAAGGACAAGTTTATTATTTATTCATGGCTAACTGTGTGGTTCTCACAACTTATAACTAGCCGGAGAATATCCGTGTCTTAAATTGATATCCCATACAATATCCGACCAATTACAAACAAGTGAGATTAAGAATTGATTTTACGGTAGCAACAGCGGACAAGCGGGGTCGCTTTTAAACTACGAGTCTCACGAATCGTTTTCCACAAGTTCAATTTCCTTATGATAACAGAGCCGGAGTCCCATACTACAGAAACTTTTCAAGTCTCGGACCAAAATAGGCGTATAATATATTTTTTTCGGGGAGTAACAATGCCGCGTATTCAATTCGGCTCGATCAGAAAAAATTGTCAGTTCCGCGAACTTCATGATGAGTAGACAACGCACATGAATCAAAATAACCATTATTAAGATAACCTTGTTTAGGTGATTGTGTTATGTTGGACTGTAAATGCTATATATTTGGAGGCGTGAAGCTTCGCGAAAGAAACGCTAAAAGTACGCGCTGCGGCCTATCCGCCAAAAACGTCAAGATTACTGCGACCAATAGGAAGAACAGGAAGAACCAGAGATCTCGTTCCAGGGGAGTAGTAGCAGTAAAGTCCTTTATTGGGGGGAAAAACGACGACGAAGATCATATCATCCGGTCTGTCTGAACCAGCTGTGTGTAATTTTTTGCAGCTTCTGGCAAATTTAGCGCTCGATTCTGAATATTCTGCTGTATTTAACACACCAGAAATGGACCCTGCGGCGGGCGCAGCACCTAGGTCGCTTCTCTGCCCGCTGCCTGATGTCGCGCCGAGCATGGTCATTCAGCCGGCTGCGCCTGCTTCTTTGCTTCTGGAGGCTTCTTCTGGATCATCGGCTTCTCCTAGCGCTCCATCAGGATCCATGATCACTCCGGGACAAGTAAGCCACGATCTCTCTCCATTGAAACAACCTTTGCCAGACAACGTGGATGATATTTCCGACATGACGGAGGTCTCTCCTTCTGGCACCGCAATACACGCGGAGGAGGCCAACAACCTCGCAGACGATTCTGACACCCATCCAGACAGTTCAAGCTCCAAAGCGCCGTCGAGGGTCTAAGAGCGTATTCAAAGCCCTGGATGTACATGCATCCCCGAAGAATCCTCTGAGACACGGACTCGTGGTCATTGTGAAGCCTACGGATCCTTCAAAAATCATCACTAGGTTCAACCCACTAGCCGTTAAGGATGGGTTAGAAACGTTAGCTCCCGATGGAGTGCTTCAAGTGCGACCGAATAATCGGCTTAATCTCTTGGCCATTGACACACGCAATGCTGATGCTACTGAGCGTTTGTTGATAATATCAAACATTGCGGAAATCCCCGTGAGAGCCTATGAACCACGCCCAAGCAAATGTGGTGTCGGCGTGATTCGAGGTGTAGCTAAAGACATCACACCACCTGAGATTCTTGAGTCACTATAATAATAATAATAATAATAATAATAATAATAATAATAATAATAATAATAATAATAATAATAATAATAATGCCGTTATTTTCATCCATTCGATGAAGGAGGATAGGGAAAAAAAGCTGGAGAAACCAGCTTGACAGGCTCCCTACACCCAGGCAAATATACAGATGCAGAAAATCAAGGCAGGCAGAACAGCTTAAACAAACCGTTTTTTTGGCACAAAAACAAAATGAAATGCAGATAAGTAGTCTTAATACATTTACAGATGAACAAGCACACTAAAAAATATACATGGTAAATCATATTGAATAGTTAAAAAAAAACCATCAACATTGAGACAGTACAGTGAAAACAGCGCCAAAATTGTTTGTAGAACTAACTACAATAAAGTGCTCTAACCGTATGAACAGTTTTAAAAAGAAGGATGTGTATTTTCACTCAAGAAAGGATACTAAAGGTTCCTATGGCTTATCGCAAGTAGTTGCGGCATCTTGCAGCTACTTAAAAGGGCGAGAAAAATAAAAAAAATGCAAGAAAAGAAGACACTTAAAAAAACAGTCATAAAAACGATACTATTGCAGTGTATTGTTGAAAAAAAATGCACGTAAACTTGTTTTTGACATATTTTCAATAGAATTTGAGAATTTCGCGAGAAGGTTCAACACCCCTGGAAGCTTTCGTTGAAGCATTTGTGCCCCATAGTCCCATAGTTCGTTCTACATGAGGGGACTTCCCATTTTTTCACACTACGAGTTTGGTATATGATCGCCTTTTCACGCAGTGAAGCCAAGTCAGTAAAAAAGGTACCGTTACCCTTTGTATCCACCTTGAAGCTACTACACAAGCGGTACAGGTATAAGTTGTGCACGTTCATGATACCGTATTTCTCAAACAGCGGGAGAGAGTGGTGGTCGAACGGAACGTTAGCTATATTTCTAAGCATTCTTTTTTGCAGAACATGTATTCTCTGTAGGTTTGTCAAAGTGGTCCTTCTCCAGACTAGATGGCAGTAACTTAGGTGAGAGTAAAAGAGAAAATTGTATATAAGAAGTTTTACGTCAGGTGGCAGAGAAGATCTGTGAATGTAAATTAATCTCACAAACTTGACAGTTTTGACGTAATGTAGTTAACATGATCTTCCCACGCCATACGTTCAGAAAAAAAGACTCCAATAGTTTTAAAAGTGCTCACAAATTATATTATTGAACTACCTAACACAATATTTTTACTAACGGATACATTTTTGTATTTTGGACGGAACAGTATGGCCTTCGTCTTATTCGTGTTAATTTCAAGCCCATTGTCGTTAGTCCATTGGCCAAGTTGCACAAGGGATCTATTTGCTTTTTCTATAAGTACATTCTCTGAGACATCCGAAAACAATAAAGTAGTATCTGCATAAATAAGGAATTTAGTTGTGTCGTCTATGCTAACAATGTCGTTTAAATACATATTGAACAGAAAAGGACCCAAAATACTCCCTTGGGGTACACCTGACAAAATAGGTTTTATTCCAGACGAATGGCCATTAATATGAACATACTGTTGTCTGCAGCTTAGGTGTGATGATAAGTGACAAAGGTACTCCACGAAAACCATAGGCTTCCAACTTTCTTAATAACAGCGTGCGATTTAAATAATCGAATGCTTTTGTGGGTCTACGAATATACCAAGCTTAGTCGCCTGTCATCAAGTTCCCTAAGAATAAATTCCTTCTGCTCTAAGAGAGCATGCTCCGTAGAGCGCCGTTTTCGAAATCCAAATTGTGCGTCCATCCGTAGCCTATGCTTATCACTGAAGTTTGACATCCTAGTCAGAATAACTTTTTCCAAGCCCTGAGAAAAAACTGGTAGTATTGATACGGGTCTGTAGTTGCCCATGTGATTTTTATCGCCCTTTTAAGTGCGAATGCACTTCTTAAGCGAGCCTGAAGCGTCCGCCGCCGTCCGCATAGCAACAGCTGCGGGTGCGCGCGCTCCTCGTCTTCCTTGGCAACGGGGGGAGATGGGCGCGCGCTGCCTGGCCGCTGACATGGCACATACCCACGTGGGGGATTGGCCAAGAATCGGGCGTGAGAAGGGCTAATGCACCCGCTTAAAGGAGTACTGACACGAAATTTCAAAGCTGAGATCCGCTCTAGCAATCAAGTACAACGACAACACAAATAGGTGTCTGTGAATAAATGCATCTTTCTTTGTAGTTGTGTGTGTGTGTGTGTGTGATCTTTCTTTCGCGAACATTACCGAACCGCGCAAATGCAACTCGTGCATTCGCACTTTCGCATTCTTCCCCTCGGGGAAATGCGGGGAATTTTTATATAGGACAGCAACTTTTGCTTGTTGCATTCGCTTCGGCAAGACGCCGTGTGATAAACAGAGATTAAATATGTGTGTAAGACAAGGAACAACTAAATCTAGAACAAATGTAACTGGTTTAATTGTAATACCTTCTGCATCGCTGCTTCCACTATTGTTTAAACCTAGGAATACGGAACGAACTTCGTCATCTACTACAGGCTGTAGAAAAAAGCATTTGTCGTTTTTGCATTTTATGTACTGTAGCGCTGTGTCATTAAAGCCATGTTTGGCGATGTTAACAAAATAATCGTTGAAGGGATTAGCCAGAGAGCCAGCCATTAACTCCTAACCATTGATCTCCATTTTTCTGACAGAGTTTCTACTAGCCGTGCGATTTAGTAAAGTATTTAACCTTTTCCACGTTGCATCACTCTTTTTTGCAGATGATGAAAAGTATTCTGAAAGATAGTTTTGTTTGGCTGTCCGAAGTTCTTTAGTTAATTTGTTGCGAAACGATTTAAAAGCCTTAATCAAATCAAGATTACGTGACTTCAGGAACTTTTGATAAAGCCTATTTTTCACGCTGATTTTACTGAGAAACTCTGGAGTTACCCATGGTTTACGAATTCTTTTTGACTGCCGGACTGTTTTTTTACGAAAAACACTCCCTCTAGAGTACTACAAAATCACTCAAAAACATATTATAGGCGATTTCAGCGCCGGTTTCTCGGAACACATGCTGCCACTCAATATTTCCTACTTTCTGTCTAAATATTTTTAGATTTTGTACAGTAATTTCTTGGAAAACGACAGGATCTGGAATATTTTTCCCTCCGAAGGTGTTCTCTTGCAGACATAGTTATGTGCCGTTATGATCACTGATATAAGTGATTATTACTCTAGCTTTGGCTTTGAATGTATGCATGTTAGTTATAAATAAATCAAGTAGGGTAGCTGAAGAAGGAGTGATGCGCGTAGGAGTAGTTATAACGTTCTTGCAGCCATATAAATTAATCAGCAGTTCAAGTTCCCTCTTTTCAAAAGTATCAGCAAGCATATTTATGTTGAAATCACCTCCTAGTGTAACATGGTATTTTTTTCATTCGCAAAGGACAATAAAAGTTCAAGAAAAGAATAGAAATTACGAGCGTCTCCGCTTGGAGGTCGATAAATAACAGAAATAATATTTCGCTTAACAGAAAGAGTCAAGATTTCGTAATCTTTGTTTACACAAGAGAATTCAGGCAACATTTCGCATTGGAAATAGTTTTTGACCATCACAGACACGCCCCCACCTCGGGAAGATATTCGATTTAAAAAGAAGGTGTTATAAGTAGGAAACAGAATCACATCACTTTTGTCTACATACCAGGTTTCAGACAGCATAATTACATCGAAAGCAATTTCGAATTGGTCGAAAAGTATTTCCAGTTCAGTAGTTTTGCCTTCCGCAGAACGGGTGTTCAGATGAAACAATTTCAAGGATTGCGCATATTCTGACCCGCAATGATTCTTGAAGTCTGAAGGAAGTATATATCTGCTGTTGACATGCCATGCGTCGAAAGCGATTAGAGTAACAGATAGTTGCCGGTTATTACTCTGGGCTATCTAGGTCACGTTCACAACGCACGATGAACGCTCGGCCTCCATCAACCCGTCTGACATAAATCTTGTTGTTTCGGTGCCAAACATGTTTTTGGTTGTGATGCTTAGCCCATTCTTTGGTGACTGCAAGCAAGGCACGAGTTCTCTTTGTTAAGTTTTCCATAATGTAGCACTGATCGTTCAACGTGCGCAGTTCGTGTCTTTTGCTCATGATGCCATCTTTAAGGGACTGCCTCGCCAAACGGACAATGATGCCTGGAACCTTATCTCTCGCTGCTGGTAGCCTGTGCACTGCAATGACATCATTGGTAGTCAAAAGTGGGACGTCAATTTTTGCTGCCACTTCATTTACTTTGATTAAAAGGTCTTCATCTTCCGAGACCCGGATGCCGTGAAATTGTAGGTTAAGTTTTCGGCTTTGCCACTCAAGGTTATCGATTTCCTGCAACACTTGGTCTGTCCCAAAATTTTCTTCTCGGATCTCGATGCCATGAACTCTCTTTTTCAATGTAGCTATTTCGTTGTGTTGTTTGCGCATGTGGTCAAGAATTTCGTCGTACTTTGATGACATGAGGTCTACGGAGCGCTCAAGCTTTTCTACAGTGCTCTGTAGCTTCGTGAGTCTATCCAGTTTTTTGTGAATATCTGCGAGCACAACTGCCACATCGTCTTGCTTCTGTTTCCCACTTTGACTACCTTTTGCTTTCGCGTTTCTGCATGTGACACAACGCCACCCTTTTTTCCAGTTTACGCCTTTCGACTTGAACGTATTTTCTGCAATGCCCGAGCATTCCCCGAAGTAGTATGAATACCCACAGGAGCTGCGTGACAGACATTGGCCTTCTAGACAGTCATTATCACAGCTTGAACACACGTCATTTTCGTTTTCACTCATGGCAACAGCAGTGTACTTAACAAACAAATGAAAAAATACCAGAGAACAATAGGTGGCTGCAGCGGCAGCAGCAAAGGTCCGCAAGGTATTAAAACGTGGTAATGAATGTCACAGACTAACCTGCAGAGCACAGTGAAAGTCGAGAAGTGCTGGAGATGCTGCCTGCTACTGCTGCCAAATTGTCGGGGATGGCTCCGTCCTTCCTTTTATACTGATGTGGGCAGCATAGCAGGTGTCGCTGGCGTAGATGAATGAAGAACTTCGAAGCTGCTTGCGCAGGCGTGTTGCGTTGTCGTTGTCGCGTCCTACCGTCGATTGATACCACCGCTCCACTCATGATTGCAGTGGTTTTGTGGCCCTGGATCACGCCCGTGATAACCTGCAGAGCACAGTGAAAGTCAAGAAGTGCCGGAGATGCTGCCTGCTACTGCTGTCAATATCATCAGAGGATCCCAGTCAAATCAGTCCGACGATTGGGCAAGACATCTGAACGTGCGCAAATAGTATTTGCCACAGAGTCAACCCCAGAACACGTCATCATAGGCTACACGCGCTACCGCGTCTACGCATATCTTGAAACGCCCAGGCAGTGTTCTAAGTGTCTGCGGTTCGGCCATGTGTCCGAAGTATGCCAGCTTCCAATGCGATGCACTCGGTGTGGTGGCAACCACGATCGTACCACGTGCAACGCCGAGAGTCTCCGTTGTGCTAACTGCGGGAAGAAGCATGAAGCGACTTCTGGAAGCTGCTCGGCTCGCCGCGACGAGCAGGCGATCTACAAATATAAGATGGTCCATAATACTGACTATAAGTCTGCGAAAGTAGCTGTACAAGAGCAGCGTTCCATTGCACCCAAGAAATCTTCAAGAGGGCAAGCACGGGAAGGAGACAAGCCCATTTCTATGGACTTGGATAAAGACTTTCCGGCCCTACCATCCCTACAACGTAAATCACCGTCAAAAGCTGAAACTGCAGCTACCGCGGCGGCACCTGCTCCTGCAGCTACACCCCCTCTGGTGTCAGTAGAGGCCCTTTCACCAGCTCCGAGAGCAGCACCAATGTCCACGACTACGAGAGTGCCAGCGTCAACACCAGTTGTCACTCCAATCCCTGCTGCTCGGTCTTCTAGAGCTCATTCCCATGCCTGCCTCAAAGGACAACGCGAGTCGCAGACCGAACGTAACTTGGCAGGCCTGGGTTCTGCAATCTACTCCATCATGGAAGCTGTGCGCCTCTTTCTCGGCTCTTTTGCATCCCCAGTGGCCAAAGCTGTCGTGACGCTCCTCGACTTCGTTTTGCCTCTCCTAGTACAATGGCGGTAGCGGCACCCATCACCACACGTTCGCCCTCTGTGCAGCAAATTCGGCAAAAAGCAACAATTTTTCAATGGAACGCATGTGAACTTGGTCAGCGGCTTCCAGACTTCCGCAGATTTGTGCAAAAACACCAGTTCCCCATTGTTGCCATTTCGGAGTCCCGCCTTTCCACAGATATACGGTTATCCGCGTACGCAGTCCTGCGCTCATCAAGTGGTGTGGCAAAACGAGAGTCCTGCTATGCGTGAAAAACAACCTCACATTCATGCAACACAATCTGCCGCCTAACGCGTTGAACGAATCCGCAGCTATTACCGTGCGACACGCAGGCGTTTGCTTTACTGTCATTGCTGCGTATATTCCGCCCCACGCATCGCTGAACACTCAGCGCCTGGAGGACATAATTCGTCGTACACCACCTCCACACATCCTCACGGGGGACTTCAATGGTCATCATTCGTCATGGGGAAGTAAGAAAACGACGGTCAAAGGACGTCGCCTGTTGGACATTGCAGACCGCTTCAGTTTGTGTGTTATTAACACTGGGCAACCAACTTTTTATTGTGAACGGATGTCAAGTGCTATTGACGCCACGATGGTTTCCTCAGCATTGTCAACGACCACAAGCTGGTATGCAGACATTGAGTATCATGGAAGCGACCATGTACCAACTTACATTATTGTCGACGGTTTGCCTTCTGGTCGCCGTAAATCTGCCGTTCAATTTGTCAACTGGGGTAACTTCACCACAGACGTCGAGACAAGCGTTAGTGATTTCTCGTCATAGGACGACGCTATTAACACAATCGCAAATACGCGGAGGTTGTGCAGCAAATCCGCGAGCCTGACAAAGGAGTATACAGTGGCTGACATAGAGTATGAAAATCACAGGGTGATTCGTAGAAGGGCAGAAAAGCGCGCACGGAAGACTTCCGCGGTAGAAGATATACGAGCAGCCAGACGCACGCAAAAGCGCATTCAGAGACATCTCAAGAAGCTTGCCAAACGTGAATGGGCGTCCTTTTGTTGAATATGCTTCCCCAATTTGGGACCCCAGCTGTGAAACTCTGACTAACTCTCTTGAACGCGTTCAAAATAATGCCGCCCGTTTCATCTACCGTAATTATAGTCGTACATCGAGTGTCACTTCCATGAAAAACTCACTTTGTTTATCAGAACTAGTAACTCGTCGCCGGTACTTCCGTCTTTGTTTTTTCAACAAAATTTTTTACCCTACTCCGGTTCTCCGCACATCCTTCATTCCTTCACCATCCTATGTCTCTTCACGCATTGATCATCAGCATAAGGTAGGAGTAATGCATTGTCACGCTACGACATGTTCGCAGTCATTTATACCCAGGACATCGCAGGACTGGAACCACCTTCCCGGGCCAACAGCTGCCATCACAGAGCCTCTACAGTTCCGAAGGATCTTAGTTGACACCGTTTTTGCCGGCACTATCTGATAATGTATACCATCACTCATGCTGCTTTTGTTGTACCTTTTGTTGTTTTCACCCACTCCCCTCTGTAAAGCCCCTGGCCTTGAGGGTAAAATAAATGAAATGAAATGAAATGAAGCTAGACCCTCGGAAGCCGCTGACAAGGATATGGAGTTCAGTGCGTGGTCTCCGTGCATCGCGAACTCAGTTGCACCCTTTTAACTCAATTTCTCTGCGAAAGAAGGTAAGTGACTTAGATTTCGCTGAAGCCTTCTGCACTAAAATTACTTTTGCACCGGGCCCTTCACCAACGACCATTTCCAGGGCTGCGAACCCATCACCGAACACACCCTACACGGACGAACCATACTCTATGGCAGAACTTGAAGCTGCTCGGTGTTCAGTTAACAAAGCCTCTTCTCCGGGCCCAGACGGGATAAACTAGGTGGTTTTATGTCATCTAGGCGGCAATGCGAAGCGGTGGCTTTTGTCAATATTCAACCGCTCCTGGGAGACCGGCCGTCTTGAGCCTGTGTGGAAGCGAGCTCGTATCGTTTCAATTCTGAAACCTGCGAAAGACACTACGGATATTGATTCGTATTGCGCTTCTAAGCTGCATTAGGAAGCTCATGGAGAAGATGGTGCTCCTTTGCCTAGACTAGGATCTGAATGACAGAAGCGTTTATCCGTCGCAAATATCGGGCTTCCGAAAGGGCCGGAGTAGCATTGACAATGTAATTACCCTTGCAACACATGTGAAGCACGCAAAGATCGAACGGCAAATTACCATTGCAGTCTTCATTGACATTAAATCGGCATACCACTGTGTTCTCCGTGAAGCTGTCCGGACAACAATGAGGTCTCTAGGCACCGCGGGACGAATGTATGACAGGATGTCTGAATACCTCTCTGATAGGACCATCTACATATCTGTAGCGGATGCAGAGACATCCCTCCATAACGTGACCCGCGGTGTCCCTTGGGGTGTTGTAGAGGCCGACTCTTTTTTATTATTTCAGTGATATTGGCGTTGACAGATGTCTGCCAAAATTGGTTGAAAACTCCATGTAGGCTGATGATATCTGTATCTGGTGCTCGGGCCGTAACAGGCGTGTGCTCCAATCGAGACTTCAATGGGCAGTAAGCAAGATTGAGACCTTTCTCGCGACACGTGGCCTTGCGATATCACCGGCCAAGTGCG
Organism: Haemaphysalis longicornis; assembly: GCF_048455015.1. Lineage (NCBI taxonomy): Eukaryota > Metazoa > Arthropoda > Arachnida > Ixodida > Ixodidae > Haemaphysalis > Haemaphysalis longicornis. Next base: position 67,419,540 of record NW_027526204.1, on the reverse strand, counting down.
CCACCATGGGATTTACAAGCGGGACGTCTCAATCTACCAGCTAACGGCCGCAGGCGTACCGATACCGTATGTCACCCTTCACAGGTTTTTGGGTGTTACCTTCGACCGCCATCTGACATGGATAGCTCACACCCGAAGCCTAAAAGAGAAGTTAACGTCATTCGCGCACATCTTCGGCATGCTTTCCAACAGCACTGATGGGTGTAGCGTCAGCTCTCTTTATCGGCTTTACGACACCCTCTGCGAAGGCTTACTTCGCTATAGCCTCCCAGGTCTGACTTCTCTCTCCAAAGGGAATTCTAAAATACCAGAGGGGTTGCAGGCCTGAATACTGAGGATATGACTTGGTGTCCCGAAGACCACCTCTACAATGCGAACCATGACAGTGAGCAGACGGCTTCCGCCCACTGCTTTCCAGGCAATGGAGCAACTTCGCACACGCCTGCGCGTTGTGGCAAGGCAACATGAGCATCCTCTTGCTGCCGCCTGGGCCTCTGTACTGCAGCATGCTGCCCTCCCAGTGTGAGCCTTCAGCCTCTTCTTCTCACCCTCCGTTGCTATTCCCTCCTATGAAAATTGTCACCACGGTACCTGGATTTAAGCGGAAGGCGGATATACCAGCCCCGGCTCTAAAGTTCTTTCCCTTGGAGCACATTAACAACCAATAGAATGGCCACACTCATGTATACACTGATGGCTCAATGACGGCTACATCGTCGGCGATAGGGATCTCGATTCCTTCTTCGCTCACTACCATCTGCGCCCTATTGAGCCACAAGTCCTCGACGACAGCTACTGAGCTGGCTGGGCTGCGCGCTGCTTTTCAGTATATTCTAAAGCAGCCGGCCAATCAATGGGCTGTATTTACAGACTCCAGGTCAGCACTCGAAAGCTTGAAGTCGCTTCCAAAAGAACAGCTGGCTTGGGAAATCAATCTCTTGCACTTACAAGCCATACATCCCCCAAAAAAGATAGTTATACCCATACTCCGTATTGGTGATACCTTTTTAACTGCGAGTGCCAAAATCGCAGATGCGCTTAACAAGTACTTCTGCTCTGTGTTCAGGCGTGATGACGGTATCAGCCCACAGTTTTAAGTGCGATGCACTTCTTAAGCGACCCTGAACTTGCGTCCACCGGCGATGTCCGCATAGCATACCCACGTGGGGGATTGGCCAGGAATCTCCTCGTCTTCCTTGGCAACGGGGGGAGATGGGCGCGCGCTGCCTGGCCGCTGACATGGCACATACCCACGTGGGGGATTGGCCAGGAATCGGGCGTGAGAACGGCTAATGCACCCGCTTAAAGGAGTACTGACACGATATTTCAAAGCTAAGATCCGCTCTAGCAATCAAGTACAACGACAACACAAATAGGTGTTTGTGAATAAATGCATCTTTCTTTCTTTGTAGTTGTGTGTGTGTGTGTGATCTCTCTTTCGCGAACCTTACCGAACCGCGCAAATTCAACTCGTGCATTCGCACTTTCACATTCTGCCTCTCGGGGAAATGCGGAGACATTTTTCTAGCTATGAACACAATATGCCGATTAGTGATGTTAGAATTTCAGAGGAATCTGGGCGCAAAAAAATCACCCGGAGCTGATGGAATTACGAATGCATTTCTTTTGTGGTACGCCGAGTGGTGTTCAAAGTATTTAACCTTAATACTGGAGAAATCCCTGTCATTTGCGGACCTCCCAGCCGAATGGAAATACCCCAAAATAGTCCCCATGCAAGAAACAGGAAATCGGTCTGTCTCCAAATTATACGGGCCAATATATTTACTCTGCGCATGCGCCAAATTCGTAGAGCACATAACTTTTAAACACATTTCCATCTTTTTCAACTAGAACGCAATAATTGATGCAAGACAACATGACTTCCGGCGAGACTTTTCGACGGTAACCCAGCTCGTCGAAATAGTTCACGATATGTCAGCAGCTCTAGATAGGCAAAGCCAAATGTATTTGATATTCTTAGATTTCGAAAAAGCATTCGGCCGCGTCTCTCACTTCAAACTACTGCTTTTAAAGAACGACCCTTTAGTTAACTTGATTGAAAACTAATAAAACAATGTGTACAAATCAATATACAGCATCGTCACCTGCAAATGTACACTCAGGCATTCCGCAAGGATGAGTTTTAGGGCCGCTTCTCTTTATCGTCTTTATAAATGATATCGCTAGTTACATAGGCGTCAAGATAAAGCTTTTTGCAGATGACTGCATCTTGTATAACGAAATACCCAATTTAAGTGATCAGGCAGACTTAAACGCCTCGCTAGCTGTAGTAGAAACATGGTGCTCGAAATGGGAGATGACTATTACTTTACAAAAGTCTGTTACAATAACCGCTACCGGCAAGAAAAAGTCCTTAGTTTTCGCTTACAGCAGTAACAACCGGCCTCTATCCGTCGGTGTAATAATTACATCAAATCTTAGGTTGAATGTGCACATAACATACATTTACAAAAAAACCAATGAAGCAACTTGAATTTTTTAGGTGGTCTAGAGGAAACGCGTCACCTAAACTAAAACTTTTGTCATAAAACATTTCTCCGACCTATTACAGAATACGCTTCGATTGTCTGGTATGCAAACAGTCAAACAACTTCCGTAAAATTGAGAAAATTCAGAGAAAATCTACTACATTTATTAACATTTCTTACAGCTGGCGCATGTGCCCGGTCACGTTTTTTAAAAGCTGCAGAACTAGAGAACCTTGCAACAAGAAGTTATCGGTACCGAATGAAATTTTTCTACCTACTCTACAATGGTAAAACAGGAATAGATAAAACTTTATACATTCTACCGACTAGCCGCCACTGCACGCGCTCATATCACGATAAAAAGGTTAAGACTTTTTATGCAGGACTACCGCATTTAAAATTCTTTCTTCCCACGCGCGGTTTCTGAATAGAACGCACTAACCGCCCCAATTGTTGCCAGCCAGGCTGTTTCATTATTTCTTTTCGCACTTTCGAACAACTCATAGATTTCATCTCCTGTGTTTCCCCGTAAAATTGTGACACGGAAAAATATTACGTGCTGATTTTTATGCAGTTTCTAGTTCGTTGTCTCTTTTCTTGTTTAATTTTTGTTTGTTTCCAAAGTGGCCAGAAAAAACATTTCTTTGTGCTGAATATTGTGCACTTTTTCGGTTACCGTCTTCTATCTTGTTGATATGTACTGGTACCGAATGCCCACTCCTGCCTAAGGCGCTGTAATAAGGCTGGCAGTACTTGTAAAATAAATAAATAAATACATAAATAAATAAATAAATAAATAAATAACACGCGCAAATATCAGCTGATCTGAGGCGACACCACGGTGGCTCAGTGTGTAAAGGTTTTCGCTGCTGAGGCCGAGTACGTGGGTTGGAATCCCGGCCGCGGCGGCCGCTTTTCTGATGGAGCGTAAAAGCAAAAACGCGAGAGTGTAGGAGATTTCAGCGCACGTTAAAGATCCCCAGGTGGTCAAAATTTGTCTGGCGCCCTCCACTACAGCGTGCCTCATTGCCTGCGGCACGCTGGCAACGAGGCACGTTGCCTGTGGCAACGCTGGCAAGCAATCAATCAATCAATCAAAAATCTGATATTTCTCTATGGTATCCATAGGTCTGCATACTCACTGGCGAGCACACTCATTTACATCCATTTTTACTCAAACTCGCAAATGAGTATGTTGATGAGTCAATACACACCCAGATTAAAACAGTGAGTACGATCACAAGTGAATGCAGACGTAATTGCATCACTCGTGAGTGCAGTACTCATGAGTACAGTACTCATGACTATGAGTACTCATGAGAACAGTATCCCTGGTACACAGTACTCACGAGTGCATAGTCTTCATGAGTACGTAGTACTCATGAGTACAGGGTACTCATTGAGTACAACACTTATGAGTACTGTGTTTGCGAGTGCTTGCACTCGTGAGTACAAGCAATTGTAAGTAGAGTAGTGCAAAGAAGATTTATCATGAACTCATGTGGAAGCGCGTGTACTCGTCGGAAATATTTAGCGGCCCTTCTGTGCCACTTAACTCGCAAGGATGATTTGGCGCTGTTAGTGCTTTTCGGTGGTCACCGGCTAAGGGGCCACGCTGAGAACAGAAGAACAAGGGCGTGACCACAGGGTGGGCAACGCGGCCGCAGTTACTTTGTTCTTACTGCACGCGTTTATTGTCGCAGTTATTTTGGTTTGCGTCGACTGGGAACGCGTGGCGGTTTCGTTGCGCTTGCTCCGTTAGAGTTGTTTTATTTAAGAGGTGGTGGAGGCTGCTAACAATGCATGCCCCAGGCGTACTGAAGCCGCTCTTTCTCGGTATTCAGTAGTTTCCCTTGACGAACGTCGCAGTGTGTAGCCGTTTCGTGACCTGAACAGCTAATGTACACTGTCGTGATTAATTAACGTTATTGGAGTCTAGTCGACTGCATGGTTTGTGACACCGAAATTCTGCGCACAATTCCGCTGTTCGCATTAATGAGATAATCTTTCTGATGCAGGTGATCCAATGTGGTTTTATTAGGCTTCCGTTTTGAAACATTTTGCTCAAGTTCGCAAGGACTATGGCCGCGTGCAGTGCCATTTAAAAGTGAATACATACAGTAAAGCCCGCTTATATCTAACAGAGCGAGGATGGTAAAATAGTTCGATATAGCAAAAATTTTATATAGAATGTAAAGCAAAAACTTACAAGAGAGCGATCCTGCGGACGGAGTCACGAGCTAATGCTGAGCTCTTACCACCCTGCAGTACGCTATTGATACTACACTTTCTCGGAAAGAAAACATTCATTTATTCGGGCGGAAGAATTGCGTCGTGTAGCCACCTGCCTCTTGTAGCACAACGCGTTGCTGTTGACTGCTTGCTCCACGGTATCTAAACAGTCGACAAGCCCAAGACCGCTGCCCTCAATGGCAGTGCAGTATCGCCGTAGCAGGGCCACGGCAGCGACGGCTTCGCTCGTGCTCGGAAGCGGTACAGATTTCTCGGCGTCTTCGACAGGGTGGAGACAAGCTTGGATACGAGCTAGTAATGGCGAACCCAGCGAACCGAGCAAGTGCGCGCAGCGAGTGGCGCGGACTTGAAGTTCGGTGACACCGGAGCCCGCAGCGCCCAATGTGGCGCCTTGGGCGCCAACGGCCTGCATGCGTGGAGTTGGTTAGCTCTGCCACGGCCGGTTTGGAAGTGCTCGACATGGGCGCTCGAGCTTGCGCGGGACTCGCAAGCGACACCCGCGCTACCGCTGCGCGCCGATTTATTGCTCTAGCCACCATACGTTTGCGGGAAAGCCTGCCGCATGCCTAAGGAGAGATAAAATCCGCTGCGGGAGAGTTCGATATATCCATTGTGAGAAAAATCGCGTTTGATATAAAAAGTTTAAAATGCCGGTAATTTTTAGATGCAGAGCACCTGATTCACTCGCCTTGTCCCTCCGGCGTCGTCGTCGTCGTCGTCATCGTCGGCGTTGTCCGCCCATGACGGAACCATGCCCCGTGCTAAACCAGCTAATCAGAAAACAAATGTTTACGGCTAAATTTGGCGAAAAGTAAGCGCAAACAATTTTGTTTACTTTTCATAATAAAAACGCTTAATTCTAGGCTAAACTGATCCCTAGACAGACGACCCTGTAATCTGACGGAAAGCACCCGTGTAGATCTAGTCTGAATGCTTCTCCGTTCCGTCAACGTAGCTTTTTGTTGACGGGACGGTGCCGTGACGGAGAATTTCACGGCTGTGTGAATGAGGGTTAAGCCTGCTATCAACGCGGCGCAGATTGGCGCAGATGTCGACCCGGCGGAGATTTCAAGCTGCATTTACATTTGTAAGGATTGGCCATCATTGTTGGAAAAAGTGGACTACGTGCTGGCGCACGGAGACGTGGAGGAGGAAGAAAAGGGCTGGAGGTGGAACACGGTTCCAGCGGCAGCGGAGACTCGGAGCTGACGAGCGGGCAAGGACCGGGGGCGTACCCGCAGTTCCTGTGATCCCGTTCGAGTAGTTTGAGGCGTGTGAGTCGAGGCCCGCCAACCCATGTGGGACCCGCAGATGACCGGGGCGTGATCGTGCGACTGGCCGAGGCTCGGGATCACGGCCCAGGGCGGAACCAGCGCTGCACCCGCTACGTAGAACGTGGTGCATCTTCTTCCGTCTCGATCGGGCAGAGCTGGCGACAGACGGCCAGCGCTCGACCGTGACTCGGACTAGCGACGACCCGTCATCGACGTCGCCGAACATCCACCGTCGAGGCGGCTGTGAGAACGTTTTTTTTTTCCCTCTATTGAATGCTGGTTAGGGGTATCGGACTCTCATGTGTTTTTGCTGCTGTGCTTCGCAGTTGTACCGCTTTTCCGCTGACTCGTTTTCTGGTGGCGCTGTTAATATACTTTCTTTTCTCTTACCCTCTCGAGTACCGTTCTTACGCGTCGTACACCAACAAGGCCAAACGAGTCCATCACAATCTGGCGTCCCCGACAGGACTTTGCTCTTAATTCCACCTTAAAGAGCCTCGCCTTGTTACCGTGTGTGTGACGGACAAGAATGGACTCGAGAAGTTGGTGAACCGAGGGGAGAAATTTGGCCTCTCTGGTACTGAGTTGAAAGAATTTGTTGACAGAGAGCGTGCTAGATTCAGGGAAGAACGCGCGGCGGAACGGGAAGCGAATCGCGAAGCAGCAGCTCGCTTAGAAACGGAGCGGCCGGTCCTTGAACTCTAGTTACAAGTACGACAGCAGCAGCCCAACGCTAGCGCAGAGTCACGCACGTCTGCAGCTACAAGCGTTGACCATGGGTACGACAGCCCCCACAAGCTGATCCCGACGTTCAATAAAGGGCGCGATGATCTTGACGCTTACATCCAGCGTTTCGAACGCGTGGCAACGAGCCAGAATTGGCCGCAGGACAAGTGGGCGTTCTCATTGAACCTGTGCCTCACTGGTGAAGCTTTGAGTGTCGTCGGACGCATGGCTGCAGATGATGCGCTGAATTATGCTAAGCTGAAGCATACCCTGCTTCAGCGATTTCGCTACACTGAAGAGGGGTACCGCACCAAGTTTCGTGGAGCCAAACCAGAGAACTCTGAGACAGGCTGCCAATTCGCTGGTCGCTTGTTAGGCTATTTCGATAACTGGCAGGAACTGGCTAAGACCACCACAACCTACGAAGCTCTCCGTGACAAAATAGTCTCGGAGCATTTTTTGAGCAAGTGTCACTATAAGCTGGCCATTTTCTTGAAGGAAAGGGGCTGTCAAACGTTAGACCAGTTAGCCGAGAATGCTGACAACTACCTCGAGGCCCAAGGTCTTACAAACGTGCCAAACGCCGGGACGAGAAACAGTCTAGCAAGCCGCCATTGCCTTCAAAAATGCTTGACCTCCAGGATGTCGAAGGAAAGCCGCACTGCTTCCTTTGTAACAAGCGAGGGCACAAGCCAGCCGACCGTTGGTCGAAGACCAGGGCTTCCACTAGCCAAAAAACTGTTTCCTGGTTTAAGCGCCGCAAGACCGGACACAAAACGGAAACGTGCCCTAACGTAGACACTGCGAACAAAGCGTCATGTTCGCTGAGCCGTCCAACGGAGTGTCGCGATGGTAATGAGGACAAGCTGGCAACCCTTTATGAACAAAAGAACTTGGCCCTAAGCCGCATAACCTCCCAGGCTTCCAAGGACCGAATGCCTACCGCTAACGGTTGGCTGGAAGGAAGGCGAGTAACCGTGTTACGCGACTCCGGCTGTAACACTGTAATCGTAAACCGATCTTTGGTTCCCGATTCAAAGCTTACAGGAGGAATGATCACTGTGCACCTTCTTGACCGCACTGCTCTGTTCTTACCTGAAGCCGGAGTGTATGTTGACTGCCCATTCTTCACAGGCCACGTGACAGCGACCTGCATGGACAACCCTCTTTACGAGGTGATTTTGGGAAATGTCGCTGGCGTTCGTGATGCTGCAGCGCCGCACGTCAACTGGAAGGGTCAGCAACGCACTTCCGCCTCTCCGAAAGGACATCCCTCTTCCAAGCGGAAGTCGAGGTCCAGCAAGGTCAACGACAGTTCACGTAGGCCAAGCCAATTTGCGCCACCACCATCCGTCAAGGAGGAGGAGAAATGCGTGAGTGCGGCGAAACGCGTGGACCAGCTACCTGTAGCTTCCATCAGCCCACTCAACATAAGCCCAACGGAGCTCGCTTCGATGCAGAAAGAAGACCGCACTCTTCAGTCCTGCTTCCACTCAGTTGGCAGGAAAATTACCGTGAAGACAGCAGAAACGGTCTTCGTCCTTGTGCACGGAATTCTTTTCCGCCGATGTCGGCTCCCATCGAAGAAGGAGAGTGAACAACTAGTCGTTCCTAGCGGTCTCCGGGACTTCGTTCTAAAAATTGCACATGAAGGGATTCTTTCCGGTCACCAAGGCATCAAAAGGACAACGGATAGTGTGCTGGAGGAGTTTTATTGGCCAGGCGTGCGATCCGATACCACGCTCTTTGTAAGATCGTGTGATGTGTGCCAGAGAACCGTACCGAAACATCTGGTGGGGCGCGTACCTCTTGGAAGTATGCCAGTCATCGAGACCCCGTTTCAGCGAGTAGCGATCGATATTATCGGTCCTCTTTCCCCAACTTCCCAGAAGGGGAATCGGTACGTCCTCACAATGGTAGACTTTGCAACACGTTATCCAGACGCAGTTGCTCTTCCGAGTATTGAGACTGAGAAGGTGGCCGAAGGGTTGATGGAAATGTTTTCCCACGTGGGTTTCCCACGAGAAATCGTTAGCGACCGAGGAAAGTCATTTACATCAGGCCTGATGAAGGAGCTGAGCAGGCTCCTCTCATTTGCACAGTTGCCGACGACACCATATCATCCCATGGCCAACGGGCTTGTCGAGCGGTTCAACGGCACGCTGAAGCAAATGGTTCGCCGCATGTGCCAGGAGAGCCCTAAAAACTGGGATAGGTACCTGGCGCCGCTACTATTCGCTTACCACGAAGTGCCTCAAGCCAGCCTGGGTTTCTCGCCCTTTGACTTGATTTATGGCCGCTACGTCAGGGGCCCTATGGCCATCTTGAAGGAGTTATGGACAGGAGAAGGGATCGATCAGGACACAAAGACATCGTACGGTTACGTTGTCGATCTGAGACGACGCCTGGAAGACACCTGTCGCATTGCACACGAACAGCTTAGCAAAGCCAAGGTAGTGCAGAAACGCTACTATGACAGAAGGGCGAAAAGGCGTCAACTCAGCCCTGGAGACCAAGTATTGCTTCTTCTACCATCCGACACGAACAAGCTCATCCTGACATGGAAGGGGCCCTTCACTTTGCTGGAAAGAAGAAATTATGTCGGCTACGTCATCGACCTGGGCACGCGAACCAGCTTGTTCCACATAAACATGTTGAAAAAGTATGAACCCCTAATTCCGGCTGAACAAACACGTCGACAAGCTTCTATAGCACTCCAAAGAGAGTATGCGGGATGGCAACAGCCGTATGAACCTTCTTTTCACCGAACGTATGTCATGAACCGGCAAAGCTTCTATCCTTCAAACTGGACCTTTTATCGCACCGATCGGCAGGCTACACCTGCAGTGGCAGAAAAGAATTGCCCATCGCGTTGCATATGCCAGCGGGCGCCGGTCACCGCATGAGACTGTCTGCTCAAAGTTGGTTTATATTCTAGTGGAGTGTACTGCCCTTGACTTTGTTTTTCCCAACACTACCATAGTGCATTTGTATGCTGTGGTCAGAGTGATGTGTGATTTTTGCTTGGAATTTATCTTTGCCTTTCCTTCATCCACGGGAGTGTGTTTGTTTTGTACCCGTTACTTTGAACATCGAGCTCGCGTGTGTTCCCGCGTTGGGAAAGATATTGAACGCTCCGCATCAAGGCCCACGGACAACCTCCGAACAGCCTGAGCAGGTTGTTTTAGCGCAACAACCTTTTGATGTGGGGGGTGATTGTGGTGATTGTGAGGATTGGCCATCATTGTTGGAAAAAGTGGACCACGTGCTGGCGCACGGAGACGTGGAGGAGGAAGAAAAGGGCTGGAGGTGGAACATGGTTCCGGCGGCAGCGGAGACTCGGAGCTGACGAGCGGGCAAGGACCGGGGGCGGACCCGCAGTTCCTGTGATCCCGTTCGAGTAGTTCGAGGCGTGTAAGTCGAGGCCCGCCAACCCGTGTGGGACCTGCAGACGACCGGGGCGTGATCGTGCGACTGGCCGAGGCTCGGGATCACGGCCCAGGGCGGAACCAGCGCTGCACCCGCCACGTAGGACGTGGTGCATCTTCTTCCGTCTCGATCGGGAAGAGCTGGCGACAGACGGCCAGCGCTCGACCGTGACTCGGACTGGCGACAACCCGTCATCGACGTCGCCGAACATCCACCGTCGAGGCGGCTGTGAGAACGTTTTTTTTCCCTCTATTGAACGCTGGTTCGGGGTATCGGACTCCCGTGTGTTTTTGCTGCTGTGCTTGGCAATTGTACCGCTTTTCCGCCGACTCGTTTTGTGGTGGCGCTGTTAATATACTTTCTTTTCTCTTACCCTCTCGAGTACCGCTCTTACGCGTCGTACACCAACAAGGCCAAACGAGTCCATCACAACATTCAATATGTACTACGGTACAAGAGCGCTACACGGCTCGTACAAGAATGAAACTTGTTGATTGATTCATTGATTGTAGGCTGTAACGCGCCGACGCAACGCAGGCGATGAGGCGCGCCGTAGTGGAGGGCTCCGGTTCAATTTGGATCACCTGGGGATATTTACGTGCGCCAAAATCTCGTACACACGGGCGTTTTTGCTTTTTGCCTTCATCAGAAAAGCGACCGCCCTGGCCGGGAATCGCATCCGCGACCTCGTGCTCAGCAGCGCAACACCTTACCCACTGAGCCGCCGTGGCGGGTAGAAAGAAACTTGTCCACTCATTGCCTCGTATGAGATGCCGCCGCCCCGACGCTGCTTGTTTGCTGGTTTTATTCCCCTCGTGGTTACGTTGCAGCCACGAGCAGTTCTCATCCCGCCAATCAGAACTATCACCGAGCGTAGTTTGAATCCGGCAACTGGAGGCCAAGCGGTTGCATCAGCCGAGTCGCCATGACAGGGAAAGGAAAGGCGTCTCAGCAGCGCCACTCACAGGCGGGGCCCGCTGCGTGTCTGCCGCAGGCCCTTCGTCCAATGCATGATTCGGCCCAGCCGTCACGAAGGGAAAAGGAGATCAGACTGTGTGGCGCCGCTTCCCACCACGCTGTGGCACGTCTTCCGCGGGCGGTGTGACCAGGAGACGGCATTTTAGCCTTCAACCCACAGTCCGGGCTAATTTCTGTACTAGCGCCCTACGGCCCCACGGTGAGCCTGAGAAATATTATTGCTTTGTTACTGCCACAGCAACGCCGCCACCATGTGGGCAATAAGGGCGTTATTAATGCCATGGCAATAACGTGAAGAGGCGGAGCAAGTTGCGGGTAGAGGTAAAGTTCTCGCCCTCTCACGCCGGTTTGATTCCGCACTCCCTCCCCTCTCCCTCAGCCCCCGATTCCCACCCACCAACCACCGCCTCCACCAGGCCAGCTCCGCTGCTACCGGCGTGCCGCCAGAGCAGCTACACCGCGCGGCGTATGCCCGTTGGCAGCAACGCAATAATAAAACAGAAACTAGAAAAAGTCGGCCTCGTTGGACGAAGGGGCGAATTGGCCCCGCCGTAGGCTCCTCGCCATGTGCAAAGAAATTGTGTAGGGTTCTCTACCACAACACACAATCACACGAAAATGAGTGGTTAAAGTTAGGCACGCCTGGGTTTTGCCCGGGCTCTTAACAGAGCTAAACATAACGAAGCGTTGCGCCGCTATCCTGTCCCTTTCTCGTGGCAGGACCTTCCTCTTTGGCTTCTCGCATGCTCGGTGGTTTTCGTCTTTGTATTTTTCTCTTATTTGGGGGGCCGGCGGTGGTGGTGAGGGGTACGGTTGCGCAAAGTTCGCTGCATATGGAGCAGTGGTGGCATCGTGTCTCTTTGAAGCAGGTTTTAAACAGCTGGTGTAAAAAAACGCTAAGAGCAACGTTTCAACCACAACCACAAAGAATTGGCGCCGCTTGCACTAGTGGTGAAAGGTTGAAATAAAAGCAGAGCTGCAGTGCCCGGCTGGTGCACCTCACATAGAGTTTAGAACTTGCAGCAGAACGTTCTCCATGGCTGGCAGGCCAGCAACGTTTTCTCCGCAGCCCTTCATACCTCTCTTAAAGTGGAGCGTGTTAGCCCGCGCTAGCCCCCACGTCCACCGCTTTCTCGAACTCGGAATCTGTAGCACGAACTCAGCGTCTGTGCTCCCCACTTCAGGAGAGAACGCACGTGAACTGGCAAGTAGAGCACCCCGCGATAGGCGACGCCACAAACACTGAACACAGTGTTCCCAAAGGAACATCTTGCCGAAGTCGGGCGCTCATCGCGAGGAACAAGCTGGAGTGCGCCGTTATTATTTGTTTGTATTTTTTAGGAGCTCGTCACGGGCGCAAGCCCACGCGTAAGGCTGGATGATTCACGAGTGGAACTGCGCACGAAAAAACTGTACCAAGCGGAGAGTTGTTTGGTGCGCAGTTCCAGTCTGGAACCACTTTCAACTAGTCCGGCTTTCCAGTTTTCTTCTGGATCATTCCAGGCGCACTTCACGAGGCGCACGATCATGTGCGCCTCGTGAGCAGTGTTTCGCAAAAGGGGCTACAGAAGACTATCATCTTTCGTTGACGTTTCGATTAGCAGATTCACAGACAGTTTCTGTGCTGATCAATTGCCGGCTTGTTGCCATTTAAGAACTTTCAATTTATCGATGTACCGGTTTAGTGAAGTGGCAAAGAACCCGCTGCACTGATACCGAGCCAATCGAAGAGCTACATCCCCCACGTGTAGATCTTTCCACCCACAAGCAACGAGAGAGAGAGATAGAGAGAGAAATTTTAATGAAGGCCAGCGAGTTTTGGCCAGCGGTGACGCTGCCTTGCTTCGTTGGATGACTGAAGAAAAAGAAACAGAAAGCGAAAAACACACCAAAAAGAAGCAAAACAAAAACAAACACTCCACAAAAAAGATGTCATTTGATGTGCTCAAATTTTCAACACCAAAACTGTCCAGTTATACCAGTATAGAGAGCTGCTATGTCACATGTTACACCAAAAATACCAGTATAGAGAGCTGCGATGTCACATGTTACACCACGAACACAATCTCCGACGGAAGCGACGTCACTAACGAAACGCTGTAAATGCTGTAATGTTCAGGTCTGACGAAGTGAATTCGACGGTACGCAACAAATCAAGCCGAGTTGAAATTTACCGAACTCCCCCCTTAACGAAGTTCCCAGTATCTGGAACAACGCATCCAGCAACTGTATATAAGCGTACAGATAACTGGGTAGGAACGGACGTCAATCTGCGCGGACTCTTCAGTCAGAATTGCAGTTGGCACAATTGGGCTTGGTAGCACAACTCCGACACTATCAGCCCGCTGAGAAACGAAAACGGACGAGAAAAGCGGCGGCGCAGAGACGCGCAAAAAACCGCAAATTACGGCCATAGCCGCTCTGAGAAGCCTTGAGCCATCCGAGAACCCGACATGGCCCAGACTTCATTGTTTTATTTCTCAGAACAAGGGGAGACGTCAAACGCAACGTGAGTGCTTACGTTCATTTCGCTCTCTCACGTGTACGTGCCTTCGCGCAGTGAGTCGCCCTACGGCAGTACACCGTGTCAAACATTTTCTCCCCGTGGTACTTTGTCCTGATCTATTTGAAACCTGTTTTTCTACTCAATTAGGCCTTTCAATTTTTTTTATTTAGTCTTCTGTGGGAGCCATAACATAGCTTATATGTAACAGTACTAATACGTTCAGTACTCGGGAGTACAAATTGAGTACTCATGGGTGCAGATTTAGTTCAAGTACTCATGAGTACAGATTGACTACTCATTGGGACAGATTGGGTACGCTTACTTGTGAGTACAGATTTGTTGAGTCCGATTGCGTACCATTTGAGGATGAATGCACGTGAGTACCGAAGAATTGAGTACTCATGAGTTCAGATTGTGTGCGAGCCCTCGTGAGGACAAATGAGTTTGATTGCAATTAAGTACGATTACAAACGAGTGTGTGATGAGTGAGTTCGAGTGAGTTGGGGAACAGACGAGCTTTTTGAGTTTTAGTTCGAGGGAGCAGAGTGTGAGTGAAAAAAATTGCGATTCAGTTTTAGAGAGTTCTTTTTGTTTTGGCTACCTATGCCCACCACTCAGAGCAGCTATAACTCGACACCTTTGAAGAATGGTCCTCACTTTTGGAAAGCCCCAAACCCAGCGGCGGCTTTTCGGACCTCACCACCACGTTATGCCGGCTTTCCTCCCCAAAGTAGGGGCAAACTTTTACTTGCAATATACATTATTTTATGCAAGCAGGCGTGAATTCTGGTATTAGGCCAGGGCCTCGCGAACTCGGCGTCTGCAGCATGAACTCAGCGTCTGTGCTCCACGCTGCAGGTTGCGAATGCACATGAACTGGCGAGAGAACAGCATGCGAGAGATCGCGCCATGAACAGCGGGAAGAGTGTTCACGTAGGTCGAGCTGGATATGCCCAGTGCTCCTCACGAAGCGCTCCCGCTCATGATGTTCAACGGCCCCCACGGTGACGGTTCCGTAAACAAGGGGTGCCTTCCGCTCATCGCTGCTGCTGGGTGCCCATCCAGCGTATACTCACTTGACATGCAACACAAATTCGCCGCCGGCACCTCTTCGCCACAAACAAGGCCACACCAGATCAATACCATACGACTGCAGTTACTTGGCAGGCATAGTCGGTAAGGGCAATTGTGTGAGACCTTTGCTCGTATTTTTCATTAGAGGCGGTCTTTAAAGCAAATTTTGTGCCGACGAACCGTGCAATCATTGTGCGCCCCACAACATAAACATAAAACATTATTATTACATGACATTTTATTAGTTGTATATATTTATTTGCCTTTTTTGGTTCTATTTGCGCTAATATTTCAGTATTGGGTTCTGTTAGTTGTTTGCACTAGCCCGGGGAGTTTTTATACTGTAGGATAAATATATTTGGCCCGAAAACCTAAGCCACCCGTCTATACTTTTCTGGCCACCGAGGCTGTACGTTACAGCAACAAAATAATTGATGCAAGGAGCTAGATTTGTGATTCACCCTTGTTCTCGTTTGGTACAACTTCGGAGCGCAATGAGCGTCTACGCGTCTATGAACACGTAACCTAATTTTTTAAGTGCGAATGCACTTTATAAGCGACCCTGAATTCCGTTGACCGCCGTCCGTCTACATAGCAACAGCTGCGGGTGCGCGCGCTCCTCGTCTTCCTTCGCAACCGGGGGAGATGGGCGCGCGCTGTCTGGCCGCTGACATGGCACATACCCACGTGGGGGATTGGCCAGGAATCTCCTCGTCTTCCTTCGCAACCGGGGGAGATGGGCCCGCGCTGCCTGGCCGCTGGCATGGCACATACCCACGTGGGGGATTGGCCAGGAATCGGGCATGAGAAGGGCTAATGCACCCGCTTAAAGGAGTACTGACACGAAATTTCAAAGCTGAGATTCGCTCTAGCAATCAAGTACAACGACAACACAAATAGGTGTCTGTGAATAAATGCATCTTTCTTACTTTGTAGTTGTGTGTGTGTGTGTGCGATCTCTCTTTCGCGAACATTACCGAACCGCGCAAATTCAACTCGTACATTCGCACTTTCACATTCTTCCCCTCGGGGAAATGCGGGGAAATTTTAAGTAATTCCTTTATTCTCTCCGTGGTTAAGGCGTTGTGTTGATAAGTACCTGGACGCGGGTTCGATTCTCGGACGCGGCGGCCGCTTTTCTGGTGGAAGTGAAAAGTGAAAAACCCCGTGTGTACGAGATTTTCGTGCAAGTAAAGATCCCCAGGTCGTGAAAAATAACCCGAAGCCCTTCACTACGGCGCACCTCAACGCCTGCGTTGCATCGGCGCGTTAAACACTGCACTAAATCAATGAATGAATGAATGAATGAATGAATAAATGAATGAATGTATGAATCAATCAATCAATCAATCAATCAATCAATCAATCAATCAAAAAATTTCTTTATTGTAAAACACAAATGTGATTATTTATTGTTTTAAAGCTTTACGCAAAGATAAACCTTAAAGCGGGAAAGTCGCTAGAACTTCACTTGATAATCTCTTGATCAGAAGCCGCGAGGTTTGATTCCTTCTAAAGAACGTTTCCAGCACTTCTTTCGGCTCGGAAGATGTGGGTTGGAAGTATAAAAATTAGTTTGCAGTGCAAAAAGGGCAGTACTCGGTGCTTTCCGGGAAGTTTTAAACTGACGTAATGACCTTCTGGTGGAAACATGCCCTTGGTGAAAGTTATTTTTGATTTACTCAATCAAGTCCGTCACATGTTCCCACTTGGGAAACAAAGCAGCAAATGATACCTTTCCGCCAACCTACATTTACATCAGCTCCACCAGTGTTCGCCGCAGGTGAACTGTCCAAACCGTGGTAAAGGTGATACACTGACCGCGGAACTCGGTGCATGTCCACAAAATCCATAAAGCTTGTTCAGTAAACTATCCTGAACTGTTCATCCACCGAAGCAACGCCAAACTTGCGATATAAAATAAAAGTCCCCAGGGGGCGACGGAAGGAGGTGCCAAGGAAGGAGGTGCCACAGAAGGTTGTCGTGTGGATGAGGGTCCTTCAGATGTAGGCATCTCAAATGATGGTGTCATGGAAGGATGCGCCGCAGACGGTTGTCCTGCAGAAGAAGGACCCTCAGGAGAAGGTGCCTCTGAAGAAGCTGTCGCAGAAGGACTGGCCACAGAAGAAGGTGTTACAGAATGAGGTGCCTCTGAAGAAAAAGCTGACGGATCATAGTCGCAGCCGGTGAGCAACGCTACTGCTTCCCGAACTTTCGAGTACGATTCTTTACACCTTTTATAAGGGGCCCAACAATCCGGGCGAAGTGACTTTTCGCGGCACACCCATCCATCTATGGTGTTCCTGCAAAGAAGAAATAGGGGGCAAAATATTTCATGCACTCAATATAATCTCAGAATAAACAATTGCCTTCGCGCTATTTATAACGAAGTATGTTCTAAGCATGTCACAAATCAACTTGTTTTTACTTTATTTATTCTGGCCAATATGTACCATTGTAATTACAAGAAAAAGGGAGAGTTACAGTGGCATGTGCTCAAAACGTACTTGCATAAAAATAGCAGATATCTTTTCGTTGGCCCTTTTGTCGCAGGATCGAACACTATATTAGAAGCTACATGCATGATCTCATCTTACAAGTGCGGTTGTGGTAACATGTTTGTTCCTCAACAATGAGCCAGAAAAGAATTTAAACACGAAGTGACGAGCATGATTAGAGCCTGTCTAGTGTAGCTCTCTGCTTTGGCGGCTGCTTCCTACTGGATGATTTTTGTGATTTTTGTGGATACATAAAATTCGCGAACACATTTACAGCTTTAAAAACGCAGCTGTTTAAGCTGGTTTTTTTTTTATCCGGTAACGTTGACAAAAATATTTTCAGAAAACAAAGTGAGGGAAGCTTGCACTTACGTTCATGAATTCAATGGCGAAGCTTTTATAGGTTAGCATTGCCGAACACATATGTAATTTCACTATCAATTTTTATTTGCATAGTTTCGGTGCTAGTAATCGTCGGGGTTTGCATCTAAGATGTCGTCGCCTTCTTCGCGGCGAGTGGCGGATGCAAAGACATCCTCAGCATTGTAGACTTCCGCCAGATCACCATCATCGACTCGAGGCAGCGGTGGCCAGACCTGCAAGTCGTCTCTAGAAGGATGGGCACACTCGGAGCCATATATTCAATTATCCGTAATGGCTTCCAGAGAAAGCGGCGGTTATCTCTCTCAAGCAGAGGTCTTTTGACCTTTAGCTGTAGCGCTGGAGTTCTTCTTACCTGCACGGTAGCGCTTGACGACAGCCCTCGGGTTTTTTTGCTAAAGCCTCTGTGCGAACCGAGGACTCTACAGTCGCCGAGAAGCATGCCCTCACAAGCTCTCGCCATTTTCTCACTCCTCGGTAGATTTTACCAATTTTTTTGCCGTAGGCACTGTGCGTGCCGAGGACTCTTGGCGGTCACAGCGAGACACGTGCTCCCAAGCACTCGGCATTTTGTTTATATTCACATGGTCTTGATGGATGAAATGGGCTTATTTACAGTACTGTGACCCGGGAAAAGCCAAGCGAACAGAGCGGGAAGCAGCCGGCACAGTCACCACCTCAACCTCCAATTCTACCAAACCACGGTGGGCTTGGTCAATCCCTTTCCATTAGAAACCCGCGAGGAAATATCCTTCGTAGAAACGGCGCTGTAACACTCCCCCGGGGTAAGACGAAGCTCACCGAGCGAGTTGAATTAGTCGGGGTTGGCAAGGCTTCCGGCGGGCGACGTGAACAACTTGAGTCTTTCGAGATCGGGGATCTCCAGACATCGCTTTAGCGATTTGATTATTCAGGTCGCATAATTTTCGCACAACCACAAACGGCCCGGTATAGGTTGATAAAAACTTGTCACAAAACTTGTCACTTAGATTTGGTAGCGGCGTCCAGAGCCAGACAAGGTCACGAGTAAAGTACGAAGCTGGTGCGTGTCGGCGGTCATATCGCACCTTAGTCTTCGCGTGGGACGTCAAAGACGGTAGTCGGGCAAGGCCACGCCTCTTCAGCACGACAGAGAGTCTGCGCTATAGAAACATCTTCAGGGTGAGAAAAAGGCAGGATAGTGTCCAGGGAGCTACTTGGCAGTAGCATATATAAAAGAAAGGTGCGTATCCCGTGACTTCGTGCTTAGCGGTATTTAAAGCGTACGTGATGAAAGGTTACACATCGTCCCAGTTTTTGTGATCTGAGGCATGGCCAACATGTTTGTCTGTTGACGATTTGTTCGCTCAGTAAGACCATTGGTTTGTGGGTGATATGGCGTGCTGTGTCGATACTGTGACCCTCAGAGACGAAGGAGCTCTTCGACGATATCCGCTGTGAATTGTCGTCCGCGATCACTTATAACCACATGGGGTGCACCATGGCGCAGTATGATGAAGTGCAGAAAAACGTGTGCGTCTTCCGAAGCTGTAGCTGATGGCACAGCATTACTTTCCGCATATCTTGTCAGGTAATCGACACAGACAATTATCCATCGATTCCGGCTACCGACTTTGGAGACGGGCGAAGCAAGTCAACTTTGGTGACGTTGGTGGACGCACCGGATTGAAATGCCCTGAACGGGGAACTGTGGGATGCTTGTAGCGCTGGCACACCTGGCATCCGGCGACGTACGGCTTCGTCGTCTTCCAGAGACGAGGCCAGTAGAAACTTTGACGGAGTCGGAAAATCGTGCGGGCAAAGCCAAGATGTCCTGAGGTGACGTTGTCGTGCATAGCATGCAGGACGACATACCGGTGGCTCTGACCCACGACAAGCAGAAAACAAGCACTATCAGACGAATAATTCCTTCTCCACGGCAAGCCATCTCGGACGACGAACGTTGAAGTCGACGCTTGAGACGCCTGTGCGGGGACGAAGAATAGCTTCACGCTGCTATCTTTTTGTTGCTCTTCTTCATGCGGTCGGAACAGCACAACCCCACCACCGATGGCGCTGGCGTCTGAGTGGATCTCAATGGGGCCCGAGGTGTCGAAGTGGCGCAACACCGGACCGGATGTCAACAAATGCTTCAACTCCGTGAAAGACGAGCCACATTCGGGAGTCCACGGAAAGGGCGCGTCTTTACGAAGAAGAGGTGTGAGTGGACAGGCGATGTTGGCGAAGTCTTAGAGAAACCGACGAAAGTAGGAGCACAGTCCAAGGAAGCTCCGCAGGTCCTTAAGTGCTCGGGGTTTTTGAATATCATGAACCGCAGCAATCTTTTGGGGGTCAGGCCTGATTCCATTGTGGTCAACAAGGAAGCCAAGCACAAGCACCTGCCGGTCTCCGAAATGGCACTTCTTCGGGTTCAGGACCAGGCCAGCCTGTTCGATGCGCTGGAGAACAACATCAAGCCGCTGGTTATGCTCGTCGAACGTCCTGCCGAAAATTATGACGTCATCTACATAACACACACAGGCTTCCCACTTAAGGTCCTGCAGTGAAAAGTCTATGAATCTTTCGAATGTTGCAGGCGTGTTGCGCAAGACGAACGGCATAACAATAAATTCGAACAAGCCATCTGGTGTGACGAATGCTGTCGTCTCCTTGTCGTCCGGGTGCATAGGAATATGGCAGTAGCCCGATCGAAGATCAACCGACGAAAAGTAGGCGGCAGAATGCAGACAATCGATGGCGTCGTCAATCAGTGAAAGTGGGTAGACGTCCTTCTTCGTCACATTATTAAGTCTACGGTAGTCACCGCAAAACCGCCACGTGTTGTCCTTCGTTCTGACCAGTAATACAGGGGCGGCCCATGGGCTGGTAGATCCCTGAATCACACCGTTCCGGAGCATTTCCTCAGTTTTTTCATTTATACCGCTGCGCTGAGCAGGAGACACGCGGTAAGGTTTCTTCCGGATGGGTGGTGCATCGCCGGTGTAAATTTGATGTTGCGTCCGAGACTCTGGCGGCGCAGGAGGGTATTTACACTGCGTAAAATCGAACACCAAAGCGTGCCGAGTCAGCAATTTTTCCAATGCGTGTCGTTGCTCAGACGGCAAGGATTTTTTAACCATTTTGATGAAATTGGCTGTATTGTCCGGTTCCACATGAGTCGCAGGGCGAGTCATACAAATAGCGTCCAGTGAAGTATCTAAATTATCGGCATAAGTGGCGATCGTGAGGCCCTCAGGGAGAAGTACGGGTTCTGAGCTTGCGTTCACTGTCCACAAGTGAGTAAAGCCACCCTCCTGATGAACCAAAGACCGAGGTACGAACACATTTTTCTTCATCGCTGTGTTGAGGTCGGGCTCAACTAACGCCACACAGGAGCTACTCGTGCTCATATGACTGCACTTCACGGGAACACACATGGCTGACATAGGAGGCGAAAGCGTATCATCGGCAACAGCGAACACCCCTCTGCTGGTTTCGGTGACTTGCTCGATACAGGCAGGTAATACACTTCGCAATGAAATCTCTCCAGCACCGCAACCTAACTTTGCCCCACATTCTTTCAAAAAGTCGGTACCCAGAATGACATCGTGCGTTGCCTACTCTAAGACGGTAAACTCATTTCTGAAGGTGTCTCCGCCAAGCAAAACGTCTGCCGAGGTAATTCCAACTACCCGCAAAGGCTCACCACCAACCCCATGGAAATGTTTAGTTCCATCCCACTCAACACAACTTTATGTCCACGGCGATCTTTAAATGACAAGCTCATCACTGACACACTAGCACCAGTATCCACCAAAGCAGTTGCGTTCACACCGTCGACACAAATACACACCTTGTTCTCTACCATCACTACTGACAGGGCATTTGGTAAAACCGACCGTTCCTCGACCTCAACCCTGTCGGCCTGACCAGCTAGTTTCCCAGCGGCGAGGGCACAGACCGGCGGTGAGGTGACAGCGACAGGCCCTGGCGAAGCGATGGCGTAATGCTATGGTCAGAGACCGCGGGAGACGCATTGTTGTTGGTGAGCGGAGCCCGGTGGTGGAAAAGGGGATCCTGGTGGTTTGGGCCATCCCGTCGGCTGGGCGAAGGATCAAAGAACCGCGAAGCTTGCTGCTGACGACGGTGACACAAGCGAGCAATGTGCCCACTGACACCACAGAAATAGCAAACAGGTGGTTCCCGATAGCGGTCTTGTTCTTTTTGTTGCCGGTAGCGGGCTGGTTCGACTTGTTGGCGTGGCTAGCCAGCGACAACTCTACGGGATTCGTTCTCACAGTCGAGTCACCGGGATGGCGCTCGGAAGTTCTGAACATTGACGCCAATTTGCGAAAACGTGCCGCAGGGCTCTGGGTAGCGGATTTGTGGTCTGGGTGCTGGTACTTGAAAACAAGGCCCGTGAACGGCGCACTGGTGGTACACCCAGTTTGCAGGAGGCCCCGAATAGGATCGGTGGTATACGCTTGAACTTGATAACCTAGTTCTTCTCGTATAATACGGCGAACCAAGGCTGCAATATTCTCAGATGCACCAGTGTCCTTGGTAGCGACAATGGGAACGTTTGGAAGACGGCCAAATTTGGGGCAAATCCGCCGAAGCTTAAGAGCTTCAAATTTGCGGCAGTGGTGGTCACTTCTGCTGCAGAGGCTAGGTTTTCCTTTGCAATCAAGTTGTATATGTCTTCCACTATACCTTTCAGCAAATGGCCCAGCATGTCCTCCTCAATCATGGTCTGGTTTACAAGAGCGCAGAGTTTAAGGACCTCTGGTATGTATGCCGTACAAGTCTCGCCCGGTACCTGTGCTCGCTGTGCGAGCGTCTGCTCGGCGTTTTTG
This sequence comes from Haemaphysalis longicornis, assembly GCF_048455015.1. Classification (NCBI taxonomy): domain Eukaryota; kingdom Metazoa; phylum Arthropoda; class Arachnida; order Ixodida; family Ixodidae; genus Haemaphysalis; species Haemaphysalis longicornis. The sequence goes on along the minus strand of NW_027526204.1, from coordinate 67,397,097 downwards.
CGGAGGGAAATGGGGTCGCCAAAAGATTTCTTCAGCTCCTCGACGAAGATCGCTCGTGTCGTGAGCTTTGCTACATTAGTTTGGAACCAGGTCAAAGCTGTTTCGACGAGCTACACCACTACACTGGCTAGTTCGCTGCTGTGTCCCAGAGATTGTGTTTGCTCACCCTTTCGTAGTAATTGAGCCATTCCTCGACATCTTCGTCATTGTTCCCAGAGAACGAGCGTGGCTCGCTGTGGTTCCAATCGTTGGCCACCACTGGGGAAGAGTTTTCACCTCTCCGGGGCCTCGCCATGTAAGCCGGGTCCAAGGGCAAGCCGGCGATTGGCCTACTCCGACGGAGAACGCAGGATTTCGCTGGGTCTACAGGGTCCAGGACGTTGTTACCCCGCACCTCCACCACGGGACATGGTCTTGATGGATGAAATGGGTTTATTTACAATGGTGTGGTCCCGCAACAGCGAAGCGAACAGATCGGGAAGCGGCCGGCACAGTCACCAGCCAAACCTCCTCTTCTACGAAACCACAATGGGCTTGGTCAATCCTTTCCACTGGAAACCCGGGAGACAATATCCTATGTAGAAACTGCGCTGTAACAATATTTTTTCGTGCAACGGCGAAATTCTGGATTGTCCAATAGCTCCACTGTTAAAACTCCTCCTTCGCGAGTGGCTAGGCTCGTATACCGCGCAGAGCTCCGCGTACCTTTGCGAAGCTGCGTAAGCTCAGCCAAGTTACGCCCAGCTATGACGTCACGGCGCCTCGTGACTCCGCACCGACACCATCGTTTAGACTCCTGCAAAACATGGGCCGGCCAAAAAAGTATTTCCCTCCCAAGGAAAAAGAAGCGCAGGGCGAACGCCATCGTGTTGTTGCTCGAGAACATATGACACAGCAACTACCGAGCGGGGAGTATCGCACCGAAGAGGCCGCTCCTGGAGGGCAGCGAAGAGCGTAGAAATAAAGATAGGGAGAGAGAGAGAGATAGAGAGAGAGAGAGGGGGAGAGAGACGTTATTTCGTCCTTCAGGATCATGAATTGCGGGTAAAGGAGGCCCAGTGGGCCGCTACGACCACGATAGCCTGAGAGGTGGTCTGGACTTGGTCTTGACTCCCCCGGTCGCACATCTGCTTCAAGAGGTGAGGGAATTAACGGGGGTATGGGTCGGCGCAGCATACGCAGCGGGAATGCTAGTGAGTGTCGAGGGCGCCTCACCTTGGACAGGTATGGGCAGTAAGGAGGTGTGGATCAGTGTGTATTTGTGGTACTCGGTGTTTGAAAGTGTATGAATCTTGGATACCCAGCATGTGGCCTGGTTCCGGAGAGAGGTGTGAAATACCGAGTACCACACTCGGGAAGTAAAGTACCAGCGTAATCGCCGGAAAACGGCCCTGGACTTCGAGTAATTGAAATATTCCAGCCGGCAAATTCATGGGTGGCGTGAATGGCGAACTTCATAAAGCTTAGTGGAGCCAAGCAAAACTTAGCAAAACTGCAAGAAGGTAAATAGACCCACAGCTACGCTCTTTCTCAGCTTTGCGCCACTAGTGCAAGCTGCGCAAATATTTTTAGGCCGAGGGCAAACTTAGTTTCGTCCATACAGAATCCCTTGACGTGTACGCCGCATGATGCGTTGGGGATACGTGACAACTTCCACTAAAACCACAGCTCATCTCTCCCTTCAACGACAAGCAGTGCACGTTCTCACCCCTGCAATAACCGCGTCTAAATTTTTTTCAAACGGTGAACTGGGAATTGTCTCCGTTCGCTCGTCTTGTTGAGCCTGCTGTTGGGCGTGTTGGTTCACACTGGCCAGAAAGCTTGGCGCGGAGAAGGCACGGGCGTTGCCGAGACGGTACAGGCGTTATCCCTTCTCTCTTGTCCCGCCAAGTTACCGTCCATGTCACTTTCGGTGTACGGGGTCATTACCTCCAATATTGTTTTGAACTTTGGCTTTAACTGACTTACAGAGCACCAAACATCCGTTAGTTGCTGTGCAAGCTGAATATTCCGTAAAATAATTCGTTCACCTGCGCATCCTAACGCACACCATGTAGAAAAAGAGTCTCTCTCTCTCTTGCCTTCAGACTGCACATTTAACTGAACTCTCCGGCAGCCGATTAAAAGATGTGAAAGTAGAGTTTCTCGATGGACAACCATATCACACCCCAGCAATTGCTGTTGCGCCACTCTTGTGCCAGCAGCATTAGCGAAAGAAAGGCTGAAAGCAGTGGAGGGGTCAGAAAATTTGGAGGGGTGCTCTGACACCGAGATATCTCCCCTCTTTCCCCTGTTACATCGCTCCTGCCAACACGCTGCCCTAGTTTTACAAAACATCTTTACCAAGATACTGTTCACAGCCTTTGGACGAAATGTTCCTTGATTATTCCCGAATGACCCCAACAATACTAAAGTACCTCCGAATAATTCCTTCTATTGCAGGCCTACATGGTTTTTGTAAGGCAAGTTCCCGTAGGTCATCTTCCCTGCAGCTTTACAGAATGACCACTTTCAGTTAAAAATGTGCAAATTAGGGAAAGGACGAAACCGAACATACTCTTTGCCTAAAAAACGTGAAGTTGGGGAGGCGCAGCACGCAACCCTTGAACGGTGTTTTGCATTGCGCAAAGTTCCTGCTGCAGATGCCCTTTTTCGCTCAAATTGAGTGTTGGGCGACAACATTCACGGAATTGGTACACAGGGACGTTGCAGTTGGCCATTCTGAAGTATTTGGGTAGCGACGCCTTAACAAAACTTTTTAAAGTGTAGGTAGCACTTTCTTTCAAAATGCTTTACTACAGATCAGAGCCCCTAAGCTACGCTCTAAATTTTTTCGTTCTGACAGGAAGTACATCTTTATGAACAATGCCGATTCTCTACGACGTAAATGACCTTTAATTGAAGAAGGCAATTGTGCAAGCGTAGCGGATATTCTAACTTTGTATTTCTACATTTAGTAGTGAACCTGCTCAGCTGTGACGTATAATAAACCTTGCTCACTGCGTGTTCCAACAGCAGCCCAACATTTGCACAAAAGTAGAAACTGGAAAAACAAGGTTGGCCAAAGCATGGCTGGTAGCCTTGACTATTGCTTCATTGAATTTTTAGCAGCTTCTTTTTGCGGTAATAGAATTACCGGTCCTTTCTTCACCATTTTTAAGACTCCCCTATATACTAAGCTTTAAAAATCTACAGAATAAAGTCAAAGGCCCTAGAGAGAGAGGGAGAGCCCTGGTCAATACATAAAGCCGACTGATTCAAGAAATCGGTTCTCCACTCTTTCAGAAGTGTCTAAATGATATTTGCGGTGACATGTCGTGTTCCCATTTAGTGTAATATTGCCTGACCTTGCACTAGTTTGGAAAAGTTAGCCCGATGTAATTACATTTTGTGCTTACGCGCCCACATAACTGCCAACCTTCTAAGTAGGCTTTAAAGGGAGGTTACTTTTCAACTTTGCGGAAACAATGTTAATGAATGGTCGTCAATTGTTTCACACTCAAGCGAGTTTGGTTCGTTTCGTTTACTACAAAAGAAGCCACAAAAGCCTAGCATTACAGCTGTGGGGCCGGCGCACGGTTTCCCAAAAAACCTTTTGCGTTACTGGCTTACACAAAGCGATAGTATCTGACAAACGCACTGCATACTTAAGTGCAAGTTCTCAACCTTCGATAAACTTCCACTAAAGCATGCAATTTATTCAATAATAATTTCTGTGCTCCATTTGTTCGGATATCATTATTCTTTGTATTGGGGCAGGTGTATCACGTGCCTATTTTGTATCGGTGAACTGTGGCATGTAGGGTGTTTCAGTGGGTTTAAGAAATAAATCGTTTTATCCTTAACAAGAAACCTTTGTCATATTGGTAATATCTCTTTATATCGAAAGCAACTTTCTAAGCGGCCAGTGTAACTCAAACAACTGATATTAAAATTTCCATTCATTCCTAAAGAAACTTGAGAGAAGTGCGAAAGCTAAATGTGCGTCCAACATCATTGGAAGTACATCAAATCGATCGTCCACCTTAGAAGACCAAACTTGCAAATAAAGCGGGAACTGATGCAAAGATTTTTAGATCTCCAATAAAACGCATCTACAAACAACTTAAATGTATAAGGATACCTGGTTGATGAGATAAAGGTACACTATTGTACTGCTTGTTCATTGTCAATGCATGTATTGTCTTATCTAAACATGTTCTAAATCTAAATGGAAGCCCTGTTTTACCCACGCGTCGTGTGTTGAGATCCTATCAAAGCTTTTTGGTCAACCTACTTGTCTGCGGGAAAATTCCTAGAACACCAGCGGTCCCACTAACAAAGCGTTCGCTTTAAATGACCACAGAAAGTATATTATGGTCACCCATCGTGCCGTTTTTCAGCTATCTCTCTCGTGCCTCTGTCGCCGTTAGCTCCTTGAATGCATACCTATAGATAAACACCATTTTTTTAATACTTCAGCCTACACCCGATAGAAACATTGATATTTGCTATTAACTAAGGTTGTGATGGTAATGCTGCGAACCATCGGGTGGGTTTGTTTATTTTTCATGTTCTTGCCGACCGGCTGCGCCGGGCTGTGTTATCTTCATGCCAAAGGAAGCCCGTGTTCCATTCTTTATTTCTATGCCGCACGTGTTATCTCTTTTGATAGGGAGAGCGTTTCGAACTAACGTCAACAGCCTAGAATAACCTTCTTTGATCCATAGTGATCTGGATGCACTGCGACTGTTCGAGAAACACTCGCGCCCTGCGGAGCAGACCGCGCGGCGTTCGACTGACACTCACATGCGCACGTCACTTTGTTGACTGCTGCTTCGCCGCCTGTGTATTCTTTGAGTTGTTACGGGAGCAGAAGTTCGTTCCAATAAACTTTTTTTGTTCCTTCAAGAAAGCTGCGTCGCATTTGGCTAGCTACGTGACATCTAATGCGGCGAACCATGTCTGGGTTTGATGATTGATTGATTGTTTTTACTTTCGTCAAGCTGGCAATCCTGCGAACCATATATTAGGTTTGTTTATTTGTTATGTTTTTTGCTGACCGGCTGCGCCAGACTCTCTAATCGGTGTGCCAGGGGAAGCGCGTATTACATTCTTTATTTCTACGCCGCACGTGTTATCTTTTTAGATAAGAAGGCGTTCCGAACTAACGTCAACAGCCCAGAAAAATCTTGTTTGATCTACAGTGTTCTTGGTGTATTTACACTCTTCGAGAAACACTCGCGCCCAAAGATACATGCCTGCGGAGCAGACGCCGCGGCCTTCGACTCATCGACACTCGCATGCACACATCACTTTGTTGAGTGCTGCTTCGCCGTCTGTGTATTATTTGAGTTGTTAGGGGGAGCACAAGTTCACTCCAATAAACTTATTTTCCTTGAAGACAACTCCGTCATCCTTGGCTTCGTGACAATATCTTCACGTTTTATTTCCGGAAAAACATTGTCCTTAGGTTTCCAACTTGTTGACACCAGGAAAAATATTACTTTACAGCTTCGAATCACTCACCTGCAACGTTCACTGTTCGGGTTGAAAGGAGCTTGCTCCATTTTTTGGGGGGGTGGTGGCATGCATTTTCTCATCTCTTCGCGGTCTTCACAACTCAAGCATCTTTGAAAATCTGCAAAAGAAAACATTTATTGCTCCCGCCTGTTGAGGAGATCCCTCTAGTTTGAGATACATTGGCCTTGGCTAACTACATTGTCTCTCTCTTTACCAAGCTGCGGAGGTTAATGAGTCGAAGCTGGTTAGTTAGGCCACCAGCTGCTCGTATATGGGTTGAAGATTACGAGTCAGAATGGCAGTGTGTTGACGCTCCCTTACTAGTTAGTATATGGTCAGGATTGCCGTCAGTAGTCATATGGGGGGTAGAGGTGTGGGGTATCTGCCATGGAGTAGGGTATCGTTGGCAGAAGGAGAATGTTAAGAAGTCGTACTCTTCCGGACTGGTTGTTTTGGCTGTAACTGGGAGCTGGTGGGGTGCTGCATATTGTTGGCACCCGACTTGGTATTGAGCGAGTACACTGTCGTTTTTGCAAAGGGTGAGGGTGTTTTTAGCTCGTAAGTTTGCTCCCTGTTAGGAAAAAAACTCGATGAGTCTAGACATAGGCGGGGACATGGGGCGACACGTATCCTTTACATGCTTGGACTTTTTACGTAAATATCGACTTACATTCCATTTCACCGGTCCTTTATATGTTCACTAGAGCCTGCGCTTACACTAGCAAACGTTTTGTTTTTTTATTGTGCGAAAAAATTGTTTTAATTAAGAGGCTCTACGTGCGAAAGCTACACCTTGGCTTTGAGACATGTCGCACTTGGGGACTCTCAAATAATTATGACCACCTGGGGATCTTTACCGTGCGCCGAAGTCACAATACACGGGTGGTTTTGTTTCTTTGTTTCTTTATTTCTTTTTGTCTTATCAAGAAAACGGCCTACGTGGCTGCGATTCAAGCCACGTACTTAATTTCTTTATTGTTGTTCAAATGCTGTCTCTCCCCTCCGCCCCCCCCCCACTCGGCAATAATGTAGCGTATCAAAGCGATCACGTTCGGATACTATACCTAGGTGTCTTCGTGCTACGCACTTCACACCAGGCAAAGATGGCTAAAAGAGAAAAAATATAGCAATAGAGCTTAAAATGGCGGTACATAAATTTGCGTGTGCGTGGGATTCGAACTTGGGGCCTCCAGATTGCAGGTCTTGTGTGCATCCCTAGGGACTTCCAGAGATTTCTTGCTACTATTACTATTAAGAGTTCCCGTGCTCCGCGGCGAAACACGCTGAAATAATGTGGGCCTAGTGAATGCGTTGTGGCCCTGTATGAAGGCCTACATGAGTAATTTTGGCATGCTACATAAATGAACGAGTAACAAAGTGCGTTGCCACTAGATGTCCTCTCTGCTTGCCGATACCAACGTGGCTATATTATCGGTCATTGTAATACAAAGAAAGGGAAAATATACACAAAAGGCGCGGAAGGAAGGTTGGCTTTGGAGCATGTGTTAGGGGCATGCACGGAGGCCTACATGAGTAGTTTGGGCATCTTACTAACCGAATAGCAATACCCGAAGGGAACTTATTTTTGATCGCAACACCGGAACGACGGCGGCAACTGCTGTGATGACATCTGTGCATAGTGCAGTATGGATCCAATGAAATAAAGCGACTGTTATGGATCACCACTCCCGATAGTAACCAACCACCCCGTGTATTTTATTCAAAAAGGAAGAATATTCTGACGGGAAGAAAAAAAAGAGAGCTGTGGGCACAACTTCCGAAGAAGAGAGGCAGCTATGCTGTGGGGGCTCTGTCATGGCCGGGATCTTCTACATATCGTAAATACATCGCTCGAAGCTTCAATGGTTCATTTACTGCGTCCTGCCGCCCCATCGCATGTTTGGTGGATGTTGTGGAGTTCATCCCCATGCTAAACCCAACTGCGCCACGCCTGGGCCGGTGAACATTGCTCAAAGGCTCTTGGATCCCATGGACCCGCTGCAGCCCCGGTGAGCCGCAGGCGCACCATTCCCCGGCCCCACGTCTTCAGCCTATGACTTTCTGAGATCAACCTATGTGTTTAGCAGCGACATGCACAGAAGAAGCCGCCCTACCCCTGCCCAGATCTTCGGCGCCTCTCTGAGGCCCTTGGGGGGTTGCTTCACTGCATCGGCGGACATTGCTGTAGGGGGCCAGTTCTCCCCACTACCATCATTCTCATCCATATCGGCGACGACTAATCCACGTTTCCTTTCATTGCGCATCTTCCCCCACGCCTGCACGTGTACTATGGTTTCGAAAGGAGGGTCACTTGTGACGAGGGGGATAGTCGGGGTCACAACCTACGGAGGAGGATAAGAAGAGCCAACTCTGTGGGCTCTCTGATGGCCGACAAAGTGTACAATGATCAAAAGGGTTAACAGCAACAATACAAGAGGTTCCAGCGTATGCCCAGAGCGGCAGCTTGCCCTACAGCTCTGGGTAAGCGGCGAGGTTGTGCGCATGCGCTGAAGCTGCCGCTGAACCTCGCGAGGATGCGCCGGTACCTGTCGTAACCGGCCGCTTCCTGCGTAGGCTGGCACCTGCTTCTTCGTTATTGTTAACACTTTTGACGACAGTACATTGTGTAAATACATGGCTGGCATGTGCACGATTCGTTTCATGTGTACTGCCACGACGTCACAATATTTTCCTTCCTCCGTGGCTCTACCGAGTTTGAACTGCTGAATGTCCGAGGCTCCATTGAGCAAGATGTATTTCCGTTTTCTGTAGCATTGTGCATCGACTCGTGATTTGTGACACCTGGTTGTTTTGTTACTGTTATTGCATGCCGAATTATTGGCTGGCTATTACATATTTTTCCCTCAATGTAAGGGTCTTCTTGCGTCCGCTTTCAGTTCTTGCGATATTTACCGGTATCATAGGCGCCATGTTTTGCTCTATTCTGCCACTCATGGACCGCCGCTCAGTTTACGTTACAGCCACTGATTACCCACCCCATACTCAAGTTAAGCGCGATAATGCTTCTCCGATAAATGCTTTTTTTTTACTCGAAAATTAAAAATGAGAGACGTTGCGAGTCACAGTCGTATCAATAAAAATAAAAAGGCGCAGAAAGTAAATGGTAGTGATCTTAACCACAGAGCACGGGCGGACTCAACAATTGAACGATGATTTTTACAGAGTCATAGCACCATCAGGCCTGCATAGGTGTTGTTGTAATTTTGACCTTTTGGGTGATTGGGCGGGAAAAATATTCATAATCCCCGCGTTCCTCCGTTGTCCCGAGAAAAAAGCGACATTGCATTTCGTTTACTTCGCGCTGTGAGGTTCTAACAAACGTTTTATGCAAAGTACCACACGTGTTATATTTATTACGTGCACACCTACATACAACCAAGCAGTACAGTTTTCGTTGCGAGAATGTATGGTTAACGCAAAGGGTAAGTCCCTGGAGAGAAATCATTGCAGTATAAATCTTCTGCAAACTGTCCTCCTAACAGGAAGACACAAGGCTTCTTACCTTTGAAGAGGTCAAAGTCGCAGACGAAGTCCCGAAACAGTTGGTAACCTTTTTCCTGTCTCGTAAGATCCATCGTCGCCTTTTGGGGGCAGTTTTCGTTTGTCTTGCATGTAGATTTTTCAGTAATTTTACTGGATAAAATCAATGCCAATCCCATTAAATTTTGAATTTAATTTTTTTCACAAAATGTATTTATCCGGTCTAAACATATTCACATCAGCAAATATCGATGCATTATGGTAGCAAGGCCTTAGATAAGTGTATGATGAGCCGTATAGATTAGAAAGGTTTTCTACTTCTGGGAGGTCATTAGAATTTCGTTAGAGTTAATGTGCATAACGTAAGCATTTGCTCATAGGAAATATTTACCGGCAGCAGTGGCTCCGAACGCGTCTGCAAGTTTTGTACCTCGCACAAAAAAGGCGAAGTAACACCGATACTTGCACCCTATTTTAGCGTCCCTGTGTCACCATTTCTAAGTGCTTTTATACATAGTACTCCTGATTAAGAGTATCGCACTTGCCGATACGCCCATTGCCTGCAGTCAGCTTATTCCGCGAGATGCACACAAAGTTCAATGTTTATGGGGATACTATTAGCCGGATTGAAAATAGTTCTAAGACATTCAAAGCTTTGAGCTCGACGAAGATGCACCTCGTCTATTCAGTGCCTATTCGCGGGATGCGAAATATACTGCACCATTTTAAATTTCCCTCGTTCACCAACATTGCTTGCCAAGAATGCTTTCTGACTTGGCCTTCTATAGCCACACATTCGTCAGAGCCAGGAGTAGAACCCTCTGCATTATGCAAAACAGCGCAACGCCTACAATACTAGGCTACCTGGGAAGATGTGTACTAAAATTTCTGCATTTTTATTCAGCATCACAGCAAAAATAACGCATCTGTTGCGGGAACATATATAAGATTTAAATAATGTTGGCAAGCTTCCTTGAGGTTTCGCAGTACGCACTGCATACGACACCACCTTAAACTATGTATTCTCGCCCGTTGTGAGTCTCAGTCAATTTTATTATTTAGCCAAGACTAATTTCACGTGTTACGTAGTCCGAGTAATCCTGCGTCTCTATGTGGTGCTTGTAAGGTTCTAGGAACTTGTACAAATGCGTGCTTCTAAACAAAAACAGAAACACACAAAAACCGGGTTCGGACTACACCCTAGTTGGTCCCCTTTCGCAAGCCTTATATTTCAATAACTTCAAACGAGGCAGAAACCCAGCGTAGTTCCATGCATAACCTGAAGGAAGAGGAGGGAAAAACAAATGAAAAGGCAGAGAGGCTATCCAGGGTTAGATCCCGGATTGCTACTCGACAGTGGGGTAGGGGTATTCCGGAAATGAAAGAGAGGGCAGGCGAAGAAGAGGGGGTAGGAGCGGGGCCGCGCACACACTTTAGTCCCTTTGTGGGAACTATAGTCTTTCATCCAAACGTGTGTCCTTCATGAAACGAGAAGGGCTTTTGTTGACGTCTGGGAAGTTGATTGCAGGGTTCGATGTCCTAGAATAGTCTCTATTTCGAACAGTTGGTTTTCCAATCGGCTGAGCTCGGCGGCTAAAACACGTCTCTCCGATGAATACTGGGAACAACAAACGTGGTGTTCCTAAATGTGGGGTTATAAGCCCAACCCTTTTCAGCCCAGCTGTAGTCGGGCTTGTACGCGCTCTACCGAAGACTTTCGTGTATCCATTTACGTCGAAGATACCTGCCTCTGGCCTTCGGGTGTTAATCCACCTCAGCTGCAACTACTCCTTCAAATAGCCGCCAATGTGGCGAGGGCATACCTCCGAACGCAAGCATTGAGCCTTTCTAGTGACAAGGGCCCGGTGGTCGCATTTAGCTGCAAACCCATAATCTGAAGAGCACACACGATACATGATGACAAGGGGGAAACTTCACATACCTGCAGGCTATGTCATATGCTGTTTTGTTGAATTGATCATCGTGGTCTGCACTCAACGCAACGTCCCACAACACGTCCTCATACAGCACGTAGCAGCCAGCTATGGCCGTAGGTGTGCAGAATTCTTCGTGAGGCACATCTAATCAAAAGGAAAATGCATGTATTGTGGTTCAGAGAAAAGACACAAACAAGACATAATTTATTATTATAGACCTATTAGGTTCTTCGCTCGCCAAATAAGAGCTACGATGCTGCTATGCAATCAACATACTGAAATATACAAATTGTGAAGAGTTTGGGGATCTTTATGCCATCGCATACATTTATGGCACTGAACTTACTTTTACTGAACTTACTTTTTGACACCTTAACGGCCTTATGACGTACTTCATGTGCCTTTTTAGTCATTCTCGGAATTGTGCTATATGTCATCTTCTCGTGTACTTCGTAATCATCAACCGCACCGCCAAAAACACCTCCCGCTCACCTTCCCTTTGAAGCAATATATATATATATATATATATATATATATATATATATATATATATATATATATATATATATATATATATATATATATATATATATATATATATATATAAATATATATATATATATATATATATATATATATATATATATATATATATATATATATATATATATAGCGAATCAGAATGGGAAATGAGGGGCTCGGTGAAAATAAGACAGGAAAGAAGAGTTGGCAGTCAAGAAAACCTCGGAAAGCAAAGGGAAGGATGTGGTAGGTCATTGGAACAGATAAAGAATTTGGAAAGAAAGAAAGAAACTGCAGAAAAAATGGCCGCCAGGTGGGATCTGAACCCACGACCTCCTGAATACCGGTCTGGTGCGACAACCACTACGCTACCGTTGGGGCGATTTTCCCCTTCACTTTCTGGGGCATTTATGTTTAGGTATTTTTGTTTCCTGTGCTTTGCGGTGGTAGCCAGCGCCACTCGGACAACTCGGGGTGACGGGGACCTTCTTTTTAACCCACCAGCCGTGACTCGAGTGTCTACGATATGTCAAGAGTGGTCGACCAGCGTTGAACCCTCTTAAGATTCCTATGGCACCAAGGCTGCCAGAACAGAGGCCCTCGCTATGCATGTAGCGAATCAGAATGGGAAATGAGGGGCTCGTTGAAAATAAGACAGAAAATTAGAGTTGGCAGTCAAGAAAACCTCGGAAACCAAATGGGAGAATGTGGTAGGTCGCCGGCAGAGATAAAGAATTTGAAAAGACCGAAAGAAACTGCAGCAAAAATGCCCACGGGGTGCAATCCGAACCCACGAGTGGCACTGAATTGCCACCCACATGCACAGGAAAAAATTACCTCGACATAAATACCCAAGTATGTGGAGAGGAAAATAGCCCCGCCAGGACCATTGTGGTCCCTGCACCAGTCGCGTATTCTGTATGTCGCTACCCCCCAAACCCCAGGCCTACCCCCCAACCTTTCCCCCTCTTACGAACAGTGGGTGGCCTGCCTGAAAAGTCCGGACCCTGGGACCCAGCGTATACTGGTTAAGAGGGCCTGGACTGCCAGCCAAGGCCAGGGCATCCCGGACTAGGGACGTCCCCCACTGGGCTGGTGCCCTAACAGCAGCACCAGCGCTAGTGTACTAAACATTTATTCCTCCTCCCCCTCTGCTGCACTATATATATATATATATATATATTGTGAGGACTGATGGCGACGGGCGCCTGCCTTCGCGAAGAGGAAAAAAATAGTGTGGGGACGGATTGAGTCAGGTGGCTGCATCGCTTGGAGGGACGAACTAGTGTGAGGGCCAATCCCCTCACAAGGGCGCATTTCTATGCATCACCTGTAAATCCCCATCATCACACAGTGGCCTCCGCCACTTCTTCATTTTATAGATTATCATTATCATTGTGCGATCTGGTGTTCTTCGGCCCCGATCACCTGAATAAAAGGCTGCCTCGAATCTTCGCCTTTCAAGTGGTGGAGTGTGCGACTGGATCCCTTGGGCTACCTCTCTGAGTGCACCCCTGGAGCTCCGTTCGGGACGCCGCCTACAGCAGAAGGCCATGCCAACGACAGTGGAACCATCCAACGTTGCGGGTTCGGCCGTTCCACCGTGCTTCGTGGCCATCCGCCAGCGCGACCCCCCCCTTCTTTACCGGGCTTCGCGGCGAGGACGTTGAGGAATGGCTGGATGATTACAACCGAGTTAGCACGTTTAATCGCTGGGACGACATCGTAAAGCTGGCAAATGTGAATTTCTCTCTGGATAAAGTGGCCAAAACGTGGTTTTTTAACAACAAAGCCTCGATCACCGACTGGGCTGATTTCACCGCACAGCTGCGCCGCAGTTTCGGCACTCCCGCAGCTCGCTCCGACGGCGCAAAGAACCCTTACAAAAATGGATTTTGAGTTTCAATTCAGTTCCAGTTGAGTTTTTATTGAGTCAACAGAAACCTAATTCAAACTCAATTGGCTATTGAGATGTGTCAGTAGAAATTCAAAAGGATTTGTATTGAGAAAACGCAATACAAAAGCAATTGAAACCAGTCTATTGAAACTCTTTGGAGAACCAATTGACAAAACTCATCAGGCTGAAACATACACTTTGAAGGACTATTTTTTTCAGCGCTGCCCACTGTGTCTGCTGAATTAAGACTACTAGGTTACTTTTATGTTTTTTTTATTATACATTGACATTTGTATTGAGTGCAGTCAATAAAAAGTCAACAAGGTTTCAATGGACAAAACTCAACAGAATATCAAATGAGTTCGTTTAATTGATACTCAATAGAGTTTCTACTGACAAAAATCAAGTAAAATTGAAAGTCGAGCTAGTTGGTGCTACGTTGTTGAAATATATATCAGTGTCCTTCTTTTTTGTCCATGTTTTATGGTTCGAGCTTAATTTTCAAAGCTGATAAAACTCCTTAGGCCAGTAGCCTTTACCAGCAGCATCTTCGCCCAAATAATAATTATACCTGCTAAGTGGGGAAATCAATTATATTGGACAATTTTTGACTGCATTTCCTCAAATACTGCGGCAACATGCTTTGCACAAAACAATGTAAGAAATAAACATTGACAAATCTCTAGTGACTCATCTCTTCTGGCACGTGACTCCCGCGGAATCGTTTCCTTGCTATAGCAGCGGATTTTCTTCTTTATACCTTAGCACGCATTGACATAATGAGTGAGCAATCTCCACTACTGCTGCTAAGCTTCCGCTTTAGCGGCAGTGGACATATTCGAAGTCAGTCTTCCGGGAAATTTGGAGCGGAATCATGAAGCATGCATATCTCGGCCGGGAAAAAACGGACAGGCGGGAGGGGGGGGGGGGGGGAGGCTACACTTCTCGGGTCCCAGTTCTGGGGACAAAAAAAAGTCGTCACTCCCCCTACCTCTTTTCACACATACAATGCTGTGATACCTTGTCTTCCGGGAAGGTAGGTGGGGAGGAGGTACATTTAAAACGCGATTCAATCTGCTACATCTACAAAAGGCATATGTGACATCGCATCCTAGTGCGATGATTCAGTGTTTTTCTGTGGAGGCACGATACTAACAGCGCTGTTTTGCAGAAATGAATACTTATCTCACAAACCCAAACGCACAAGAATATTCCCGTGACGAAATTGTGCCTATAAATACTCAGAAAAAAAACAGCAAAACTTTGATGTAAATCCCGATACGTCGAAAAAAGAACAATTAAATTTTTGTACACAGCGAACTTTTAAAACAAGCGTTCAAATCAAGCGAACGCAGGCTTCGCCTCATCGTCGTTCATTACTCATTACTCCAGTTATCACTTCATTACTCCAGTTATCACTCGCGCACCCCGCCGTGGTCTGAGCCCAAGGACGCGAGTTCTATTCCCCGTCATACATAACTTTCCTTGAGGATACCGTGAACTGTCTATGATAACAACAGTAGAACAGCAATGTGGAATGCAGAGAATCCCACAAGGAGCAAACGCGCATCTGCGCTCTATTAAAACAGGTGAAAACAGTTCTTTCACTGCAAAAGAACTCCGTACGCCAGTCCAAGGCACCGCCGCTCACAATAACTGAACGAACGAACAAACGAAGAAAACAAATGAAGGAAGACAAACTGAAGCGCTGATTAAATACTCATCTTTACTGCACAGGGTCACAAAAAGAAAGAACGAGCCTGACACTGCTTCACGCCACTACAAATACGACAAAAGGTTCTTCTACCTCGAGAACGTAATAACAGGGGTCTAGCTTTCGCAACACAGCGACGATATCAGTATATAATCAAGAGGGCACCCACCGCAGTGGCTAAGGGGCTAAGGCGTTGTGCTGCTGAGCACGAGGTCGCGGGTTCAATTCCCGGCCGCGGCGGCGCCTTTTCTGATGGAGGCGAAAAGCAAATAATCGTCATGAAGAAATGGGTGGTGATAAAGTTTACGAATATTTGATGACAATTCCGCATTGCTGTATTAGGTAAAAGTGTATTCTTGGAACAGCGCAAAGTGACAAGAACGAGGCGTAGACGGGACACAGCTCTGACTAATAGCCGGTGTTTATTGTTAGTCTACAGTTCTTAGTCTGTTAGTCTGCGCTTTGTCCCGTCTACTCCTCGCCCTCGTCCCTTTGCGCTGTTCCAAGAATGCTATACCAACACGCCCAAGCTGATACATTAGTAAAAAGACATCCCCCTCGCGAGGGGCACGATCAAATGCACAGCATTTCCGAGGGGGTGCGCCGGCAAGTCGTATCTCTTGATCGCGGGACCCGTGTCGCCATCTTTTGGAAGCGCGGGACAACTTGTGGCACTTTCGAAACAAACGAGAAATGAGTGAAGGATATAAAGCGCGTTCGGTGCATCGAAATCTGTGTCGGTTTCGTGGCTCGGTCGGTTGTGCGCCGGGCACCTTGCGTTCCGCCCGCGGTGTCATGGGTTCGAAACCGGGCGCCGGAAACTGTTATTTCTTCCTGGCTGCGGACTACGACAAGGCGCGCCTGCGGACTACGACAAGGCGCGCATGCGGACTATGACAGCGCACGCCAACGCCGCGTGACATTGTGAGTTACTAAAATGCTATGCATTTAAAAAAAAAAGGAGAAACCGAACAAATTAGTGGGCTGGCGTGCCGCATGTTACACTCCGAACCGCTCTCTCGCTAACGATGTCAACACGTCCGCGGACTACGTTTCTCAAACACAAGCGCCTCGCAAATATCCTGCGCCCGCAAGCAGATCAAGAACTTTGAAGCTGCTTTCAAAGATTGGACTTTCCAGAATTCTTCCGTCCTCTCTCCTGCTGCAGTTCGCCGAAGCGGGCGCCCGGACACAAAAGACGTGCCATCCACCTCCACACCCGGCGATAACCAGTTCTTTTGGTTCCTCTGGCACCCTCCTACGCTAAGCTAAAGTGACCGCGCTGTCACGAATGTCTAGTACGCGGCGTTGCCACTGCCGCCAGTGGCGCTGACAGGCAACATTGCGACCTCGGCGGTGTTCGGTTATCTGCAATATAATATTATTACTGCTGCTAGAGGGGATGGTAATAAATCTATAAAAACCTATTGTAAATATTAACATAGGACTCACAAGCCGCCGTAGGTTTTTTTGATATCTCGTGTCAATGTTTTCACGCTCAGTTTTCACAAGAATGCGTAGCTGTGGCATAGCCATCGCAAACCGACTTCAAACGAAGCCAATGTCGCTTGGTCGCAATCCCGGATGTGCGGGGTCCGGCGTGGTGCGGTCGTTCTCGCTGTTCTGTGCAAATTTATAGCTTTCCTCGTGTTGTTGGCGATTTATGTGCCGTGTGCGAATCTTTTCAACCAGCATCGAAGGTCAGACATTGCAGTGCAGCTGGCGATACATCGAATTTATTGAAGGAAAAGCCATCGTATGCGCTCTTCTACCGCCGGTGAACATCCTTTGTGTGTCGTGTTGTGTTTGTGCGCTGTGATCGTACGGTGAAGAAGCTTGCGAAGTTAGGTGTTACCATCCCTGTTAGCCACGCTTTGGAATCCGTCAATTTCACCACGCTGGGAGCCCCGCTGGGAGCGACGTTGTTATAAGTTGATTCTTTCCGAGCGCTCCTGTACAGATGCCCCAAAATAATACGGAGCACGGGAGCGGTGGCCGGAGCACGCAAAAGTGCATGCCAGCGTGATCTATGCGTGGATGCGCCGCAGATAGCGAGAGTGCGTGGGCACATCCGGCTGGCCCCTCTCGATGTTCCTACGCCCGTCTTATCGCCGGCTCAATCGAAGCCGCGCTGGTGCCACCCGTGCTCGCCAGGGGCGCTTTCGGAGCTTTATGAAGGCCTGTTTACGCAGAACCAGCGAAGAAAGCTTCGTCTTCGGCGGGGTCCGCTTTCTGCTTCGTCATGAATGCTACCGATTTCACTATGGGTGCCGGCCGTGCTTCACGATCCGCTTGATTTTGAATCATGTGGCTAGAATAATGCCTGCCTCAAGCTAACGCATAAAAACGCGCAAAAAGCAAAAAAAAATTCTTGCGCGTACTGGCTGCATTGCGTTAACGATACAAATGGGGGATCAAGTAAAATGGGAAGTGATACCATTGGAGTCCAGTTACTTCAACACAAATATACTTTATTACGCCGGAGACACAAACCTACACAAATTCACTTGAAAATCAAGTGTCCCGGCTTGAGAAGGAAGGGCATATTTGGAACAATGGTCGGAGAAATGAATCAAGGGTGGTTACCATTGAAGAAATTCAGAAGCAGCCTTTTTCTTGTCAAGGTATTCTGCTTCAACTATTTGTTTCATTGTCAGCAACTTTGATTCATTTTTAATGAGTGCAAGATATTGTATGAAAGCCCTCGCTAAGTTCACTGTATTCCCTTTTCTTGTAGTTTATTGAACTTTATTTTATAATTGCGATTTGGTTTGAAGCAACTGGCCTCCACTCCGCTCAGTTTCTCAATTCTCTTGAGTGCTGATTAGAGCCATCGAAGCAATGGAGCCAGTACGCACATGATATTTTTGCTTTTAAATGCAGAGCATTTCTTTAACTCGCACTGTCACCCGTCGTCCCTCGGCGTTGTCCGCTCTCAACAACAGGTGCGGGCGCGCATGCGCGTGCTCCGGCGCTGAAAGAGGCGTTGCAGCAGCAGGTGCCACCTCCTCTCCCTCTACTGCGCGCGCTACGGCAGCGTCGAAGCGTCAGCGTCGAGCTGCCGATCCCGAGCGTCGAGAACGAGAGGCCGCCGCCAGTCGTCAGCGTCGAGCTGCGGATCCATCGAATCGAGAGCGAGACACGGCTTCGAAACGTCAGCGGCGAGCGGCGGACCCCGCGTTACGAGAACGAGATGCCGCGGTCGGCCTTGTTGACGTAGTCCACGACGTACGCCGCGCACGCGTAGTGGTCGAGGATGATCTGCAGGTCCATGTTGGAGTCAACTCGTCCAAGCTCGCAAACTCCTCGTGCTCCAACGCCTCGTCCATTTCGTCGTACTTGGCCTTCAAGCGCCGTCGACGCACCCGTACGACAACAACAACTACAACTACCACAACCTACGCCATGTGACCACCCCCAATGCTCTGCATTTACTCGTGTCCCTCGCGCGGGGGCATGCGACGGGGGCACTTTTTGCTCATTTTTATGCGTTAGCTTGAGGCAGGCATTATTCTAGCCACATGATTCAAAATCAAGCGGATCGCGAAGCACGGCCGGCACCCATAGTGAAATCGGTGGCATTCATGACGAAGCAGAAAGCGGATCCCGCCGAAGACGAAGCTTTCTTCGCTGGCTCTGCGTAACAGGCCTTCATGAAGCTCCCAAAGCGACCCTGTCGAGCAGGGGTGGCACCAGCGCGCGGCTTCGAGTGAGCCGGCGATAAGACGGGCGTAAGAACATCGAGAGGGGCCAGCCGGATGTGCCCACGCACTCTCGCTATCTGCGGCGCATCTACGCATAGATCGCGCTGGCATGCAGTTTTGCGCGCTCCGGCCACCGCTCCCGTGCTCCGTATTATTTTTGGGGCACCTGTACATTTCATCATGTCTAGCGTTGTGCAGACCTACCTGAATGGCTATACTCACGACTTGGTTATTTGTCGCTATGTAAACAGTGTTTTTATGCATGCCGTCTCGAGATCAACCTAAAGGGTACGATTTCACTTCAGCTTTTCAAAAATACTGTACGTAAGTGTAACAAATTGAAGGGGGTATTGTACCGGCACACATTTTGACATCAATCGGTAGTTTTACTGTCTTCCGCGCTGCTGTATTGCTTTCGCATGTAGTATATTTGTATGTATCTTAGGCTAAAGGTCTAACAAAATCTTTGAAGGCAAGTGACGAATGAATAAAATTCTAGACGCAGTGCTGCTACACAACTAAGCAGCAGCCCTGTATTGCCTGATATGAAGTGTCCTAAAAAAAGAAAGAACACCATGATTAAGGTAGTTAACAAAAATGAAAAAAAATGAAGGAGGTCGAATCGAACAAGTGCCTGTCGGATCAATAACAGACGCACGAATACTGCGCTATGCAAACACACCTGACAGCGCTAGGCTGAGAGGCAGATCTACCAGTTACAAACAGTATAGTGTATTCAACTAGTTAGGAGACATGGCGGTAAAATATACTTACAAGCTAAAGTGCTGGCTGCCGGCAATATATTTGCTTCCTAATTTGAACGATTGTTTGGAGAAAAAGCGTTCCCTGAGTGCAGAGCAGTGACTCAGGTGACAAACGTGGCCTAAAACGTACTTCATTCCAGCTAAAGAAATAATGCCCAAGAATATAACAAATTCATTTATTGCTTTTGGGAAATAGAGACTGTGTATCCGCAGAAGCTAGGGTTTGAACCCAAAGCATCTTTACACAAGTCTGATGCATTACCTTGACACCCTAAAGGCAAGCAGACACTTTGGTTTTAAAACCAATGAAGAAAAAAATGTGCTGCGTAAGGAGTAGTTGGAAACAGACTGCACACTGTTATATATTAGTCTTTTACCACAAAGTGCCAATTCTCTCCACGTATCTTTCTGGGAATTTCTTATTTGCCAATTTTTGTCTCAGGTGCTAGGCAGTTTGCGCTAGAACATGTACAGGCGTCAAACTTTCAAACTGATGAATACCGGTTTTGACTAAGCACTTGCTCGACTTGCTAGCATAAATTGAAATTTGCCATTGCTTATAATCACAACCTTCTGATTGCCTTTCTCGGAGCAGTTTTGAATAAGTTGGGCTGAATGTGGTGTGAGTAATAGCAAAATCACTGAATAACATTTTGGCTGAACGTGGCGTCAGACGTGCCACTGACTGATGCTACACCGGCATTGCGCGAGGGCTTAGTCGATCTGTTGTGACAAATGTTCTGCCTCTAGGAATTACCCAAATGATTGGTCGGCATGGTATCACTGTACTGTTTTAGTGCTGCTGCTGTATAGAAAATCTCGCCAAGCAAAGGGAAAAAAAAGCTTTTATATTTTTTCTCATTTACAGCAACTGTGCGGTTTTTTCCTCTCACCAAACAAAACTGTTTCGTGTTCTCGTTGTGTGTAAACTGGCATCACGGCCTTGTTATACTGGGGCACTCCTCTGGCATTGTTACGATTAAGGCAAAAATGTGGATATACCCATATCTCATATGATCCCTTCAAGCTGCTGCTTAGTGCTACTTGTTTGTTATACGTACTGCAAGGCACACACCATACTTCAGCGTTACAAGAGTGTGAAAGACTGCGAAATTCAACTTACGTATTTTTTTCTGTCACGTTCTTTCTGGCAAGTTTTTTTTTCTTTCACTGTTCATGTAATTTTTTTCCACTAGTCGGTAAGCACAAAGTATTATGCGCTCATTCATTCATAAAGCCATTTGCAATTATTGCCTGCTGTAGTAACTTTAGTTTACAGTACCATCTGACACTAGTTTTTTTTAATCAAGGCTACAATTTTGTAAACCAGCTCATGCAAGTTGACAGTTATCTAATTTTATTTTGACATTTCCAGCATTGAAATTTCACAAAACAAAATCCACAGGTTGACAGGTATGCTTTTGGACAGGTTTGGTAGTGGCTCACCCAGTCTTGATAGGCCTAAGCGGATTTCTTTTGGGCCTCAAAGATGTGGAAGACACGATAACTAGCCCATGCGGGTGATTTTGTGGCTCCCTGCGGACATAGTCATTCCTCTAGATTTCAGGTGCTTTAATGCGGAAGGCATTCAAGTAAAGGCGTTCCACTCCCTACCCATTGTAGAATTAATTGCTGTGGTTAGCTTGCCTTGATGCATTAAAACCTGAAACAAGCTTATACATTTGTTGAACTGCTGTCTCCTTGCCTTGCTTTCCGAAAATACGAACCATCTAACATATAAAATAGCAAGCTACTTAGACCAGCATGCTTAATAAGAAGGGACGGAATCATTTCGTACTATACTGGTGGAAACAAACAAGTCTGTTTCTTGTTGTATTTTGCAGGCTACACAGTCAAGTAGCCAAGTGGACCCTGCAAGGCTCCAGTCCTCCCGTGCTGCTTTCGTGAGCAATAAAGCAAGCGTTGCCATGAAACACCTCACTATTTCACCTGCTCAATGCACACCTTGATTTTTTGCATCATTGAAGCAGACTCACTATATATTTAGTACAGTCAACTGAACTTTACGAGGCAATTGGTGAAATAACTTGATAAAAGACTAAAATGAAATCAAACGTGCTGTCTTGAATATGCTCAATAGGTTTTTATTTAACATTTCTCAACAGGAACTCAACAGGAGAATCAATAGATAGTCAACACTGACTCAACTGGAACTCCACCGACTTTTCTCAATAGACTTTCAATTGATACATCACAACAGGAACTCAACAGGAAAAGTGTATTGAGAGTCATCTGAAAGTGAATTGGAAATCAACAGACATGTTGACTATAGTCAATAGACTTTCAATTGAAACAGAGCGTTGAGTTTCAATTGAAACACGGCGGCCAATTTTCAACGAGAACTCAATACAAAATTTCTATTCAAAGTCAATTGACTCTCAACACATTGTACTGAGTAAAGTCAATTGACTTTCAATTCAATCACAATAACCATTTTTGTAAGGGAAGGCTCTGGAGACCCGCGTCCAGCACGCTCAGGAAACGTACACCGCGTATATCCAGGACGTCCTTGCCTTAGACGGGCGCCTGCCTTCGCGAAGAGGGAGGAAATAGTGTGAGGACTGATGGCGATGGGCGCCTGCCTTCGCGAAGAGGGAGGAAATAGTGTGGGGACGGATTGAGTCAGGTGGCTGCATCGCTTGAAGGGACGAACTAGTGTGAGGGCCAATCCCCTCACAAGGGCGCATTTCTATGCATCACCTGTAAATCCCCATCATCACACAGTGGCCTCCGCCACTTCTTCATTTTGTAGATTATCATCAGCATTGTGCTTTCTGGTGTTCTTCCGCCCCGATCACCTGAATAAAAAGCTGCCTCGAATCTTCGCCTTTCAATATATATATATATATATATTGCTACGGACGTAACAAATGGATGAAGGGTTTATTTACAAGTCGTGCGGAGCCACAGGCAAGACGTGCTACCACAGATGCCGGTCAGCAGCGAGCCGGGGAAACTCTTCTTCGCCCTCCTCTTCTACGTGTCAGCATACCCCCTGGATCCCGCTCCACTGGAACATACCCTACACAGGCGATTGACTGCCGACTAACGTAACAGACAACCTAGTGATTGTCCTGTACCTAACACTGTAACAATTTCCCCCCGTGGAGACGAAGCGCACCGAGCGAGTTAAGGAGTGCGGCTATGACAACGCTTCAACCGAGCTACATGCACGACCTGGGTCTTGCGGGAGCGACGGTCCCGAGCAGTAACTTTTGCGATAACATAGTTCACGGTACTCAGCTGAGACAGCACTACAAAGGGGCCAGAGTACGTAGGCAAAAACTTTTGGTAGCGGCCTCGTTGGCGAACTGGAGTCCATAACCAAACGAGTTCGCCCGGGTAGTAGGAGACTGGTGGGTGGCGCTGATCGTAGCGTGCTTTGGTTCGCCCCTGGGAGCTGAGGGTGCGCAGTCGAGCCAGTCGCCGGGCTTCTTCAGCGAGGCACAAAGTTTCAGCCAGCGACATATCTTTAGGCGAGGAGAATGGAAGGATGGTGTCTAGGAAGCTTTGAGGAAGGCGGACGTACAGAAGGAAGAACGGAGAATAGCCTGTGACCTCGTGTTTGGCGGTATTGTACGCGTAGGTTATGAATGGAAGAACAGTGTCCCAATTGTTTTGTTCTGAATCGATGTACATAGACAGCATGTTAGTTAGCGTGCGGTTTGTGCGTTCAGTGAGTCCGTTCGTCTGCGGGTGGTATGGTGTGGAATGTCGATATTCGGAGCCACAAAGCCGAAGAAGCGCTTCCACAACGTCCGCCGTAAACTGGCGGCCACGGTCACTGATCACAACGCGAGGAGCTCCATGACGTAGAATGACACGATTCAAGAGGAAAGATGCGACATCCGCGGCCGTTGCAGTGCAAAGAGGAGCAGTCTCAACGTAGCGGGTCAAAAAATCCACACAGACGATGATCCAACGGTGACCTGCCTTGGACTTCGGTAGTGGCCCCACCAGATCAATACCCACTTTGTCAAAGGGCGACATGGGAGGATTCACCGGTTGCAAAGGGCCCGGAGACGGAGACGTAGGACGCTTGTAACGCTGGCA
This sequence comes from Haemaphysalis longicornis, assembly GCF_048455015.1. Classification (NCBI taxonomy): domain Eukaryota; kingdom Metazoa; phylum Arthropoda; class Arachnida; order Ixodida; family Ixodidae; genus Haemaphysalis; species Haemaphysalis longicornis. Next base: position 67,373,482 of record NW_027526204.1, on the reverse strand, counting down.
TTGAGGGCAGCTGGCGACATATTTCTGCGCTGCTGTCTGCATACGAGGCCAGTAGAAGCGTTCCCGAAGCCGGTGTAGGGTGCGGGAAAGGCCAAAGTGACCTGATGTTACGTCGTCGTGCATTGCGCGGAGAACCAGATGTCGGAGCGTAGTGGGGACGACAAGAAGCAAACGCGCGCCATCAGCAGAGTAATTCTTCTTGAACAGAACGCCGTCGCGGACAATAAAGGGTGTCGACATTGTGTCCTCCGCGGTTGCAAAAAGCCTGCGCAGCGTTGGATCTTTCCGTTGTTCGGCCCGAAAAAGTGGGGCGTCTGGGAATTCTGGTGACACGGAAGCCAGACAGTCCTCGAAGGTGTCGTCGTCGGTCGATGTGCCCGGTTGAGGTAAGCGGGACAAACAGTCCGCATCGGTATGACGGCGCCCACTCTTGTAAGAGACTGTGAAGTCGTATTCTTGTAAGCGTAAGGCCCATCGAGCTAAGCGACCGGAGGGGTCGCGCAGTCCGACAAGCCAGCATAACGAGTGGTGGTCCGTGACCAAAGTGAAGTGGCGTCCATACAGATAGCAGCGAAACTTTTGTACAGCGAACACAACGGCGAGGCATTCCAATTCCGTGATGGTGTAGTTGCGCTCGGCTCTGGACAGGGTACGGCTGGCGTAAGCGACGACGTGTTGTGCCCCTTCGTGTAACTGGACGAGAACAGCTCCAACGCCCACGCCACTCGCATCGGAGTGGAGCTCGGTGGGTGCCGTGGGATCAAAGTGGCGCAAAATTGGGCCAGAAGTTAACAAAAATTTAAGCTGCTGGAAAGAGGACTCACAGCCGGACGTCCAAGAAAAAGGGCTGTCTTTACAGAGTAAGGACGTCAGGGGATGAGCAATTTGCGCGAAGCCTTGAATGAATCGTCGGAAATAGGAGCACAGACCCAAGAAGCTCCTCAGCTCTTTCAGGGATCGTGGGGCTTGGAAATCGCGCACGGCGGAGATCTTCTTGGGATCCGGCCTGATGCCTTCCTTATCTACGAGGAAGCCTAGTACGAGGGCTTGGCGCTCCCCGAAATGACATTTTTTTGAGTTCAACACCAATCCCGCTTCCTCGATGCGGTCCAGGACAATGGCAAGCCTGCTATTGTGCTCTTCAAATGACCTCCCGAAAATAATGACATCGTCGAGATAGCACATGCAGATGTCCCATTTTAAGCCACGCAGAATGGTGTCCATAAAGCGCTCAAATGTAGCGGGCGCATTACATAATCCAAAAGGCATCACATTGAACTCAAAGAGCCCATCAGGCGTCACGAAGGCCGTCTTCTCTTTGTCGGATGGGTGCACTGGAATTTGCCAGTAGCCCGACCGAAGGTCGACCGAAGAAAAGTACGACGCTGAATGTAAGCAGTCGACGGCGTCATCAATGCGCGGAAGCGGATACACATCTTTTTTTGTCACAGCATTGAGTCGACGATAATCTACACAAAAGCGCCAAGAGTTATCTTTCTTCTTTACAAGAATCACAGGAGCTGCCCACGGACTTGAAGACTCCCGGATTACCCCTTTTTTCAGCATCTCCTGCGTCTGTTCGGTTATTACCTTGCGCTCAGAAGGGGACACACGGTATGGCTTTTGACGAATCGGTGCCGTATTCTCAGTGATAATCCGATGTTGCATGCGTGACGCCGGCAGTGAAGTTTCGTGGTCATCCCGAGCAAAATCAAATACCGCAGCATGTCGGGTAAGCACGTCAAGTAACACCTGCTGCTTATGAGAAGGAAGCGAGGTATTTATCATGCGCTTGAGCTGGGTGGTGTAGTCTGTGTTGTTGGCAGTCGCGTCTTGCGTCCTATTCACCGCATGAATGGTTACGGCAACGTCTTCGTCGGAACGAGCGAGTTTAAGTCCACGGGGCAAAAGTACGGGTTCACTGGAAGCGTTCACCGTCCAAACGCAGCTGCACCCATCAACGACATCAACCAAAGCACGGGGTATCAGCACATTCTTCTTAACTGCGTTTGTTGCATCCGCCTCCACCAGAACTTCGTAGCTCCCTCGAAGAAATGTTTCGGACTTAACAGAGACAAACATAGCCGTCATGGGAGGTAGCAGGACGTCATCGGTGACAGAAAACAGGTGTTTAGTGTCATTACACCCTTCTTCAACATAAGTAGGTAGAGTTTCGTTTCGGAACGAAATTTCGCCAGTTCCGCAGTCCAACATCGCACCGCAATCACGTAAAAAGTCGATCCCCAATATAACGTCATGAGTTGCCTGGGCTAAAACAATGAACTCCGTTCGAAAGCTGTCTTCGCCAAGAAAAACCGTCGCTGAACAGATTCCAACTGGAAACAAACGCTCGCCTCCGACTCCACGATACTGAATCTTTCGGTCACAGAAAAACATAACTTTTGGCCCAAGACGGGTTTTGAAAGCGAAACTCATGACTGAAACCGCAGCTCCAGTATCTACCAAAGCTTCCGTGTTCACACCATCTACAGAAACAGTCACTTTGTTCTTTGACATAACGACGGGCAGGGGAATTGGCGAAAATGACCGGCCCGCGACCTCACCCCCGTCGGCCGCAGCATCTAGTTTCCCTCGGGTGGTGAGCTCATTCGGCGGCGTGGCGTTGGAGATCGCGGCCGTCGAGTGGTCGGAGGAGGAGTGAAGCTCCTGTCGGAACCCGGGGAATTATTGCGCATTGCAGTTGGCTGGAACGACCGCTGGAAGGGTGCGTTGGTCTGGTTATCTGTATATGGCCGTCGAGGTGGCGGTTCGTAATGCTGGGGAGGCCGACGGCAAAAGCGGGAAATGTGGCCGCGGATACCACAGTTGAAGCAGGTGCGCTGTTCACGGAATGCGACTGGTTGACCTAAGGAACGGCGTGGTCGGGAGTAGCCGACAGGTGCGTAACGGATTGGCTCCTCGAAGTAATTTTCATACTCCCGAGGTGGAGGACTGAAAGCTGTACGCCTGGTATGGTCTTCATTGTAAGAGGTACGCTCATTCCTATTCCCTGCTCGAACCCAAGGCACCTCAGAGTGACTCTTGACGGCTTGCACTGTGCATTGACGGAATACTGGGTCAGGAAGAGCGCACTGGTGAAAGCTTTTGTCACGACACAAACCTTGCTGTGCGAGTTCTTCTCTAATGATGCGACGCACCACCGAAGCTATGTCCTCGGAAGGGGACGAGCCGACGTCCACGCTGGCAACAGTAGTCACGTTTGCCAGGCGTCCAAACTTGGGGGTGATACGTCGCATTTTCAGGGTTTCGAACGCGCGGCAATGGCGAATTACATCCACAGCTGACGCCAGGTTTTCCTTAGTTATGAGGTAGTTATAAACATCCTCAGCGATACCTTTAAGCAGGTGACCTACTTTGTCCTCGTCTGGCATCGAAGGATGAACGAGGCTGCACAGTTTGAGGACTTCTTCAATATATGTGGTACAAGTTTCGCCCGGAACTTGAGCTCTCTGCGCAAGAGTCTGCTCTGCCTTCTTCTTTCGGGCAGCCGTGTCGCCGAAGCTCGCCCGGAATTCGTTGACGAAACTGTCCCATGTATCAAATCTGTGCTCATGATTGTCATACCACATTAATGCAGTAAGGTCCAAGGAGAAGACCACGTTCTCGAGCTGTTCGCGAGCGTCCCACCTGTTATACTTGCTGACTCGCTGGTAGTGCTTGAGCCAGTCCTCGGCGTCTTCCTCGATAGTTCCGTTAAACTTGCGTGGTTCTCTCTGATGAGGCCAGACACCGACCCTTCCAGGGGAGGTGGCACCCGTCGGCCCCGTTGGCATTGTCGCTTCTTCCGGAGGTAGCCCGGCAGCACGCCTGCTGCGTAGAAAATAGGGAGGCTCCGCCTCTTCCAGGACGACGAATTACCCCGCACCTCCACCAGATGCTACGGACGTAACAAATGGATGAAGGGTTTATTTACAAGTCGTGCGGAGCCACAGGCAAGACGTGCTACCACAGATGCCGGTCAGCAGCGAGCCGGGGAAACTCTTCTTCGCCCTCCTCTTCTACGTGTCAGCATACCCCCTGGATCCCGCTCCACTGGAACATACCCTACACAGGCGATTGACTGCCGACTAACGTAACAGACAACCTAGTGATTGTCCTGTACCTAACACTGTAACAATATATATATATATATATATATATATATATATATATATATATATATATAGGAAATGAGGGGCTCGTTGACAATAACACAGAAATAAGGGTTGGCAGTCGAGAAAACCTCGGAAAGCAAAGGGGAGGATGTGGTAGATCATTGAAACAGATTAAGAATTTGGAACGAAAGAAAGAAAGTGAAGAAAAAATGCCCGCCAGGTGGGATCCGAACCCACGACCTCCAGAATACCGGTCAGGTGCGATAACCACTACGCTACCGGCGGGGCGATTTTCCCATTCACTTTCTGGGGTATTTATGTTAGGTATGTTTGTTTCCTGTGCTTGGGGGTGGTAGCCAGCGCCATTCGGACTAATCGGGGTGAAGGGGACCTTCTTTTTAACCCCCGGGTCGTGACTCGAGTGTCTACGACATGTCCAGAGTGGTCGACCAGCTTTGAACCCTCTTAAGCTCCCTTTGGCAACAAGACTGCCAGAACAGAGGCCCTCGCTATGCATGTAGCGAATCAGAATAGGAATATATATATATATATATATATATATATATAATGTACAAACCAAATTTGGCCAGCAAGTCTGCACAATACCTTCTGGGTACAAGGCTGCGGTACCATTGTGAGCTTTGATACTCTGAACTTGTAATCGATTTGTGCACGCAAACATGTGTGATTGCTTTGCTCTCCCCTTCCTTTTTTGTATTTCTCTTTTCTAATATTCGTTGCTGACAGCCTCGGCATTCCCTGAACTGCTACCATGTGCCGACCATATGTGTACCGCCAAGCGCTCATCATACGCGTGCACCTGTCTTCTATTATCTTTGTGTTGATGACTTGCTTGACCCTGTATTTTTTTCCGGCTTTTTTCTGCTCTTTGTGTGCGAATGTACACTCATTTCCTGTCGAAACCGCCTGTATTATTGCTTTTGCGCACGCTCCTTACCTCCCACCAACAGAAGCCAACTATAGTACTCTACTCTCTTGTTTCAATCACGTGACTCTTATTTTTAGAACGGGTGTGTATGGCCAGAGGTGCGCGTTTTGCGTGATTGGGCATATCTTCATAACACTCCTCTCTTGCCCCCAGTTGCTACGGGACACTGAAAATACCAATTAGCTAGTTAATTTTTTTCTTTGTACTTTTTTCTCATGTTCGCACCAGGTGACTGGGATTTCTTTGTTATCATTTTTTATGCCAATGCCAAATGGGCGCTAGAGCGTATCTTGTTTTACCGCTCTCTGTTCCCCTATGGCCAGAAAGGGTAATTGCCCCTTTTAAATTTTTTCTAGTTCGGTTTCTTCTCTTTCTTTAGCTGTTGTTTTCTCATGTCCGCTCCGCGTGACTGTGATTTTTTACCGTTGTCAAATGCCTGCATTGACATATCTTGTTTTGACGCCTCTTCCACCCCTGTTGCCACGGGGAAAGAGAGAATTACCTTGTTAACTTTTTTCGTTCTGTTTCATTTCCTGTTTGGTTCTTTTTTCTCACGCTCCTACAGTGTGACTGTGGGTTTTTTTATCCTCTTTTTTCTCTTCCCCCTTCAACTTCTCTCACTTTTTTGCTGCCCACCACACCAACCATGTTACCATTGTACAAAGTCTCCCGTTCCTTGCCCTGCCCTCGCGCTTACTACATTTTCTTTATACATATATTACCCTGAAACCAACTTATTCTGTACTCTGAAGAAAGCAAGTCATTTTGCTGAAACGTCAGTAAACTTTCATTTTCGAAATCTTTTTCTCGCGTATCTGTCTCTACTTCTCCTACATATATAAATATATATATATATATATATATATATATATATATATATATATATATATATATATATATATATATATATCAAGGTTGCCGTCGTCATTGCCAGTGTTATTCCGTTGTGTCCGAAATATTTAATAGTGCCGAATGACGTGTGTTTGTCATGTTTCTTTGATACAGTGATAAATAAGCGAAAATTTAAGTCGCGAAAAAGTCCGCCGATTTTTCCAGGAGCGGGAGTCGAACCCACATCTCCGCATAACGCGTGCGGTGCACTGACCAATTATGCTATCCCGCAGTGGCTCCCCTCTCGACTTTAAATCGGGGGTTTATATTCACAAGTGCTCTGAGGACGATCAACTAGCGCCACCCCTCGACCACCGCGGGAGACGTAGAACATCTTTTTTCCCAGCGGCCGCCACGTTAGACGTGGTCGGAGGTCGGGGTTAGCAATTGGCATATCCGAACTGCTGGAGCCAGAGCCGTCGTAATGCATGTAGCCGAACATAAAAATACGGGACGAGGGACTCGGTAAGGACACATATCAAGGTTGCAGTCGTTATATATATATATATATATATATATATACATATATATATATATATATATATATAGGCTGAAAAGATAAAAACTCACACAGAGCGCGAAAACAATAAGGTTAGTAGAGACAGAGACAAACGAGAAAGACGTAGAAAATAGAAATAAGTTTACTGACGTTTCAGGGAGAGGACTCCCTTGCTTCAGAGTACAAAATAAGTTCGTTTCAGAGTTATAAATATACAGAAAATGTAGCAAGGGTGAGGGCAAGGTAAGAAGAGGGAGAGTTTGTACAAATGGATCATGGTTGGTTGGTAGCAAAAGAATGAAGAGAGAGCGGGAAAATAAATTACAAAAAGGATAATAAAAATACACAGCCACGTGGTACGAACATGGGGAAAAAAAAGAGAGAGAAGAACCAAACACAGAAAAAATAATAATAAATAAAAAATAAATGAAAAGGTAATTTTCCCCTCCGCCGTTGCAACGGGGGTTAAAGAGGGGTCAAAACAAGATATGCCTAATCTTTTTGTCCATAATTGAGACCTCGGAAGCTTGGCTTTAATACATTCGACCCAAGGGCCATCACCAGATCTTTTCAATGAATAATAATCCCGATTCCCTTACTACCCTAAACACCCTAAACCAGAGGTTCTCAAACGGGGGTCCGAAGTCCCGATGGAGCCCGCCAAGCCCTGTTAAACCCTTGTTTCCCACTAATGTTTTCGACTTTTTGTCAAATCTTGCTGGCAATGCAAAAAGGTGGCATCGCTGCATGACATGTACGTTAAAGGGTTTCCGCTTAGTACAAACTTTACGCTGGATTTGTGCACAACGCAGCACGTATGTGGAAAATTCAGACCCGCAAAAGGCAGTACGTAGGAACTCCGGTGACTTAAAGCTGCAAGAGCAAATTGTTTGATGATACCAAATGTAACAGAATAAAATTCAGACGCCAGCGGCGGACCCTGATAAGTGTGTTGGAGATTTCAGATGCATGTGCAAATTATTTTTCATTATGACACGAATAAAAATAGTCTATCGTGGGTTCCCCCGTCACATTTGCAAGCCCCAAATGTGTCCCCTAGACACTTATGAATGAGAACCACTGGCATAACCCGTGGGAACAATTGTTAATCCAAAACAGCTCTCCGGTCAGTAGGAAACCTTTTGTGAGAACTGGAGATATGGGAATGATAAAATTCCATAAAGGTAGTGTTCGGGAAACGGTGTCTCTTCTCTTGTCCTAGTTGTATAGTTATTCAGGAACCACATTGAGGATCAATACGGTTGTCATCACCGTGGTGATTATTTCACTAACAAAGGTTGTTTGATGGCTGCAGATTTAGTGAAGTTAAAAATACTCAACTACACCTGCTTCTTTACTTCGCCTGATTTACACGTCAGGTAGATACTTGATGCTTGCAGAAGGAAACACAAGTGGTGCGACGAGCACTAGCCGCATTGCGTGTATTTCAATTTATGAAACCAATTGATGAAACCCTACAAATGCCCAAGAAGGAATATTCTCAAACCACGCATTCAGCGAAAGAGAACCACAGGTAATGAAAGTGAGCATAAAAGTCGTGGAAAGCATGGTTACCTTTTGCCGACGCCTCATTGACGGCCGAGGATAGCAGTGCAGATCCAATCACAAGAAAGCGCAAGTACACCGAAAGACTCATGTTGCCTCCCAGGACCAGTGTGATGATCTGCCGCTCACTCACATAGCAGCGTGCGGAATCAATACGCCCTGTCGGGGGAATTCATCGCCCAGTCGGATGCTATGCCTGCGTGACGACCTCTTGTTCCTTATCTCACGCAGCGGCATTCACGGCCATACCATGAGCCGGCACTCGACTGATAACTGATATCCTGCACATATGCTCTCTTGAACAAACAGCAGCCTTATCTGCAAGGTACGAAAAAATCGGGCGTCATGCTTGCAACGATACGTTGGGAGGAGTTCCGCGATTCGATTGCACATGTATTTAAGTTTCCCGGACTCACAGATCGTCAGAACACTCAGCATTATCTTTGTAGTGGCGCCATGCTCTAATGCAGGGTTTCACGGTGCGCTAGAAATTTACTTTAGCTCAGATACGCTTTAAGAATTCCCTTTGAAAGCGTGTTGCCCTTTTTAGTGTCTGAAGATCGCGGTCACGATGGGAAATCGTGGCCGTTTGGTGTCGCCATCCCAAATAGCAAAAGCGTAAGATCGGTAATCAGAATATCTCACCTTCACTATTGTCCTGGCAGCGTGAGAGCAGAGTTAAAAAAAACCACGAAGTACCACTCGTGCCAGTCGCCTGGTCAACAAATAAATATATTCCCCGTTTTAATTATTACATTATTCTTGTGTATTTCGCAATAATTTCAGCTTCTTTCAGAAACACCGGTATCTATGACATACCTGGGTATGTGTGCACGTGCATATCTGTGAGTGCGGACTTTTGCCACTGCAGACACTAACCTTTACCCCGATCATACTGCGTTTTCGCCCGCTCCCTTGAAAGTACTTTTATCGGGATTCCACCGTTTTTCGTAAAACGTCGAACAGTGAGTTTTCTGCACTGAATTTCAACCACTATGTGATGGCTTACTTTACCGCGCCTTCCGGACATGCAGGTTATCTTTTATTGTTGCATTGGCGGACACAATATAGGTCGCACTTTTTAACCGGTTCTTCATTTTCTAAGATGGTCTACACAGCGTATGCGAACGGAGCAATAGTGCGGATAAACGGCAACAGCGTGTTTTAATTACAAGAACATACTGGTGTAATTTTGCAAAGATGTTTGCTTTTGGAAAGCGCCTACTAGGAGCTCTAAATTCTTATTTGAGCACATTCATCGTAAAAATCGACAGAATCTTTCTACATAGGGTATTACAGATCTCTGTATTACAGGTGCATTCTGTGGGAGTCACAAACTGTGAGTACTTACGAGTAGAAAATTAAAGGCCGCTGAAGCTGTTTATGCGTTTGATAAATACAAATGATGAAAGGCGGGCTAGTTGGTGTGCCAGAATACTTGATTTAGAAGTGCGTAGTGGACGGGAAAATAAGTGTCAATGCATTACCCATACTACGAGCCCTGGCCTGTTGTCGTTTATTAACCCATCTTGTCCCGTCTTTGCGCTGTTTAGTTAACTTTGCAGTCAGTTACCTACAAGACAATATTTCGGTCAATCTCTCTGTCCCTTCATTTAGCCAACAAACACCAATGCATGTGAAAGACTGTCTGAACACGAGGTATATATGGGACACCACAAAAACTACGGGAAACCACTAAAGTAACCCCTATAAGTACTGCCCTCATGTCTCTTATATTTCAAAATTATCCAGCGCAGACAACTGTTCAGGCATATTCGAGGTATAATATATGCAGATAACGTGTACTGCCAGAGTTGTTTTAGTTAAAAATACCCGCTGGATGGATGTTCTGCCTAAGAAAATGAAAAACAGCGCGTAAAAACTGTGCCAAAAAAGCGAAATAGAAGCCAATACTAAATCAAGAGGCCTCCGCACCTTGTGCTCCAAGCTAACAAACACGAAGCAGTTCCACTGAACATCAGAGCGGTCGGAATAGCAAAGCAATGAATAATCCGTCGGAGCGCCGTTATCCGCTCATTGCTACCCCACCCCCCTCACGCTCTTTCCCTCATTGTCTCCCTTCTTTCTTGACGCCCCGACCTAAACTTTCGTCCAATGCAATTCAAATTTCCCGCCTTCACATAGCTAGCCCACCTTCCTCCTGGAACAGCCCGAGTGGGAGTTCTGTTTACGTGTTTGCTTTCATCTTGCATGTTCATTCTGCCATACTGCGCAGTTTCGAACGCGCCACTTATTATTCCGCGGCCACTTTTTTTGCTTATATCGTAAAAACCAACACAACGGGCGTTCCTAACAAAATAAACCCGGGTACTGCTGATAAAGTATATTTATTTTGCCCCAAATGTATTTTAGCTGAACATTTCTAGCCATTGTGTAATTCAATGAAAACAAATGATTGCGAAATTTCTGTAAATGATTGTGTTAGCCAATTCCAAGTCCGTGTGATATTAATTGCTTTAAACACGATAAAAAAACTTTAACCCCGCAAGAAGTAGTGGCACCATCAATAACTACAAACGGCCTTTTCTGTCTGGACGTGCTAGCATTTCATCAAGTTTCTTCAAAATATCAGAATACGATTCTACCATAATATATTGTATTTACATTGCGTGTCCGTAAAGAGTTATTTAACACATTATTGGAAAACTGAGGCTGTTGCTTCAATTCGCAAACCAGTAGACGCACTTAAACGTCACAATAATGACCCAATCTCCATTGGCTGTTTTGTGTAGAATTATTCAGCACAAATGTATCAACTTCATCGTTTTCTCGGAGTTGAATAATGTTTTCAATTATTTGATACACAAGTTTTGAGAATATGTTGTTTTGTAAGAAACGCAACCCCATTGACGATGATTTACACGCAAAACTCTATTCGTGCTCATATCTCGATGTATTTTAAACTTCAATAAGCGTTTCATAAGGTACATAGTGAACTTTTATTTTAGAAATACTATATTTAATAATTTCACTCGAAAGCTCTACAGTTCAAACGGAAGTTCCTTTATTTGCGTACGCAGTTCATGTGTACCCAGTAACAAATAACGTCGACTGTACCCAGGTCCCGTACCTTCAGGCTGACGTCAAAGCCTTTACTGAGAGTCTTACTATTCCTATTTTACACTAATGTGTAACCTTGTATAATTATATAGGCCTTCTGTTTTCAATCTTACTGGTGACTTTATTTTGTGCAAAAAAATTACTAGCGACACTGACTCCATGTCTTCAGTCTGATCTGAATATAAAATTGTTGGTGCAACCTCTGGCATATAAAATGTATCATTTCATGATAGTCACGTTCTGGGGTACCTAAACAAATAGCTCTCGCACTGTCATCCTCCAGAAAATAATGTATATACTGTCTTTGTTGGCCAAAGAGTTCGAAACGATGCATCACTTTTGGGTTCCGGCTATGCTAACCAAGAAAATCCAGCCTCTGAAAAACCTTTCGGGAGATTCTTACCTTAAAAATATCACTGTTTTTCCAGTGCAGTCTGTAAATCAAGTGCAAAAATGACTTATTTTGGGTTATGCCGGAATCCTATGGTATATCAATTTTAGACATAGATTCTTCCAGAACTGTTATTAGTAAGAAAAATCATCCCGATGGCGCTGAATGAATAACAAACTTGCTTCTTGTCTATGATTGACCGGTTCTGTAGAAGCATTGTCGGGTTTCGGGTTCACCATGCAGTCAGTCACTGGCTGGTCGCGTAGCAATTTTGTCGACACTGTTAAATTCAGTGTCCTCGCCCTATATGCATGGCTGTGCTTTTTCACTGCAAATACTGCAGAAAATTTCGAACCCACTCCCATTTATATTACTTCGGCCATCTGGGTACTGTACATAGATAAACAAAATAAATATTTGTACTGGAATGGTTACAATGAGGTATTACATAAATTGCGTCGGCTGCGACTGCGACTTGACTCACATGTGAACGCCTCAATTATAATCACGAAGGTTATCCTCTCAACACCACAGCATATGCGAATTCTTTTTCACCGAAATACGCCGTAGTGGGAATCGCGTGCCTCCTAAATTCACAGCACCGTTCGCAATGAATGGTTTAGAGAAGCACACAGAATGTCTTAGTTTAATTTGGCTCCCAGTTGTTGTAGGAATTATTGCGCGAAAATTTAATTTTGTTATTTATTTATTTATTTATTTATTTATTTATTTATTTATTTATTTATTTATTTATTTATTTATTTATTGTATCTCAAAGGCCCCTGTACAAGGGTTTTACATGAGGGGTGGGTCTACTAGAATATTGCAGTGGCTAAGTAAGGGCAAAATTTGATTCCTTCCATGGTGTTAGACTGGGCCACGACGTTGGTTGGAAGATCATTCCAGGCTTTTGCTGTCTTGATAAAAAAAGCGCCTTTCGTGGGTAAACAGCCAATGGGTGGTTAGCGCGGTCAGAGTGAAGATCTACTTCTTCAATGATGGCTTAAGCTGTTCGTGAATAATAGAACTTATCAAACGAATGACGATGATGATGATGATGATGATAAATAAATCTTTATTTGTCAAGCTGGTGCAGATGTTAGGGCACCCGCCCGGTGGGGGGCTTTCCCTTTCCTATTCCGGGATACCCTGAGCTCGGATGGCGGTCCAGGCCCTCTTCAGCAGTTCACGCTGGATCCCAAAGTCGGGGCTCGTCAGGCGGTTCGCCCACTCCTTGTAAAAGGGGGAGGTTATTGGGCCAAGACCTGGGGCCTTCTGGCACTCCCAAATCTGGTGGTACAGTGTACCGGGCGTTGGACAGATATTGCACGTAGACGGGCATTGGGTGGGGTACATCGCATGGAGTAGGGTTCTGTGGGGTTACGTATTTGTCTGTCGTCTTCGAAGGGTGGTGGCTTCTGCTCTTAACTGCAAATGCGGAGTGGGGAAGGTTCTTCGGCCTTGACGGTAGCAAATGAGAATGTCAGCATACCCGACAAGTGGTTCTGTTTTGGGGGCCGCAAGCGGTGTTTGTCCCTCTATGGTAATGGCCCGGTGTATAAGCGCGCGGCAGCGGCGAGAGCCGCCTCATTACCTTCGAGAGATTCGTGACCAGGTATCCAGAATAGCCGCATTTCAGGTATGTGGGCAGTATTCTTAAGAATTTGAAGTGCCATTTTGCCGATGCCGCCTCGTTGGTAACTGCGGCACGCCGCCTGCGAATTCGTCAAAATTGTAATTGCACCTTTTCCCGTCGTGATGAAGAGAGCCGCCTAACTTTACGCCCTGTTTCGGGTAGAGGAAGATTAGCTTGACTTTTTTGTTTAGTGACGCTTGTTCAGGGGTTGGGAGTAGTCCAAAAATTGTTAGAGAGGTGGGGATCCCAGATTACACCTGCGTATGTTAGCTTCGGTCCATCAGCTATAAGTTAGCAAGCTGACGGATGTAGAACAAAACGTGAATTTCAGCGGATAAATCCAACCACGCGCTTGGCATCTTTGGTAACATTCATAATGTGACTTGTCCAAGTGAGACCCTGGGTTAAAGTGACACCTACATGCTTTCAGGTTTCCACAGATGAAAAGTTAGAATTACCATTCACATGGCAATGTGAAATGTAGGTCGGCCTTTGATTCTTTTCTGAGTGTCATTTTTTCTGAACTTTCGTGTTTCTCCTGCTCTTTTTCTCATTTTTCTGATACTGATCTGATCTTTTTTCTGATCTTTCTGATCAGAAAGACGAGCTCATTCTCGTCCTTTTCATATCTTTTCTGACCCTTTTTTTCCGAATATTTCTGATCAGAAAGATTGGATCTTTCTTATAATTTTTTTTGTTTTCTGATCTTTTTCTGTGTATTTTTTATATATTCTTTTCTCACTGTCGAGCACTGTATTCTATTCCGTTACTTTTTTTGGATTGTTTACTTCATACACATTGTGTCTGTGCTTTTAGGTGCGGAGCAGCTTAGGCCCTCACGATGTCCGTCCGCGTCCGTGCGCATAGCATTTACAATCGCAAACAATCACGCAGGCACCGGCAGGCTTCGATCCTGTGTCTGGTAGACACGACAGAGTTAATGTCAGTCGTCTTACAGACTGGGCTACGACCGTGATTAAATGCCCGAGATTCAAACGGCTTACTCCCTCGCCTGTAACGGTGCGGAGCACATTAGGATCTCCCAATGTACATCCGCGTCTATCCATGCGCACACCACCATCAAGTGATTTACGGAATAATCAAGGTGCAACTCACGGCTAAAATCGAATGACGGTCCGGCGCAAATCGGATGTTACTCGGGGCGCAACTTGGTTTTCATTTCGAGTCCCCGTACTCCGCACCCTCGCCATCATCCACGGAGTGGAGATGCTGCCATTTTTATTTATAGCGGCTGTTCTTGCACTTGGTCATATGTATTAAATTTGGTTCATTTTTCACGTGCATCATTGTTGATAATTACTAATCAAACACACTCCGTCAAAAATTGCAGCATACCCAAAGGTACAGTAAATAGTTACAGAAATAAATGAAGCAAGAAAAATTTACATTTAGTTTTTCTTGTCTCTTTGTACGCAAGGCCGAAAACACGAGATAGAACAAGCACGAAAGCGGGTGATAAATTAACGCGGCGAAAGTCTAAGAGGGAGGCCACACATCCAGCTTGACTGTGTGGAGTGGTAGCATTTTGTTTTGTTGATGGCGCAGTACAGAATGAGAGCAGCAAATGAGGTTAAGCCTCTGCCCTGTAACGGAGTGATCGGAACCAGGTGAAATCAAATTGCCTTTACCATGGGAGTGCCAGTCTCGCTCAGCTGTACGCAACAAACTCCTTTGGCCACAAAATGTTCCCTGAATGCGTAATGCAAAACATTGTGCAGTATATTTGAGGATAAACTTTTACAAGAGCGTTTCTTTTGTCAAGGTTTGTTGCTGATTTTGAATAATCATGCCTATTAACTTCACTCATTATTCCTGCTTAGAAACAAATAGAGGCACTAATAAAGGCACTACCCGTATTTTCTAATCTTACTCCTTACTAACCTCACTTAGAATCGCTAACGATGCTGTTGCGACACTGCCTTTAGATGAGCTGAAGGCGAAGCAAGACTGCCGGCAAAATGTCTTATGCAGGCTTGTTTTATTTTTTTTTCTGTGGTACTCGGGCTATGAAAGCCAATGGGAATTAAACGCTCACCCATTGTTTGTACCTGTTTTTAAAAGCAACGCTGTTTAGCAAATCGTATTATTTTGTGTTAAAAATGCCAAGAAATTGCCGAGCGCACAGGTTGGCGGCGGCCTCGCGGCCACCGCACTGCAATTAAAACCAAGAAAATGCCCAGAGCTCGTACGTGGGTGCCTCGCGACGGCTTCCCAGCGTCCCTGCGCACGCGTGTGATGTCAGGCACACCCACTTAGTTTCGCCAAGATTGCGGCGACCACCCGCCAGTTAAAAAAACAAAGAAAATGCCGAGCGCTCAAGGGTGCGTGACTCGCGGTGACCTCGCAGCGTCCCGGTGCACGTTTGTCAAGCCAAGAATACCCACTTAGGGAGACGGGCCAAGACTCGCCCGAAAAAACTCCAGCGTTTGCCGTAATCATGGTAACATTTGCTCGGAATGAGAATGACACGTCAGAGCGTACGCCACTCCAAGGTGATGTACAATAATTACCACATGCAAAAAAAAATGAAAGAAGCTCACCCTTATAGAACACAATGGTGGAGTAAATGTTGCGGCAGAGAGGAAGAAGCAAAGTTGCAGCGATATTGGACTATATACCTTTTTGAAGCTCGTATACAGGTTGCGTATACAGCTTCGCTACCTTCAAGTCTTAAGCTTAGGTCTGAGCTTCCTTCATTTATTTAACTCACCTCCTTCGTTGCCTCCCCATTTTCTTCGAAATCGGCAACCTTGACACCGGACGCGCGAGAGGGCCGTTAGATTTGCGTGAAAAGCAGCCACGAATTCAGAAGCGGTCTTGTTTCCGTGTGTATTTTGAGAGACATATGCACTAATTTTCCGCATTTCGTTCACGACGTGTTTTATGTTGGGACAAGTGTTGCTCTTTATACCTCCAGACAAGAGTAAGTATATGAAAAACAGCGTAGTTGAAAACAAGCAAGCAGATTTCCCAAGTGGGCAAAACCGCCACAAAGATTGCATAGTTAATTTGAAGCCTTTGCCGTATTGCTGCCTCTGTTGCACCAAGAAGGAATGGTTTGTGAGCGTTATGCTCTATGCGGTGCGGCCGTCCCCAAAATAAGAGGCCCACACCCGCCACGTGGTGCTCACGGCCAACCCATTATAAACCGAGACGGCCCTTTGACTTCTACGCAGTGTGAGTTCATCGCTGTAATTAAGATGAAGCTACCAGAAAAGAACATAAAAACGTAGAAAACACAGATCTAATGTACTTGGCAAAATCCGTGGAAAGACCGTCGGGGTTAGTCTGCACATCCAGTCAATTCGACTTGAAGAGCCTGTTTATAAGTGAGTAAGTGAGTGAGTGAGTGAGTGAGTGAGTGAGTGAGTGAGTGAGTGAGTGAGTGAGTGAGTGAGTGAGTGAGTGAGTGAGTGAGTGAGTGAGTGAGTGAGTGAGTGAGTGAGTGAGTGAGTGAGTGAGTGAGTGAGTGAGTGAGTGGGTGGGTGAACTCCTATTCCTAGTCGAAAGTAGAATTTCAAAAGCGCGAAAGAATCGAAAATGCTTTTATTGTGATCACAAAATATTGCCTGCAAGAAAGATGCTTACTCAACAGAATTTCTTCAAAACACAGGCCAACCTCTTTGCTGCCGAAATCCGTGAGCTCTGTGAAATGTCGTTTGTCAGCTGAAACATGTACGGAAAAAGAATAATGAAACAATGTGAACTCTCTGCTTCTGGTTTCGACTTCTGCCCTTCAAGAAGTTTTTTTCACTTGCTTGTGATAAAGAGGCACATGGAGCCCTGCCAAACTTGGAAGGTTAAGGAATAAGTTTAGCCCCACGTGGAAAGCGGTCCGTCCCTACGGGGCAATTTTTCGGCACGCTGACTACCAATTTCCGGGCCGCTATGGGGAGGTCGATATGTATAAAGACGGTTGTGATTTCAATAAAAAAAGAGGAAGCAAAGCGTTTCTTCTTTCAGTATCAACCTGAACACTCGTGCAGGCAGCGCTGCGACGCCCAGCTCCTCTCCTACATCCGCCCCCAAATTTCATCGGTAGCGGATATATCGCAGTCAGATTTGTTGCACATTCAAAGTGTCATGTGTCGTGATAGGAATAATTGTGTGACCGTTTCAGTGACTCGACCACCTATGTCACCCAACCGAAGAATTGGGGTCTAGCAGATGTGGTTCTTCCGGCAGTTGGTTGCATCGCTTTTATACTCGATTTCCTTAAGTGGGCCCGTGTTCTCCGGTTGGGTGCAGTGGTGCTCGAGCAAATGAAATGGTTATACAATTACGCCTATCACGCCACAGCACACTTTGAATGCGCATACATTCTGACTGCGAAATATCATAGAGATTTTTGGCCTAGCAGCTAGCGCATGCTTCACTACCGGAGGCGGGTACCTGCACACGGCGAAGATTGCGCTCGCGGACATGAAAGGCAGACTACCCCAAGCCTGAACGAATACGCACATGTCCAGTCGGGTCCCGGCACCCGTCGGCGGTAGCGTAGCGTACGCTAGCCGCTGTGCTAATAGAGAGTTTTAGCATAGCGTGCTCCGTACGCTAACGCTACGGCGGCGGGTAGCGGGGCGTGACTGGGGAGAGCAAATTCGTCACGGTGGGGTGGATTAGTTCCGCGCGGCCTGCCTTCGCCATGCCCGCTCTTTCCCTCCGCTGAGGGGCAACCTCCTCGCACTCCCCGCGCGCGCATGCGCAGTCCGGTCCCGCTACCCGCTAACCTTACCGTAGCGTACGGGAGCCGCTATGCTAAAACTCTCTAATAGAGAGTAGAGAATAGAGAGTAGAGGAACACCCGGCGCCGTCCAGGCTTACGCACACACGGCTCACAGAAATACCAAAAGAACAGTTTCAAATGCGTCCGCGCCTCAAGGGGGCAGCACAAGACAGCTCGTGCTACAGACGCCCAGTTCGTGGAGCCGGTTGCCGCCGGTCGCAGAGTGTACTGACGCGTTCAACTTTGGAAGAAAAGTGAAAGGCCATCTGGGAAAGACGAGAAAACGATCTGGGCGCGCCACTCATTCATGACGATGATGACGCTATAGATATGCGTTACAATGACTACTACTACCGAAGTGAAAAGCGATGCCTGAACATGTAAATAAACAATTCCACACCTATTGCAAAGCGTGGTGGTGCGTCCTTCTGTGCTTACATAGAAAGAAATCCTCAAGCTTTGTCGTGGTTCAATCCTTGCGTGACTTAGTGCAACCTTCGCCAATTGTTACTTATATTTAGCGACCCACCAGAGCGCGTAGTATTGTAGGTCGGTCTTTTGGCTCTGAACTATGAATTTATTTATTTGGCGGATAGCAAGGCAAGTAGTTAGGTGTGAGCCAAGTCCATAAAGGGTTCCTAGTTAACGCCTTAAAACAATTATCTGAAAAACAAACAGACGTCCAGACAGTTACCCATCGAGCGGAAGAACCGATGAAAGCGCAAGTAACAAATTTTTTTACGACCTTAAAACGCCAGTTGGAAGAAATACGACTGACGAAAGATGCCGCTACAAATCGTGATTTTGCAGTCGTATTGGTGCATATGGAACCAAATTGCGCCACTTCAATGCTAACGCGAAGTTTTCTCTTTTATTGCCGTGTCTCCGATCAGCGAACACAACACAAAACAACACTATTTCCCTATTCCCTCACTCACTCACTCACTCACTCACTCACTCACTCACTCACTCACTCACTCACTCACTCACTCACTCACTCACTCACTCACTCACTCACTCACTCACTCACTCATGAATGTAGGGGATGAATGTAGGGGGCTGAGGAACGCAACTGACATAACGTGAACTATGTATTGCCTGAGTTCACCTGCCAAAGCGACACACAACTGCCAGTCGCGTAGGCGGTTTATTATATTTTTCGTACGTAGAATTGCCTCTACGCCCATTTACGGTCAACCCAGCGGTCCTAAGGAAGGAACCGACTCCACGGCTGCTCTGAAGCTCTCGCCGACGACGCAGAGGTGGTGAAAGGAAAGTGTATTCTACAGTATTTTGTAGCGTGAGCTACAATGGCCGATGTTGAGCAGTTTCACGTGGCTCCTGCAGAGCCGTGCTGCGAAAGCGCGGCGCGTGATGGCCCGGTCCACTTGATGATCATGCGAAGGGTGGAAAGGTGTGGAACCGATGGCTCATGCTTCGCAGCAACACCGCCGTGCGGCTGTGGAACCTGCTTAGCTTGGGGCGATAGGTGACGCTGCACCGGAGGTGCTTGATAAATATACATTCGTCTCATAATGTGTATACAGTGTGTGTGTCATTGAAGCAGCAGTAAGCATGATGATCAAACTAATTCTATACAACCAGCATAGCTAAGAATAACCAGCGTAGCCTTAGCTCAAGCTACATATGTCCTGGTGTAGCCGAGATAAGCCACTGCTAATTTTTTTGTAGTATCGACACCTCCAGGTGTTCTGGTTTATTCGCTTGGTGTGCGGACGCGTCGATCTCGGGCAACTTAGTATAAAAGGTCCGCTGCAAAACAAATGGTGGAAATCAACAAGAGCCGCGAAGCTGTGTGTCCCTTAAAAAGTCAGGTCCTAAGGCGAAGTCAGGGCCGGTCTTGTTGGTGTGGAAGTAAGATATTCGATGGAGATTTCTGGTTTCTTTTTTGGGAGAAAACCCCCGTCTATACAAAAATTCAGCAACAGAAGATATTAAAGGCTACATTTCAGAGGTAAAATCAGGTATTTGTTTGATTCTAGATCCCGTCAGCTTTTAGGGGCGAAGCCCCTTAAAAGCTGGGGCTGTTGGCGTCTCCTGTCGTCGTCGTAATCGTCGTCTCTTGTATTCACGGTACTAATACACCGGGAAACTCGGTTACGCCTCGCGCTAGAACGCAACGCGTACTAAAAAAACCACGGATACTCGGCTACGCTTCATGCTAGAGAGCTTCGTGCTTCAAAGACACGAGACCAAACACCGCAACGCTGTATACCTCTACCCCAAACGGTTTCGTCTCCATTGGCCAAAACGCCAAGGCGCGAAGAATAGACTTATACACAGCGTACCTCGCCCCTCCCCTGATATTGTTAGTGGAGATGCCCGTGATGCTTTAAAGACGATAATCTTTCTTGGGATACTTAAACGCGAAGATTTTGGTTTGTCTGTCAGTTTGTCTGTCTGTCTGAAAGAGAATTTATTAAAACCAGTTACAGCTAGGACCTGCTGTAGTTAGCTACTACACGTGTCGAGCGGGCACAGGATATACGTAATGTGCTTCAGGAGAGACGAAGTGAACATCACGAAATTTCACAAAAAACATGGTCCACCGCACCGAAGGCTCTTTACAATAATGCCCACAGCACAGGGTCCAGACACCACGGTTCACGCGTGGCAGTCAACATAAAAGCCACAACAGTTCACAGAGATCAGTTCTACCCTGCCCTCATGTCTATATCCGTAAATAGAGGCATGCTCAGCCAAGCTGCCTAAATTGCGCCTTGGCCTCTGAACATTCGCCATCCTTCCGTAGATAACACGTGAGTGTTACACATTATTAACAAGGCACTATACACCATTACAGGGTGTTTTTGGCGACCTTGATTCTTCCCCCCACGCGCCACCAGCTCATGCTGCAAATACTCTGTCTGACTTTCTGTGACTTGATTAAGCCACCCTACCAAACTGAAACAAAAGCTGCGCAATAGGCCTATTTATCCACAGCCAACTCTAAACGTCTAAGTCCGGTGTCAATGTTCATGCTTGTCAACACTGCTGAACAATAACAAGACATTACGCAATTAAAAGGCCGAAAATAATACATAAGTAATGTTTTCAGTGTTCATTTATAAAACATTTGTGGATGCTTGATTTTTGCGAAATGAAATACTATATCCACTGTACAAAAAAAAAATTCTCTGCGTCGCCTGCTGTCGCCCGCGCCACTATAGCTCCTGGCAGGTTTTTGAGAAACCAAGCAACAACAGTTACGAAAAGTTCCACTAGATAGGTTTCACGTTCTGGTTGGAACGCACAATGAGTACGGCAACGTTGTTCTATAAACTTTGAAGTAGGGCGCCTTGATGCACGCGCGGCTTCACTGTACGGCAGCGCTGGAATCAGAGAAACCAAGCAACAACAGTTACGAAAAGTTCCACTAGATAGGTTTCACGTTCTGCTTGGAACGCACTTGGATTACGGCAACGTTGTTCTATAAACATTGAAGTAGGGCGCCTTGATGCACGCGCGTCTCCGCTGTACGGCAGCGCTGGAATCAATGAACCCGGCCTGGAGCAGTGGAACGCGGTAAATCAAAATGAATCTAATTGAGCAAAGCTCTAGCGTGTGTACCGTGAGAGGAGCGTGACAAAAGGGGGACAACTTAAGAGGTGAACGGGGAGGCAACGGGAGTCATTTACTTGGCAAATGTCGAGGAAAGACTATCATCTTTTGCCAAAATTTGCAACATAAGGAGGACATACACGTCCAATTTTTAGGACAACTGACACTTTCCATTTGCATTCACTTCTCTTTTACTAATTCATGGTACTTTTCTCATAATTCATGGCACTTTTCACTTTTCTCATACTTTTCTCAAGTATCAAGTAATTCTTGATACTTTTCTTTAAATAATTCATGGCAAATGATACGGTAGGTGACAATAAAACTGAAGAATTTCTATTGCTGAATCATATGAATCAGTGCCAGTGGTCATACCTACACTTTTTATTTTAAGCATTGGAGGACAATAGAGACACCTGCTATGTCCACTTATCGCAAGGAAGGCGTATGGTGGTACGTGGGAATGGCGCCATGATAGCAATGGAAGCGAATCTTGATACCTGTGATTGCCCGTAACTACACGGATACAATGAACAATGAAGACAATCGAGACCGTGCACTTTTCCTGCGTTCTCTTCCGGCTCAGTAGTGTGCTTCGATTGCACTCTTCTGTAGCAGCTATCCTCGTCCATACACTTGAAATAATACATTTGAAATAAAACATTTCATACGGGAAAAGCAGAAAGTTTCAATACTCAACATTTTTGAAGCACCGCATCAATGTCATTATACGTAGAGTTAAAATACAGGTAGTAATTATTACTGGGTCAGGGAAACTGCGTCTGATTTTTAACGGTGTTAGCACGTAATCCTTGAGAGCCGGGCGGTGGGTCGTGATGAACCCATTTGCGTGCCTACACACTTCTGAAATTTGGCGCCGAAGAGTTTTTCTGGACATCGTAGTTCATGTAACAGGAGAACTTTATTTTTGAAGTCTGGGATACGCCAACCAGCACTGGCATTGTTTCCCAAACGAGTGCTTGAAAACAAAAATACCGAAAAAAAGGGCTGCAGCAGCTCCGAACGGCCAATGAACGTCATCGTCACCCCTTCCGTCGAAATTGTACCGTCGTGGCTCTGAAAAAGGGAAAGAGGGAAATGTTGCTTGGTTATCTAAACGAGTTTTTAATTTCGTGATTTTTCAGGGAAATGATATATGCACTCTTTGACATTTCAGTATGAGCAAGAACCAGGCGGGGACGATTTATCGGACCCCGCGATCAAATGCCACCGCCGCGCACTGTGCAACCACGGCGCCTGCCGCCGAGACTGACGCGGCACAAGTGGCCGTCCTCGCATACTCACAAGCACGCAAACGTGCTCCCTTCCGCCAGACGCACTGCCATTGCGAGAAACTAACTGCATGGCGTGGAATTTATCGCCTTGCTGTGTCCTGTCTATGTGTCATACGCGTCCATTTTGCACCGTTCCAGGAATGGTTCACCAAGAAGCCCTAGCTTATATATTAGTGACTGCATCGTTCCTTTGTTCAGTGTTACGCATATGCTCCTTTGCATACTTCGTGCCTTTGTGCAGTCTTATGTGCCTGCATTCTCCGCGTCCTTGTGGGAGGAGCGTTTGCTTGTACTGGAGCGTTTATTAAAGCCACGCTTGAGTGCCCTTACTGAATACGTTCTACGCCAATACCCGTGCAGGAATACCAAATTTTTGTGAAAATTATGATGAATGATTGTAGGTGAAGTGAAAGTACTAAAAATAAAAACTGTTCCACTCAATGTGAAAGCTGGCGGAAGTTCAGAGCCGTAATTCGCCACCAAAATGGCCTGCAGTCCCGTTATCCACTCAGTGCTGCCACCCAATGCATTTAAAATTTTCTGCTTTTGCAGTTCTTGGTCTCCCCTGCCTAAAACCCCGCCAGCGGAAGTTATGTTCTGTTTGTGCATGCTTTAATTTCGTATGCTAGCTGTTTTGCGTCATTTCGAACCCGTAATTTTTGTCTAGCGCGGCTGGAGCATTTCCGCGTCACTTCGAACGCGCCATTTTTTTCTTGGGCGGCAGCTTTTTTTGCTTACTATCGCAAAAACCAATTGAACGATTGCTAACTAAATGAAAGATGGTGCTTATGTTTATATACGCAGATTTTCCCTGAAATGTACCGGCAGTTTTTTTTTTCTGGTAAACAACGAGGGGATATATCACAAGCGCCAGTGGTTCACGAGGTTCGAATGGTTACGACTATTTCAACCGCGTGGTTTTCGAAGCCTCAGCGTGACCGCCTGACGACGGTATATCAGCCTCTACGTCGGTTCGTTATGTCGCTGCGTTGCATGATTCCGGAACCCGTATCGACCGTTAATGAGTTAGGACGACAACGTGAGCCCATAAAGTGCTCTTCCACTTAAAAAAAAACCTCCCCGTCACCGGAATTGAACCTAGGTCTCTCGCGTTGCGAAGCCGCTGTCTATTCGATTTTAAATTTCAACACGGTTGAAGCGAGCGTTAAGCAGCTGGTACCAATTCGTGCCGCGCACATTAACCCAAGGTTCGGTCTATGGATTGCACGTTTGGCCTACGTTAGACATACGGAGTTCCTGTGGGTATTCTATAAAAGTGCTGCGTACCTCCAGAGTAGCACCTACACGCAGTATGAGATGGGCCAACCAAAGAATCCATCACGAGGAGGCTGTGCGTTGAACCATCGTCCTCGTTATACGGACGGGTGTATGATTTTAATGTATTGGCCTCGAGGACATACCGTGGCGCCACCTACGAGTGACGTCACTTGTAGGACGCCGAATCGTGTTGTCGTCTGCTACAACACATTTCCCGTGCGTATGCGGAAGCGTGTTTTTTTGTTGTGGCCACCGTCTCGCCCGCTCCTTGTGGATTTGATGCAAATTACCAAAAAAGTTGTCTGTAAACCAAATAATTCGGGCAAGCAATCAGCGACTCGCTTGTTCCCGGCGACACCGCCGCGTTTAGGTAGTTGCTACCATCGCGACCCACAGCTCTTACATACGCAGCCAGCTAACGCCAAGCACAATGCAACTGACGCCGAGAAAAGTACACTGTAAATTCATTATGAAATACTTGTGACGGGACATGTGTGTGCAAGCAAACACCTTGTAACAGCGACGGAAACACGTCGCTCACTTATGATCTCACCGCGCGAACTGCTCGTATTGCCTGGTAAATGAATGACGCGAGAACGGTGATCAGATTGCTTCGCCGCACATGCTTAAAAGTATTGTTATGGTCTGCAGTTTGGCCTAATCAGTGCCTATTTCCCCTACGATAGTCATGCCCGGATTTGATTAAACGATCACTGCCGTAGCCTGTACTCTGCACGGCTGATGCTTACTTTTCGCGACTTGTCCGCAATGTATGAACGGTATGAACGCGAGTTTTTAACGCCTTCGAGCTGGTTCGGACAAGGCTATATTTAGTTTTCATTAGGTGCTCGGCGTGGTAATTTATAATTGCAGCGTGTTTTGTATGTTTGCAGTAAGCCGGAATTTATCAAGCATCAATTTCGAAATTCACGACTTCTCACAGAAGGCGAGGCTGCGTACGAGGCGAAACACGTCGTTAATGATTTCGGGTAATGGGGATATTTAGAATAGGAGAACCGAGCGTTGGGGGCCCCCAAGAAGTTAGATGAACCCAAATGCAACTCGCGCGTGCGCGACGGGAGGGCCTTCGCCAACAGCTCGCAGCCGGCTTCGGATGCACGTAATCGGATGTTGGGAACTTTAGGCTTGGCGTCGCAGCAGATATTTCATCGCCGTTAGAGTTGCGAGTGACAGTCCCTAACAGAACGTTTCACCGCGCTGGGAACTCTGTAAGCGCGGTGATTTCCGTTGAAGCGATCGACGATCAAGATACCTGCACGGCCTCGGCCGATTCTTGCGCGCAAGCATAGACATCCTTCGGCCGCTCGCCGCACCGTGCGTGAACGGGCCGGCGCTGCCGGGACCGACCTCCGCAGCCGGTCGGCGTAAATCGCGGCAGATGTTTGAGCATCGCTTTGAAAACCACAGCTGATGACACTACCTATCAGAATTTTTCATTACACTAACATCCACTTTCACCAATCTGGAACTTCTTTTCCACGACTTGTGTGATTTTAAAAAGCGGCGACAAGTTGTTGCTGCCGCGACCTGCGTCGGTTCGAGCCGCACCGCCGGCTGGGCGGGCAGGCACGGCGGGTGCGTGTGCTTCTGCGAGCAGTCAACGCTTCACGATTTCCTGCTTTATACATTTCTTGCAAACAAGGGAAATCTAGAAACTTCACTCGGCGATCGTCGTAGTCCACATTGTTGATAGGGGGAAAAAGCCGCTGCTTACGCTTCGGTCGCATGCGTAATACACCACCACGCTCATGGTGTTTGCGGATAATCTATCCACAGTTGATACGGTTATACAGTCACCATTAGGTCGAACTGCGCTTGAGACACTGAGAATTAACTTCAAACGAAGGAAATTAACACGAAAATACTTTTAGAACGCGCTTCCTAAGCGAAGCGTCACGCTATAGTACACTATAGTCACGCGCTGCAAGCCAACTACGCAGCAAGATAGGAACGGTGATCCTACAAGTGACGTCAAAACGATCGCAGCGCCGGCCTCTCCAGTGGTGGGCCTCGCGGCCAATAGAACCTGAAGATATTTTAAAAGCAGAGCTGTCTTTTCAAGCGTCATCCGTCCGTCGCACGACGGGCTATAAAGATAGCGACCTGCCCATGGCCACCGATTCTTCGTGGCGAATTTGGTATTGCTTTTTTTTGGATTCTCTTAGTTTTTTCCGTTGCCACTGTACCGACTGCCGCGGCATTTGATCCCAATTTCTCCGCTGGATCCGCCTCTGTTCGTCCTATCATTGTTGTTATTCAGTCTTTTAACAGCGGAGCTTTTGTTACCGGCTGTAAGTTCGAGGATCTTGCGCGATGAAAACTCCCTGCGAGATACATTATCCCGTAGGCGACCCGCAGCTGTCGCATTACCCATGACACGTGATAGCACGTAATTACTCGTGACAGCGGCCGCCGCAACACTCAAGAGGAGCGTGCGCATGCGCTAAGTGTAGTAGGAGAGACCTTCGCGCGGGAGCTCGCTTCGTCGTGTGCATGTGTTCAGTATCGTACAAAAGACCTCGCGCGGAACGTCTTGGCAGTTCTCGGAATGGCCAGGCGGTGGATGGTTCGCAAGACCGAGGAAGAGGCCGCGAACGGAAAGGCAGGGCGTGCTACTGAAACCATGTGTCCGTCAATGCTCACCTACAACATTTTCGCGATTCAAGTCGTGAGCTTGAGTGCAAGCTTCCCTAGATTATTTTTTCTCGGTCCCTTGTGTTGAGTCCCTGCCAGCTCACATAAAGAAAAGTGCACACGATGAGCGGGCTCACTGGCGTGCTCAAATAGGCGATCTTTAGGCGGAATTAAGATCTGACCAGGATTTAGAAAGCACGCACACAGAGCAAACCTTCACCTAAAGGGTGCCCTCCTTCATATCGTGCACAGAAAGGTGTCCGCTTTCAGCATGAATAGCAGCATGAATAGCGAGTCTTGAAAACTTAGTGCCAGTAACTGTGATTCCGGGGTTGTAGGATATAGTCGACTTAGGCAGGATGCTCGGCGACAAACCTCGCCATTACAACCGCTTTCGGTAAAGAATATGCTGAAAGATCCCGCAACGTGTTTGCATTGCACTTTCAGTGGCCATATCGTACCTTATCGTATTCGTTGCGTACAACTTAGCTAGCCCGGTAGGCGCTTGCTAAAGCAAATTTGTTTTCACAACGGTTTGACCGCTTCGGCATGGAGACAGTGGCTCAAGAAGATAGAAGATACCCGAAGCTCACTGCGATTACAGGCTCTTCAGATTCGTGAGAGATAATATTTGTGAGCTGCTCACCACCCTGAAGATTCCGGGTGACGTGATAAGCGCCCAGCGTGTCAGAGTGTCGGGCATGGAGGCCCTATGCATGATGCTGCGGCGCCTCGCGTACCCGAACCGCTTGTGCGAGCTGGAGCTAGAGTTTGGTCGGCACGGGACGGTGATATGCAGCGTAGCGAACAAAGTCTTGTCCCACATCGAGAATTACATCGCCCACCTGCTGTCGGACATGAACAACCACGATTGGATGACCCCGTCCCGTATGCGCGAGTTTGCTGAGGTAAGAGTACATTTCCGTTGGTGCGCTGAGTGCACCTTTAGCAACGTTCGTTTTTCGCAGGCCGTCCATGCGAGGGGTGCGCAGCTGAGGAGCTGCTGGGGCTTCATCGACGGTACGGCGCGCCAGATTTGCGGGCTGACGATGGAGCAGCAGGAGTTTTCCTCCGGGAACAAACAGTTTCGCGGCGTGAAATACCAGGCGGTAATGTGCGAAAACGGCATCATCTGCGAGCTGGACGGACCTTACAAAGGAAGGCGACATGATGCTTGTATGTTATTTGATAGTATAGATTTCCTGGTATTACCAATCAAAGTGCAAAAAGTATTGATGGAGGGTTTGTTGCCCTTTCGGGGAGGTCGTAATTTCCAGCATATCGTATTTCACTGTGGTGTGCTTTCATGCAGTAACACAGCGAATATAGGAGATGGTGCATGTAGTTTAACAGTAGCTTTCTTTCATTCTGCGGGATACGAAACTACTTATTCGACATATCGAAGAAATGCGTAAAAGCAATGATGCACTAATCTTCCCCTGCCTGTTTTAATGTAGGGATACAAGTGGTCTTTTATGTATTTTTAGCAGTTCAGGAAAGTCCTGTTTGAAATACAAAAATAATATGCATCAAACGGCATTGAAAATATTGGATTGAGTGCTACATCTACGGCTCCACCTGGTCTCTGCTCCACCTTGTCTCTGGGGATCATCTGAAATTGTTGCAGATGAGCCCCACGTAAATGTAAACCTAGTATGTTTAGTGTGATCAGTGTGTGCTTGGACCACGAGTGCACATAAGCTACTCTGCTGTATTCATTAAAAGCCACATGCATGGCAAATTTTCATTGATGATATGAGGGCTACAAATTTGTTTGATGCTAGTAATGTATTCCAGGGTAGGTTCATAACCGTTCGCATGAACCTGGGCTCTCGCCGAAAAAATGAACATCGCGGTTTGTGCCTACTGCTCTCAGTCATTGTCAAAGCGGTCAGTCTGGAACTGCTGTGTTTTACATCAAGGCGTCGCACCGTTGAAGTTTTGATTAGGAAAGGTCGCATGTCACGTGCGTAGCAAATCAAAAATGAATGCCATGAACATCAACGCCTAGCTGAGGAAGGGAGATGGGCCATTGAGAAAAAATTGAGAACGAGGGACGGGAACAGTGTGATAATGTCTACACGTGGAAATTTCCTGTTCTCGAGAATAAGGACTGCTCAGGATTGAATGTAACTATGTGCGTATCTTCATTGTACCATACACATGGTTACACTAAGGTTAAGTGTTCCAAAATACAAATGTTTCACATGCATAACGCAATGGCCTTTTTTCCTGCATCGGTTGCGCCAAGCGGGTGCCATTGCAAACAAAACTCCACGCAATCCTGCCTGTGAATTAAACATCTTCATCGCTTACTCGTCTTTTCTTTATTCCACATGAAGGCCATGGAAGCAGGTGCACATTTCTGGGACACTTACCTGCAGTGGGTGAAATGCTGTTTCCGGTTTTCGTCTGGTTACCTCCTCAATGCTAGGCATGCGCTCAACACACAGCATGGACAGTCTCAAATGTGTGCCCCTTTCCTTGTAATCTTTCTGTGTGTGTGTGTGTGTGTGTGTGTGTGTGTGTGTGTGTGTGTGTGTGTGTGTGTGTGTGTGTGTGTGTGTGTGTGCGCGTGTATGTGTGTGTGTGCGTGTGTGTGTGTGTGTGTGTGTGTGTGTGTGTGTGTGTGTGTGTGTGCTTGATGGGTGGGTTTTATTGACACCCTGATCAATTAAATCCAGAAAACATGGGGGTGAGATAGCAGAAATTATCCTCAAAATCCTATTCTTGGAAGTCACATTTTGGGATTGCACATTTTATATTCCGTACGTTTCGATAGTTTCCTTAACTAAAACCGTTGCAAAGTGCCATAGAAAAATGTCTGCAAGCTGAAGTGACTAGCTAGTTGCGCAAGTTGACGAAACAATCTAAATTTTTGGTTCGGTGTATCTCCAGAACGACACTACCGGGTGCTGCAATCTTGGTATGGTTGGATTGGCCGAGCTCTTGTCATCTGCACTGCGGTCACATTTTTGATCTTGCACACACACCCAAATGGCAGAAAAAAGAATCACTGTGAAATGGTGAAAACAATAGCTTCTATTAAAGCACAATTGTATCTATGCCGCATTCACAAAAACGGCTGTCCCGATCTTTTTTCCCCCATAACTTGGCGGGATAGTACCCTTGCTGCTATTCATGTGTTCAAAGAGCAGCACAGTCTGGACTTTTATTCCACGAGATAGTCGACTGACAGACGCTACGAGACCCTACAATTTCAGCGTGTAATTCCGTCGTCTGGCATGACGAACAGCAGCGAACCAATGCAGGATTTGTTACTAATAACGAGTAGCCCCACGCTGCCTACTCGTTTAGTCATGGCGTTGTAATTGTGTTTTTCGAGTCGCCGTTGCCCTGTCGTAGTGGTGGCCCGCAGCTGTGAACGGAATATGAGGGCTTCGTTCTTTGCTGAGCACTCACGTTACGACTGTTCCAACTTTCTAAGCAATTTGCGGGAAGAACAAAAGCATACGTAAGGACACTGCTCTTGTTCCGGACAACTTCATTGCCTCGCAGACAGTGAAATATTGTTCGCGCTTCCCCTCCAGTGGAAGAAATCGAAAACGATCCTAATTCCGAAACCGGGAAAGCCGCCAGACCCAGACAACCTGAGACCCATATCGTTGACGTCCTGCGTCACCAAGGCCCTAGAGCACGTCGTCCTCAACAGATGACAGAAGTTCCTAGAGGGAACAGTGGCCTTCCCACACTCTATAGTCGGGTTCATGGCGCACCTCAGCACTCAAGACGTCATGCTTCAGATCAAGCACCAAGTGATCGAAGGCCAAACTGTCAGCAGCAAAGCCATACTGGGCCTAGACTTACGCAGCGCTTTTAATCAAGTGGACCATGCCGCGATCCTGCGACAAGTCTCGAAACTTGACCTCGGGAAACGAAGCTATAGCTACGTGAGAGACGTCCTCTCGGGCAGAACCGCTGAACTCCTGGCCGGAGATCTCAAGGTGGGCGAACGTAGCACGGGAAACAGAGGCACCCCACAAGGGTCTGTCATCTCCACAATGCTGTTTAATCTCGTCATGACAGGAGTGGCACAAAGACTCGAGAAGTTAGAAGACGTCGAACCCACGATCTACGGCGATGACACCACCCCGTGGGTGTATAAAGGAAATGACGGCCACATCGAGATGACCCTCCAGAGAGCGGTCGAAGAGATAGAAGACTACCTCCAAGACACGGGACTCCGGTGCTCGCCAAAGAAATCCGAGCTGCTCGTATACCAACCATCGAGAAGGCAACGACGCCACACACAGAGACAGTGTGATCAGATCACGATCCGGACTAGGGACGGCACTGTCATACTACCGGTACCCAAGATAAGGGTATTAGGGATGATGATTGAGGCCAGCGGAAGAAACACGGAGAAGATCAACCGTCTGACGAACAAGGCGGCCAACGCCTGCAGGCTGCTCAGAAGAGTGACCTCGAAAAGAGGGGGTATGAAGGAAGACAACCCCGTCCGGCTAATAGAAGCCTTCGTGATATGTCACGTAACATTGGTGGCGGCCTACCACCAGTGGTATCAGAGCGAGAAGAAAAAGACTGACATTCTTATAAGGCGCACAAGACAGCACTCGGTCTTCCCGACATGGCAAGCACCGAAGAACTGCTCGAGATGCGAATTCACAACACGCTCGAAGAAATCATCCAAGCACAGCAGACGTCCCAGGTCGAGCGACTGTCGAGCACTAATCCGGCTGCCACATCCTTGACATGCTAAGAATTGGGTACCACAATCAGCAAGGAGTCGAGACTACGCTGCGCGAAGACGTCCGTTGGGCTCTACGCGTGGATCCAATCCCGAGAAACGTGCACCCGGAACAAAACAAGGGCAGACACCGAGCCAGAGCCATGGCCCTCACCGACAAGTTCGGGGAGGACCCCGGCGCACGGTTTATCGATGCGGCGGAATGCCCGAACAGCTCAAGCTATACAGCCGCGGTAATAGACGGCTACGGAATCACTAGAACGGCCCCAAGCATCAAGTGCAACAGAGCGCAAGAGGCAGAGGAAGTGGCCATTGCCCTGGCGCTCGTAGACGGGGACTGCGCCACGGTGCTCAATGACTCTCGACAAGCCATTACAAATTACGCCTGAGGGAAGGTATCACCCGCCGCCGCCCGCATCTTGGAGTGGGCCGACCTTAGGTTCAAGAAGCACCTCGTCGGGTTTCCAGCACACGAGGGCAAAGTGTCGGACGAAAAGGAAAATGGAAACGAGTCTGCTCACGCCGCGGCGCGCGCACTATCTCTCCGCGCCGCCGACAATGAGGGAGACGCGAAAAGCCTCTGGTACAGCACGAAGGACAGAATGGTCACCTACAACGAGATCACGAAGGCGTACCGACTGGCTCGAAGGAAGCTCCCTCCACCTAGGGGAGAGCTGGACAGAGCCCAGGCGGTAACATTGCGACAACTGCAAACGGGGACTTTCCCGACACCACTACTCCTGCCCAAGATATATCCCGAGACCTACCCCGACAGGAAGTGCAAGGTCTGCCGCAGGGAGACGGCGACTCTCACGCACTTGTTGTTGGACTGAAAAAAGCATCCCGAAGAGGCAAAAACAGGAAATCTGCCACCGTGATTTGAAACGGCGCTGTCGTCGTACGATAAAGACGACCAGCTCCGGGGCGTCCAGCAAGCCCGAGAGGCAGGGGCTCGACAGGAACGGGACGCTCCCTCGAAGGCGACCTAGGCCCGGTCGACGGGCGTGACGCGGGCCACGGCTCACGTCGCGTCGGTTTTTCAGGCTAAATAAACGTTTCTTCCACTCCACTCCACTCCTCATCTGTCTTTATTACTGCGATACATCTTTTTTTCTTCTGTATCTCAGTTGGAAACTCTACATAGGACGCATGCAAAAAACTTATGCAGGTTATAACCATATGATTTATCTTTCACCTGTATCACAGAAGAATTGAAACTTGTGCATTGTGTCGCGGTTCCTGCTTACATTGAGATTTTTAGAAAATGGGATTCTAATTGAGTTCGAGTACAGCGAGGCCGCTGCTCGATATGCACCGTTAACTCTACGACAGAACAAAATTCGCGTAATGTAAATAAGAGAAATCAAGTCCTAGACTGTATTCCTCTATGGCTGTTGAAACGTTAAAAAAGCACAGCGAAATATGCCTGCAGGCTCAGATTCTTGGCTGCACCGACATCACTTTCCTGCCTCAATGTTCGTGTTAAAACTTCAGCAGTCATGATCCGCACATTAAACTGTGTAACAAAACAGTTCCAAAAAAGGGGAAGACGAGCGCAGTTGCGCTTCACAGTTGTTGGAACATCCATCAGTGCTAGCAGAGCGAAACACGAATGCAGGCTCACATTTGCCTGCACCGAAACAACCCTGCTGTCTAGACGTTCGGTACTAATAACGGTGGCAGTCTGGACCGAAACGTGAAACGTGGCTCTCAAAATAGTGTATAAAAAAGACGCATTGCCTTGGATATTGCCAATAACTTCGTAATTGCACGTAACTTCCGTTGTTTACCCCGCCATTCTAACTGGTATAAAAAGAATGTGCACTAAATGTAAGTGCAAATAGCACATTCTACAAGCTTATAAGGCTTGCCTAACTTGCGTTGGGTTTTCCTGGCCCTCAGCCAATAGCAGAGCTGCGCATAATACGCCGTGTTCTAATGCAGGAAGTTAGCTAGTGCATCACACGGCCATTTTCCTTTCTCGTAATTATAGAGCCTATTTGAGTGAAGTTTGTGTTAAAAGTAGTGTCAGCGTTACCTTAACAAGGCAATCTTTGAAATGAAATAAACTCGCATTTTTTCTTCGTGGCCCCTTTAAGTGCAAGTTTCAAGAAACTGCTGCTTACAACTGTTTGCATTTCTGCAGGTATCCTTAAGGAATCTGGACTGCACGAAAAGATGGAGGAGGTGGCGCAGGGCTAGCGGCTTGTCATCTACGTGGATCCGCATACCCACTCAGGGCGCTGCTGATGAAACCTTGTGGAGGCTCGTCCCTGAAGCCCCACGAAGCCCGCTTTAACCACCGAATGAGTACGGTGCGGCAGGCAGTAGAGTGGGGCTTTGGCAAGGTGGCTCAAGAATTCGCCCTCGTTGACTTTCACAAAAATCAAACGTTCGCACTGCAAAATGTGGGGCGTATGTACAAGGTCGTCACCCCACTTGCAAACTGCCACACAAGCCTGTATGGGAGCCCGGTGACCCAGTTCTTTGGTGTGAGTGTTCCAGCACTCAATGAGTACCTCGTGCCTTTCCCATCGTGTACTTAACTCTTTCGTGACCGGCACAAGTATGCGGGTTCAGTTACCGTCCATGGCGACCGCTGTTCTCATGCAGGTGAAAAGCAAAAACGCCCGTGTGTTGGAGATTTCGGCGCCCGCTCAAGATTCCCAGACACACGAAAGTAATGCCGCAGTCGTCAGATATTAGGCATGTTTTGTTAATAAATACAACGCGAAGTCAAAAACAAACCTTTCCCTGGCAGCACCTGTTGTAGTCTGAGGCTGTTGAATGGGAGATTATTCATCAGAACTAAAATCTGAAGAATAGTAGGGGCTGAAGCCTCTGAAACCGCTGTCTGCCTTTGCAGCGAGCGCAGTAAAACAGGAGGCCATTTTTGGCCAACCCCGCGCTACTTTGGGTGCAGGTTTCACTAGCGATGCTGTCTACCCACGCGAAATGTAAACAAACGACAACGAAAATAAAAAGTGTGTTTCCTATGAACACACCAGATGGCATCAGAGGTCCCAATATCGCTGTTTTAAATGCAGAGCATTTCTTTAACCCACGATGTCACCCGGCGTTGTCGGCGTTGGCGTGCCTCGGCGTCCGCAACAGCCGTTCCAGGTGCGCCCTCTCCGCTACTCCTCCTCTCCCGCATCACGCTACCCTCCTTGCTCTCAACAACAGGTCCGCACCCCTCCCCCTACACTATATAAAAAAATAATACTTACCGGCGCCTCGTTTCGATCACACGACCCTGCGGGCGGAACGCAAAGTACATGGTGCTCCACCCACTGTGCCACAAAGCCGGCACAGAATGGAAGGCTACGAGCGCGCCATATATATTTGACTTATTCAAACTACGTCAAGAAGCTGCTGATGCAACGCATTCAATACCTGTGGGCGGAACGCGAGGTACATGGTGCTCTTCCCACTGCGCCACAAAACCGACACAGAATGAAAGGCTACGAACGCGCCTTATATCCTTGTCTCATTCAAACTACGTAAAGAAGCTGCTGATACAACGCATTCACTACCACCAACTCCCCAAACACTAAACGTTAACGCAATACACCCACCCCCTATGCGACGCATCTACTCGAGTCATCCTCGCGGGGAGAAGGGCCCTTTTTTCCTCTTTACGGGAGGTTTGAAGATCGTCGGTCACCCGTGAACAATGACCTATGGTGCGGTCACAAAAGAGTAACGATAGGGTACTGCACAGTCATGCATGACCGTTTTTGTAATGTCTTTTGTTTCTTAGAGTTTCTTGCATATTCTTGATATTGCCGCGAACCATGTATGGGATTGTTTATTTATTGTTTGTTTTTGCTGCCGGGCCACGCCCGGCTGTGTTATCTGCGTTCCAATCGAAGCGCGTCTTACATTCTTTACAATTATGCCCCACGGGCTATCACAATAAGATAAGCAGACTGTTTCGCCCTAACGTCACTAGCCCAGAATAATCATCTGTGATCTCAAAATGTTCTGGATGTGAATCGACGTTACCAGAAACACTTGCGCCGAAAGATAAAAGCCTGCAGAGCAGAAGACGCGGCATTCATTCGACGACACTCGCCTGTGCTAGTCACTTTGTTGACCGCTGCTTCCCCGCCTCTTCATTCTTTTGAGTTGTAGGGGAGCACAAGTTCGCTCCAATAAACTTGTTTTAAGTGCGAATGCACTTTATAAGCGACCCCAAACCATCCACCGCCGGCGGCCGCGGCGGCGGCGTCCGCAGTGCTCCTCTATATTTAAAAAAGAAACAGCATCCGGCGCCAGGTTTCGATCCGAGGACTTTGCGGCCGCAGCGCGACGCTCTACCTACCAAGCCACGGACGCGACGGTGATATCAGTGTTAGTGACGCGCCTTATATCTTTAACGCATTCAAACTACGTCGTCAGCGGCGTGCGTTGGCGACTCAGCGGCGTTATAGCGGCTTGATAACTGCGTGGTGTACACGTGATACTACAAACCCGATGGAAGAGATGGAAGAGAAGGCGGCGAGGCGGTGGGCTGCGGGGGCCGAGCGCAAGCGCCGCAAGCGGGCCGAAAACAGTGCATTCGCACTTTCACATTCTCCCCCTCGGGGAAATGCGGGGGAATTTTTTTCCTTCAAGACAACTGCGTCGTCCTTGGCTTCGTGACATCTGGTAGAGGTGCTGGGTACTGAGCCTTTATGCTCTCTACGACATCTGGAAGCCGCCAAGCCAGTTCAACCAGTGAAAGCCGCCGACTGCAAGGATTGCTACCCGAGTTCGGTCTTCTGCCAGAAGTGCCCAAGAGACGGAACGCTGCAACCAACACCATGGTGCAAGAAATAACGTCGGCAATTACCCTGTAGCAGCCCCGAGAACCGCTATCGTTCTGTGGAGCCCCCGCTGAAGACCCCGAAGAATGGTTGGAGAAGCTGGAGCGCGTCCGCATCTTCAACAGGTGGGACAACGAAGAAACTTTCCGGCATGTCTTCTTTTACTTAGAAGATGCTGCTAGAACTTGGTTCGAGAACCATGAGAGCTCTTTGACCGACTGGACTCAATTCAAAAGGGAGTTCCTTAAGACCTTCACTACCGTGGTGAGAAAAGAGCGAGCTGCGCTTTTGCATGAAACTCGAGCGCAGCACTCCAACGAAGGTGCCGTGATTTTCGTTGAGGAGATGAAGCGACTTTTTCGCCGGGCCGACCCCGAAATGACCGAAGAAAAGAAGCTCAGGTTTCTATGCGAGGAGTGAAGCAATAGCTTTTTGCTTGTCTAGTCCGTAACTCTCCGAAGACTGTGGCGGAATTCGCATCTGAGGCGGCTGCGATGGAGAAGACGCTAGAAATTCGAACGAGGCACTACGACCACGCTTTCAACGCACCGTTCTCGAAGACCATCGGTGCCGCAACTGTAAGCTCCGATACATTGCGCGAGACCATCCGAGCAGTGGTCAAGGAGGAGGTTCAGAAGCTTTTCCCAACGACGCCGCAACCTCAAGTGGCTTCTCTGACTGACGTCATCCGAGAAGAGGTTCAAGAGGCGCTTGGAACTTCTACGCCTTCAGAAGCACCCCTTCAGCCCCAAGCGATGACCTACTCCGCCGTTCCTCGTCAACCCCTCCCTGCTTCAACCCGTCGTCAAGAGAACGAGCCATACCGCCGTCCAATGCCGCCCGGCCGACGCCCTGTAGACCAATACCAGACGCCAAGGAAGACCCACGTGTGGCGAACGCCCGATAATCGCCCGCTGTGCTACCACTGCGGAGAGGCCGACCACATCTACCGTCGCTGTCCCTACAAGAGGCTCGGTTTGCGAGGGTTCTCCGTCGATGCCCCACGCCCCCGATACGGCCAGCGCCCTGCGGAGATCGAAGAATACCTCTCCAACACCAACCGAGTACCAACCCGCTTCAACCGTTCACCGTCACCGAACCGCCGCAGCACTGCTGACTTCTCACGTGGAAGATCCCCCAGCCCATGCGGGGGAAATTAAAAACAGCAACTTTGGGCGGTAAAGTTGCACAACAGCGGAAAAATGAAAACCCTCCAACGAGGCAGCGACTCGCTGGAGACCATGATTCCCGACATGCCCCGACCCCGACGACCCAATTTAACCCTGACGTGACTCCCGACCACGGTGACTGCAAAAGGGAGCGACGTGTACCGAAAATTACCGAACCTGCCGATGAGAACACAACGAAGACCACGACGCTTAGTGCCCGTCCGTCAACACGCAAAAGCCGAGATATGACGCCACGACACACCCGGAACTCGAAGAAGGCAGCGTTCGACATTCAGCTGTACATCGACGGCTTTGAAGTAGTCGCCCTCATAGACACGGGCGCCGACTACTCGGTCATGAGGGGACCTTTTGCGTCTAAGCTGAAGAAAGTTATGACCAGATGGGACGGTCCGCACATTCGCACGGCAGGAGGCCACCTCGTGACGCCAAGTGGAACGTGCACATCGCGCGTCACCATAGACTGCACAACGTACCCTGCGACGTTCGTCATTTTGTCTAACTGCTCCCGCAAAGTAATTCTTGGAATGGACTTTTGACGGACGACGGTGCAATAATCGATCTACAGACCAAGTCCATAACTTTTTCCTCCGATCACTCCATGACGCCAGAACCGAACCCCGAACACCGTACTGCTTTAAGGATCGCCGATGATCATGTCACTCTGCCACTCCGCGCAAGCTTGATGATCACCGTCTACTGTGAAGATGCCGTTCCTGGTGTCGACGCTATCGTGGAGAGTCACCAAGGGTTGCTCCTCGACCGCGGTGTCTCCGTTGCAAGAGGCATTGCGCACTTTACGCAACGCCAATCCCACGTTTTGCTCACTAATTTTAGCGAGGAATACCAGCATTTAAACAGGGGCGCTGCAATTGCGTACCTCGAAGAAACGCAAGAAGTAAGTGACGTGATCGCGGTTGCCGACTTTGAACGCGCACTCGTAGAGACCTTCAAGCTTCCGAATCCCTTTGACGTAAATCCGGCGTTACCGCAAGAAGAACGGAAGAAATTATTGGATTTGCTGCATCGATACAGAGAGTGTTTTTCGTCCAACTCAAAACTACGTCTGACACCTCTGGCGAAGCACCGAATAATAACCGAAGATAGAGCCCGACCTACCCGACAGTCACCATACCGCGTCTCTTCACACGAGAGGGAAGCCATCCGGACTCAATTCAACGACATGCTCAGCGACGACATTATACAGCCGTCATAAAGATCCTGGGCTGCCCCGGTCGTACTCGTGAAAAAAAAAAGATGGCACATTATAGTTTTGCGTTGACTACCGGCGACAGAACAAAATCACCAAAAAGGACGTGTACCCCCTCCCCCGAATCGACGACGCCCTCGACACCTCTGCCACGCGAAGTACTTGTCATCGATAGATCTGAAGACCGGCTACTGGAAAATTGAAGTGGACGAGAGAGGCCGAGAGAAGACTGCATTTATAACCCCGGACGGCTTATACGAGTTCAAGGTGATGCCGTTCGGGTTTTGCACGGCGCCAGCAACGTTTCAACGAGTCATGGACACGGTGCTAGCAGGCCTAAAGTGGCACACCTGCCTCGTATACCTCGACGATGTTGTGGTATTCTCCCGGACTTTCGACGAACACCTTGCCAGGTTGCCGTCTGTACTCGAGGCCATCCGTACGTCGGGGTTAACGCTGAAACCTGAAAAGTGCCGCTTCGCTTACGAGGAACTCAAGTTTTTGTTCCATGTCGCCAACGCCACGGGAGTCCGGCCTGATCCGGCGAAAACTTCCGCCTTAGCGAACTTCCCAAGACCGAAAGATAAGGAGGGCGTGCGGAGATTTCTCGGACTTTGCGCATACTACAGGCGCTTCGTCGCAAACTTCGCCCGCATTGAAGAGCCACTCACCCGCTTGACGAAAAATAACACCCCTTTCAGTTGGGAAAATGCCGAAGAAGCAGTCTTCTGCGAGCTGCAACAATGCCTGCAAAGCCCGCCTGTGCTCGCGCATTTCGACGAAAATGCCGAGACGGAAATGCACACGGACGCCAGTGATATAGGCTTGGGTGCCGTCCTCGTACAAAAGCAAAGCGGGTGCGAGAAAGTAATCGCCTATGCCAGCCGTGGTCTGTCCAAGGAAGAAAGAAACTACTCAGCCTCTGAGAAAAGTGCCTCGCGATTATATGGGCCATTTCAAAATATCGCCCATACGTGTATGGAAGACCATTCAATGTTGTTACAGATCATCATGCGCTGTGTTGGCTCACCAATTTGAAGGACCCCTCTGGCTGTCTTGGTAGGTAGAGGTCGCGCCTGCAAGAATTCGACGTTACAGTAGTCTATAAATTCATGAGGAAACACTCCGACGCCGACTGCCTGTCCCGTGCCCCCGTCGACCCCCCACCACAAGACTTCGATGAAGACAGCGCGTTCTTCGGAGTCGTGACTGAGAGCGACCTGGCGGCCCAGCAGCGTGCCGACCCCGATCTACGCGTCATGATCGACTACCTCCAAGGATGCAACATCGCCGTGCCCAGGGCCTTCAAACGCGACTTACCTGCATTCAGCCTGAAAAACTCCGTCCTCGTGAAGAGTTTCAGCCCCGGAACTAGAGCTGAAGAATTTCAGCCCCGGAAACTTGTGATCCCGGCAGATCTTCGTGACTCAATTTTGGAAGCGTGCCACGACGACCCGTCTTCCGGACATCTGGGCACAGCTCGCACAATTGGGAAAATCAAGGCGAAGTAATACAGGCCCCGCCTTGCATACGACGTCACCCACTACGTACGGAGCTGCCGTGACTGCCAGCGACGAAACACGCCACCGACAAGACCCGCCGGACTTCTGCAACCGATCGGCGTGCCATCTAGGCCCTTCCAACCGATTGGAATGGACCTTCTGGGCCCGTTCCCAAGATCCCGATCCGAGAACAAGTGAATTGTTGTAGCGACAGACAACATGACGCACTACGCAGAGACCGCCGTTCTTCCGAGGGGGACTGCACAAGAAGTCGCAAAGTTCTTGATAAGCCAAGTTGTGCTGCGAAATGGAGCCCCGGAAGTCCTAATCACGGGCCGCGGAACGGCCTTTAGTGCGTAGCTGATGCAAGGGATATTACGCTACAGCAACACGGATCACCAAAGAACGACGGCGTACCATCCCCAAACGAACGGACTAACAGAACGCCTGAACAAGACAATCGCGGATATGCTGTCTATATACGTCGACGTTGAACATAAGCCTTGGGACAAAGTGCTACCGTACGTCACCTTTGCGTACAACACGGCTATCCAGGAAACTACGCAGATGACGCGTTCGAGCTTGTCTACGGAAGACGGCCGACTACGATGCTCGACGTTATGCTTCCGCATGTAGAAGACGACGACATCAACGCCGATGTCCAAGGATACCTTCAGCGTGCGAAGGAGGCTCGCCAGCTGGCTCGAGTTCGTACAACGGACCAGCAGCTGGTGGATGCCGGGCGGTACAACCTCCGACGCCGACACGCCGAGTACCACCCTGGGGATCGTGTGTGGGTTTGGACTCCCATCCGTGTACGCGGACTAAGTGAGAAGCTTCTGCGACGATATTTGGGACCCTACCAGATTCTAGGGCGTGTCGGCCAACTTAGCTACGAGGTGATCCCCGGTGGTTATTCCGGAACATCACGGCGACGCAGGCGGTCCGAAGTCGTCCACGTAGTTCGCTTGAAACGTTACTATGCAAGATGACGGACTTTTTGGTTGTTCGTTCGGACTGTGTTTTATTTTAGCATCGGGTCGATGCACTCTTAGAGGTGGGGGGTAATGCCGCGAACCATGTATGGGATTGTTTATTTATTGTTTGTTTTTACTGCCGGGCCACGCCCGGCTGTGTTATCTGCGTTCCAAACGAAGCGCGGCTTACATTCTTTACTTTTCTGCCACACGGGCTATCACATTCAGATAAGCAGACTGTTTCGCCTTAACGTCCATAGCCCAAAACAATCTTCTGTGATCTACAATCTTCTGGATGTGAATCGACGTTTCCAGGAACACTTGCGTAGAAAGATAAAAGCCTGCAGAGCAGACGCCGCGGCATTCATTCGACGACACTCGCCTGTGCTAGTCACTTTGTTGACAGCTGCTTCGCCGCCTCTGTATTCTTTTGAGTTGTTAGGGGAGCACAAGTTCGCTCCAATAAAGTTGTTTCTCCTTCCAGACAACTGTGTCGTCCTTGGCTTCGTGACAATATTTTCTTAGTGTTGCACCTTCATTCGTATTCATTACCACTTTTTTTCCCCATGCTTTTGCGATATTTCTGGTGGAGGTGTCTTGTCCATTTCTGATCTTTTTTTCTTGTAGCTCGTCCCTGTTGTGCTTCCATTTGTGTTCATATTACTAGTTGCGTTATTTTTTGCATGCTGTTGTATTGCATTTTGTTTACTTGTCATGTCAATCTTGTATGTTTTCTGAAAAGGCCATTTGCTGAGCTTTCTTCATCCAATACTTAGCCTTTTCATGGTTGCTGCTAACGGCTAAGACTTTTTCGTTTCCCTTTGTGGTTGTGCAGTAAGCACATAACCCAAATCACCCTGGTTGCGAGGCTGAAACGCGTCAGC
Source organism: Haemaphysalis longicornis (assembly GCF_048455015.1). Taxonomy (NCBI): domain Eukaryota; kingdom Metazoa; phylum Arthropoda; class Arachnida; order Ixodida; family Ixodidae; genus Haemaphysalis; species Haemaphysalis longicornis. The sequence continues at coordinate 67,331,497 of NW_027526204.1, read as the reverse complement.
TTCCGGAGGCCGTGTTGTTGCTTGCAAGTCATATTGTTGCAATATGTTTTTTTTGTTTTGTTTCTCATCTCTTCAGTTGTGAAACTGATGGAATGCTCCTCAGACAGCCGAGCCAACTTACTTCTCGTTTTCTGGTCCATAAAGAACCAGGTCACCACACACTGCTCGATTTGAGGCTGGCAGCAGTCATGCCTCGCATCGTAAGATCAGCCGTTATGCTTGCCGCGGCAATACAGCCGCAAGCGACAGTGTTCTGTCTGATCTCTGACAGTAAAGGTACAATAGATTGTTTAGCTGTGGATGTTAAGTTGAGCACATATTTAGCAGCAACACAAACAGTGTTTTTTTAATGTGTTGAATGTTAGATGATTTTGCTGCTAGTTGCGACAATTCTCCTCTGCAATGGTAGGAGTCGCCCTTACTGCTGTCTGATAATATTTAGTGATGGGACTTTTCACGTAATGTCTTCACATAATAGGTAATGATCATAAATGAGCAGCTCCATTTTGTCAGTGTTGTGCCCTAACAGGGAGCACAGATGAATGTACCTTCAGAGGATGAACACCCGTTAGACGTAAGGTCTACAAACAATGTAATAGTTTTTTTTGTTCACAGCACTGTTTTTATTGCACACGTGCACTCACTTTTTTAAAGCATTAACTAATGCTTGCATTATTTGGATTTGCGCCTCTTGTTGCGCAGCAAACTGGCGGTGCTCTTCTGCCAGGAGCCTCAGCTCCTCGTACCCGAGGCGCTGGCCTTCCTCACGATCCTTAGCCCTTAGGCAGCGTTCTTTGGCCCGCTCCTCTGCCCACATTTCTCTTTCGTGGCGCCTTTCCTCCATTTGCTCACGGTGCTTGCGCTCTTTGTGGGCAATGATGCGTTCTTCAAGGGCGAGGCGCTTGGCATCTCTGTCCATATCCTGACAGCCTCGAGTGTGCAGGTAGTCGAGTACTGCAGCGTTCTCCCTCGGCCCAGCTGCATCAAACATAACAAATTAGGAAACATTACTACAATGTTCGAGACTGCATTTTTGTTAGACATGCCTGGTTTTGGCTTGTCATTTTTCTTTAAATTATATTTGTTTGCTTGTTTTTTGTATGAATTTTGACTTCACCCCACTGTAATGCCTTGAAAAGGTGCTTAAACAAATGATCCCTTGTTTGCTGGAAAATGAATGATTGTAGCTGGCAGTTCTCTCTCAGTTCCCTTCCATTTTATATTGTGGCATTGAAGAGGCGGTCTCAAAATGCCCAGAACAAGCCGGGTATGGTGGGCTCTTACCTCTGCCTGGACGAATTATTCCTTTCATTGCGCCTGTACACAAGGCGAAAGATTTTAATGAAATCAAAGCTGAAACAAAGCCTACCACCTAAGGACAGGCATTCTATTAGAAAACAATGCTTAACACTGGAGGTTTTCTAGAGGATGAAATTTTGAATTGTGCATGCTTTTCTAAAGTTAATGAATACACCATTGTACAATTAGATGTCCCTGCTGCCTGAATGTTTCTTACAGAAAAACATTTAGGCAAGGTCCATCAATCCTCTGCTTCACTTTTCAAGATTAGCGATGTCACCGTCTGGTGCGGGAAAGTGTTTGGGCAGTGATACCTACTTCATGCGACACTCAATTTTACCGATATAGGGAAACTTGGTTTTACTTTCGTGACCCTGCAACATGTTTGGTTTAGGCAAATGTTTTAGTATCACACATCGGTCTCGTCCGCACTCCCGAGGGTGTCTGGGTTGTGGAGGATGGTGCTGAGGTGGCACCCGTTGGTTAAGGGCTGGCTCCTGTCGGTGGAAGGCTCGCACGCGTTGATAGGGGGCTGGTGGGAGGTTGCGACTGAGCCAATTTGGACGCCATCGCTGTGCCTGCGTCTTCCTCAGCTGCGCACCAGATCACCACTTCAATTATAGCATCGGGCTTTGCGACTGGCATACCCCTACCTGCAGCAGACAGATGCAGTCATTACTATCAATTTTTCATTTCGTCTGTCTACTTGAGCAGAAAAAGCTGAAGCGAAAGCAACGGTGTGGCCTTTATTCTTTTGAGGTAGGCACATCAAATTGGAAAGGCACAGAAATAAAAAAAGAGGTAAAAGTACATTTACACATAAGGTGGAGGGCAAAGGCTAGAGCCTGACGAGGCCCTTCCTCCCAAAGTAGCTTGGACCGAAGTCGGGAGCAGCACACATCACAACATCGAATGAAAAGAAAAAAAAAATAGGTACAATATTTTCTTATATCATGCAGAAAAGGAACAACATAGCTAGCACATTTTTCGAAGCCCAAAAAACAAAGAAAATGCCATCGTAACCGAAAAAAAATATATGCACTCACACAAACAAACATTCATTTAGAACTGTACAGAACCGAGAAGTAAATATAAACGGGGTGGGGGTGGGAAGTGAGTGTTGAATGGCTGCTGTGATGTATAATTACCTGTAATCTTCAGTGAAATCTTCGTCTTTATACAGTTGAACCTCGTTACAATGAAGACTGATATAGTGCATTATCGGCGATAGTGCACCAAATACAAAGTTTGGTTGGTCACGCTTTATTTCAGTGACACTTACTTTATAACAAAATTGAAACCGCGGGAGCTGCTCACAATATCGGATATAAGGAATAAATACTTGACGAGGAGTCTGAGAAGCTACTTGAAAAAAAAAACCAATCGTGCGAAACTGCAGAAATATGACAGTACTTTTGTTTTTAGACACTGTGGAAAACTCCATCTTGCGCAGTGCTGCGAGTAGCCACCAGACAAAGATTACCTCCTTAATCAAAGAAATGGGGGTGTAGGCCTGTTTTGTCTAGTCAACTTTGTTTTGTTGTAATTTTACTTACTCATGTTCAGTCGCATTGAAATTGAAATGCAACAAGGAGAGAGATAAGGGTTACCTTGCTTATAGTGGATTCGAAGTCTAAAACATTATTAGTATTTTAGTATGTCTGCAACACTATTGCTACCTCAGTGGTTAGTAATTAAAATGGCCTTGCAGTAGCTCAAATTGCTTTGTATTTAGACTGCAGTATTGTAGAAGCTTTGGCTGTTATTAGAAGAAAAATGCATTCTAACATCTCTCACTTCTTTGCAGAGTTCACGCAGTAACCTTTATAAATAAAAAAGTAATTTATTGCAGCTGTGTTTTATATAACTACCAAAACAGATAGTGCCTAAACCTTTCATTTCATTTAGTTAGACCCAGTAGACAAAAAAAAGTGAGATCACGCACACACAAATATCAGTTGCGCCAGCCTCATAGACTAAGGAAGTCGTGCGTTCAAGCATGCGAACCTGATGAAATCGACAGAATATTTATGAGCCCTGCATGCTTTGAGATGTGGAACGGGTATTGATTTCAGAAAGCAGGCAATTTAAACGCGCGTGAGCGACATACAGAGGTAGTGAGTAACACCATTATAATGAGGGTTTCGGTGGCACCATAGTCTACGCGTTCAGCACAACAGAGCACTGGAAGCGAGGAATATTGTGCACTCTTCGTAGTTGGAGCTTCTCCGAGGAGCCCTGACAACAATTGAGGCGGCTTATCACAGCGAGTGTTCTTCGATTCTCGCACAAGGTGGCAGCCCTCAGCATACACAACATATTCACACCGTACTGGATACCTCACCTGCTTCAACCAACACGTCGCCGCAGAACGCCATGCTTTCCGCATCGCGGTAAGCGAGGGCGTCCTCCCGCTGCGCGGACTGGGACGAGCCCGCCAGCGGCAGCGTCGCCGTGCCGCACCTGCTTGGCTGCGGTGGCGGATCGTGAGGACAGATCTGTAGAGGCTGCAGCGGCTTCCGCGGTCTTTTGGCGGGCTGCTTAATCCGGTGTCCAGATTCTTTTATCAGGTCGACAACTGGCTGAAGTAGCCGGCCCTCTCCCCGTACTCTTCCTCAGTACCGGACCTGGTTTCAATAGCGCACTTTGTAGAGAGCGGTTGTTAACTGCAGTAGCCCACACGCTCAGCTCGAGCAGCAGACGTAATCATGCAACGTTTGCCTGTAATAAAACAACTACTTACTTTTGCAGGTTCCGCCTATCATTCTGCAAGAACTGGGCCGCGATAAGGTCGACCCGTTTCTTAATACTTCGCACTGTGTACGACCGACAAAGGTCTTTGTTCAATTTCTCAACGATCTCTGTCCACCTGCATGGGTCAGTATAAGGCTGAAAATTTATAACTTGAAGCAGGATGGCGATGTCATCCGCCAGAGAAAACCGAGTGCGGCTAGCTGTATTGTTCGGCAGCGGTAGCGATGGTGGCGCGGGCAAGGCCGCACACGCGGAAGTTGGCATGCTCGAAGCAATCGAAGCGCTCGTAGTAAGGTTTTGAAGCGACGTTTATAGGCTTGGACAAGAGGTTTTCTTTTCTCCAATCTAGGAGGCGCTGGTGTCAATCTCTGCGGATGCACACGAGAACCAAGCTTCCATTTCAGTTGGATCTGAATGGATTGGCTTCGTACGCCCTCTGTGCAGGTCGAACAAAAGGGCCCGCTGGCCACCATATTACGGTCACGGTAAAGGCACATTCCCACTGGCGATGCGCCTCGTCGCGCGACGAAAAGCGACGTCGCAAAGCGACGAGCCGGCCGTCGCTTTTCGGCGTTTTGCGACGGCGGAGCCGATCGCTCTCGGTCCGAATTCCCTCGTCGCGCGACGGCCCCGCAAAACCGGTAAGCCAATCATGGCCGCGGAGTAGGCTGACGTAGCCGGAAACGAAACGTTTTTTTACATCCGGTATGCAAACGCTACGGGCGGGCGGGCGAGGACGAGCCGCCGCCGCCGCCGCCTCTATCCCGCCGCCTCCACCGCCGCTGGCTCGCTCGGCCAGGCCATGGCCCGCTATCGCTGTACCCGCCGGGTCGGGCCGGCAAGAAACTTCCCGTGTGCATCGATTCTTTGGTCAGTGGCTTCAGTGTACGCGTGCACTAATCAACGAATAGCGTGGAACTCATCAGTGTGGAGAAGCGTGTATTGATTGTAAAAGCAAGTAATCATCGTATGGAGCTAGGTGGACAGCGAGACGGTAGGTTGACTTGCAGCCGCATCGTTCTATCGGCGACTGGTAAACACGCGTAGAGTTCGGTGGCGTCAGAACTTTGCGCCTGTGAAAAGAAGCGACATTTGTGGGCCGGGATGCGGGTGTTGTGGCGTGAAAGCAAGCGTGTGCATTTCTTCGTGCAATAATATGTTGAAAAGAGCCTTCTTGAGTTTGTTATTTTCTGCTCCTCCCGCAACCCGCAAATGTTTTCGGCATTGCTCCAGGTTAGTAGCATGTGTTTTAGTTTGATTTCTACCTGCTTTTGTCGCGTAACATCATTTTCTTTGATTGCGAATGGTTGACGCACCAACGAGGTCGTACAAGTCGGGAAGCAGCTGCGCTGAACGCAGTCGCATCATCGCTCATCGCAAGTGCGAACACCACCTCAAAGCCTCATCGCGCGACGCGCGCCGTCGCGCGACGAGACAAATCGCCAGTGGGAATGTGCCTTAACACGGTAACGAAGCGTGGGTCGACGGGCCTCCCGGTGCCGGAACGAGCGCGCGCATGTGCAGTCGGGTCCCGCTACCCGCTAACCTTAGCGTAGCGTACGGAAGCCGCTATGCTAAAACTCTCTAATGTCCGCCTCCACGCTTGGATCAGCGAATTGTGGAACTATTTCGCTCGGTTTTTAGGGAGAGAAATTTGTAAACTTGAGAAGCTGTAGGCCTCCTCATAGCCCCAAAATTCACCACCGGAGCTGTTGTGGCAGGCGGTAATGTGTGTGGCATGATCAGAAAACCGCGGCTCATAGTTAATCCTGCCCTTTGCAGTGCACACGAGTACCCGGCGTAGTCTAGACTTGCGCATGGCGCTCATAAAAATGTCAACAAAAGAGTTCACGCGTGTCTGCGCCTCAAGGGGGGAGCACAAAAGGCTCGAGCAACAGACGCCCACTTCGCAAATGCGCTTTCTAGCGCCTGTTGAAGAATTCCACTTTGGAAGAGATGTAAAACCCATATGGCAAAACGACGACAACAAGATTAGAATGCTGGTGGACGAAAAGCAGATACGGGAATATTGCTCAGAAAGTTACCACCTGTAATAGAAAAATATTTTGTGAATAATAGGTTTCTCGGGCCTGCCTTGAGAGCGGCGGTAGTATCAACCAAGAGTATAAAACAGATACAGTAATACCTCGTTAACCAGAAGTAGTAAATACCGGTAAATTTTTCCAGCCAAGCCTATTATCGAGATATGCGAAGTTGCGTGCACAACATGAAATATCGATTGGTTTCCAAAAAAGGCGCTACTACTTACCAGCTCTTCGAAAGCATCTTCCAATCTTGCGTTTCATAAGGTTCGAAGAGAGAAAAAAATATAAGGGCCGTTCACCGCCTGCGTTTTGTGGCACTGCAATGTTACGTAGAAAAAACAATTGCGTGTGGCTGGTCTGTATTGCAATCACGCTCGGGCCTAGCAAGAAGTCCTCTAGCTGCTTGACGCCTGCTCTCCATACAATACTTGTCATCACAAAGCGACCCGCGCTCTCAATTGTGTTTTTCCCCGCACGGAACACCTCTTTGTTCTAGTACACTGTACCTCTTCCGTCACGTCACATGCCGCAGGGTTGCATGACGAAGCTTCTAGGCTCAGACTTCACGTTCTGGTGGCAGGCGTGGCTAAACAAAAAAAAAAAAATTCAGGGCCTTCGGTGCGGCAGCATCGCGCGGATCTTGTGAAACTGTCCGCGGCGGCAAAATTTCGTTCCACTCTCAGTCAAGATTTGCAGATATCCGCAGTTTGGCCTAAAAATACTTCGAAGTAAAGGGCAACAAATACATAAGATATATAGGAAATGGTTTGGTGCCGCAGAAAATTTTGACTTAGCCGGTTTTGTCGAGATATGCGAGTTCGAGTTAACGAGATATTACTGTATATAAGTCTTGTTTTGTAAGATGACACGTCATCACACCGCTACAAAAAGGATTCCACTAGCAATCATCAATCATGATCATAGTTCGCGTATAATATGCAAGCTTTTTTTATTGCTTCCAGGCGTCCTCGTGGGAGAGATTGTTGTTTGTACTAGCAACTGTATCAATGTATATCACATTGAAGATATTTTAACAGCGGAGCTGTTTAATCCGAGGTTATCGGTTCGTCGCCCAAGCAACCCTGCGGACCGATGACGTCAACTCGCGTTTCCTAGCAACCCCAGGTGCAGTAGTGCTCATCTTCGTGCTCGCTTCGCCATTCTGGGCATGGTTCCGCCGAGAACCTCAGTGGCGCCCGTTAATCCGTCACGTCACTACGGAACACATGACGTAAAGGCTCGTGCGCAGCAGTAGTTGTACAGCGAAAGTCCACCAGCTTTGCTGTTTCTCCCGCCTTGACCACTAGTGCAAGCTGGGGCAATTTTTTAAACGCGGAGCGTTTCTTAGTCGCACGATGTCCCTCGACCGTCGGCGGCGGCGTCCACACGCTCACTGCGCATGCGCGTCGCGGCGAGGCGCAGGTGCGCGTCTCTCCCCCGTACCCTCCTCGCTCTCAACAACGGGTGCAGAGTTGTTGTCCGTCCGGAACCCTCCCCCTACACTACATAAAAAAAATACTAGTTATCGGTGCCTGGTTTCGATCCCATGACCCTGTGGGCGGAACGCGAGGTACATGGTGCTCTAACCACTGCGCCACAAAAGCGACAAAGAATCAAAGGCTACGAACGCGCCTTATATCCTTGACTCATTCAAACTACGTCAAGAAGCTGCTGATACACGGCAGCAGTTGCATCGATCTCGTCTTCACCAGTTGCTGCAACGCACGACCACTGCTTAAAGACCCCTTAACGGTACACTTTAGCGACCACAAAGCCGTCGTTCTCAGCGTCCAATACAACGACAACAGCAACAAATAAATAAATAACGACTTACAACAACCTCCTCCTTGCCTTCACTTCTTGCGTCACAAAAGAAAGAAAAATTGGGCCCATCTCTCCAGGAGGGGGACTCGAGTGGCAAAATCACGAAAGTAATAATAATTATATGAAATAAATAATAATAATTAATAGTAATAAGCAATAATAGTTAACACATTCACTACCACCCCACCAATACCCCCGAAACACCAATGTTGACGCAATACACCCACCCCCTACGCGACGCATTTACTCGAGTCCCCCCTCGTTGGGAGATGGGCCCAATTTTTTTATATAACCATGAACCCGTAGTGTAGGTTTTGTGAAGTTGATGTAGCTAGCATGTTTGCAGCATGAAAATATTTGATGCTGCCTGAGGTAACCTGTTGATACGCTTGATTTACGCTGCTTTAGTTTGAAGTGAACTTTCAGGCAGGCTCCGATTTTTTACATGTGGTGACGTTTTAATGGCGTGGGTGAGTTAATCAAGCCTGGTGACGGCTTTTGGCGATATAATTTCGAACCCGTCGAAGAACTGAGCTCCAAATGAGCAAGGCGCAGATGGATGTATAAAAAGTTCCAATTTACGCTTCTCTTATGCCTTAAATTTAAAGCCTAACCCAAGCTCCCGTAATTCAGCCAAATTTCAACCTTCCGTTTCATTTCTTTATTGTAAGCAGGGTTTCTTGACAAGCATTGTTCTTTTCAAAAAAGCGACATTGGCCTCATTTGATGCTCAAGCTATTATGGTGTCTCGTTGAAAGGTATACGGAAAGGGGGAATTGACATTTTTGGAATACCTATTAATAACGTGCACCCTCGTTCCATACAGGAGAGATAATAAAGTCGTGGAGGTTGCACACACGCACGAAGTAGGGAGCTGGATCGTTTCCTCGGTCAGTGTCGGTCCGTGGGCGCCTAGTCGTCGGTAACGAACCGAAAAACGCGTCAGCACTTCAGTGCACCGAAAGTCACCCTTCGTTCTGCACAGCACGCCCGGGCAGATGCATTTCACTTTAGGCAGCTTAGCAGGCCATCTTGTTTCATCCACATCGACTTCTTGTACAAATGTGCATGTCGAACGTGCTCCTATGTCAATTTTCGATGGGTTTGGCGCACAGTTGCTATACGGAGATAGTGGAGCTGGGCCTGCAGTGTAGTAAAGAACGTAGCCCATCACGGGCGACACGTAGAGTAGTGCAAGTGCCAAGATATGCATGTTGAAACGACGTCTTGAAGCCGCTTTTGCTTTGTCCAAGAGGTCCTGCATACGAGGGGAAAACAATGTCACAGTTAGAATTCTGTGCTTGTATATGCTTTATTTGCGTAGACTTGCGTAGACTTGTTTGCGTAGACTGTTTGCGTAGACTTGCGTATATGCTTTGTTTGTTTCAGGATACGGTATTTGAAAACGACACTTTCTTGTGATTAAACAACTTGTCCCGCGATATTTTTGTTTTACATTTTTTTTTTTCACACGTAGTACTGTAGATTAGAATGATCTTGGAATGATGTTATTCTTGCTTTGATTGTTGCTTTTACCGGCCGTGGACTGTGTTTCTGCATTATTGTGTGTCATTTGTATAGTCGTCATGAAGGTAAACGCACTCTGCAAATATCTTGTATCAAGATCACAGAACCTACTAAAAATACAAAAAATAATACCAAATAATACAAACAATAAACAAAAACAGACAAACAACTAAAAAATAATAAAATAAGAAAAAAATATAATAATAGAGAAAAACACATAAAATTAAATAAAATAAAAGTGATTTTTGAGTGCTTTACCGTCAGACCGGGCTTAGTTATTCAGTTTCGTGTGTTGTGTTACGATGAACAGCCTACCGAATTTTTAAAAATATAGGGGGAGCGACGACCTATCGGCATGTCAATGCCTTATCACGGTGTTCACCGGCAAAATAGGCTTGGGTACGCGTAAGTTCACTGTAGTACGCGTATGCGCATACAACTATCTGTTCTGTGAGCGCCGTCTGGTCCGCTGTTCTTCCCAGGGCAACACATCCGCTGTTTTTCTTATCTTGCACGGTCCTTTCTCTACCGCCAAAGGTAGCTAAGCAGCGTGGGGCTGAAAGGCATTCAGATGCAGCGGCAGGGGGTGTACCACTTTATAGGAAACAGCCAAGTAGACGACACTCATTCAGCGGATGGCCCAATGCACGTGCGCCTACTCACCTATTTCACTGCTGAACACCGTGTTAAGGCCCTCACATGCCGGTCGGTCGTCGCTCCCACTATATTATTAAAACCTTGGGAGGCTGAACAAGAAAGAATCTTACATATTACAAATCACTCAAGTTTAGTTCTTTTTACAAAGCGCAAGAAAAACCGCCGATAATTCCCACTAAGACAACGCGTAAGAGACGCACTAACAAACACTTGCCCAACATTGTGTAATTTCCGCCAGAAAACAATGAAAATTGAAACCCGCACACTGACCCAAATTTGTAACGAGGGGACAGAGTATAAGAATAAATGTATAAGCACAGTAATACAAACGATAAAGCGGAGCGAATGTTAAATACATAGCTGTCGAGAGTTTCGGGAAAGCTTACTTCGTGAACGATGTCCTCAAATCAACGGCAACGTGACGGCAATAAAGGAACTTTACGGTAGAAAAGAAGCGTTGGTCTTGGTGTTGTGGTTAGGAAAGGACCGTTGTGGTAGGAATGTAAGCATTGGAATATAAAGATGCAGTTCACAACCACAGTTATTTGAGTACTGGGTTATGGTTACGCTTGTTACGCAGTACAATAATTTCATAAAAGTTTCGCCCTGTTCCACAAGAAGTAAGTGTAAGTCCAGATTTCACAATAGCTATTACAGATTTTTCCCTGTACCTACATCGGATACCGCAATATTTAAAGGTAATAATCTCTGAAAATGTATAGCCCACGTTCAAAGTCCCTAGTCTACAAAAGCCGCACCCCGCTACTAATAAAGCTTTTTCATGTCATCGGCCAGTATATGTTGCATATAGTAGCATTTTTAATATTTCCAGCGAGGAAGCCACTTATGTCAAGGTATTCAAGCGTGCAACAAGCATTAAATCTCAATCAATGCGGCATGAACAGAACGAGTTGCCATTTACGCGAACTCCAAAAATATTACGTGATACAACTGTATTGATTGAGATGCCAAAAGGTTGTAGCCTCGCCCAGGCAATTATTTACGAGAAAAGCTCATTGCATCAGATGTATAAATATTATGATTTATATGCCCGATGTGCCGCAGATTGTTATATGCAAGATATACACTCAATGCCGTTCGTAATTTTACTGGCAGAACAGAGTCACCTGTAAGAAGAGAATCAGTAGACGTATGTTACTACGGTATGTCATTATTGAATATCTGGAAGAGCAAAGGTCCTAGTGCAGGACGTGATATGTCCCTGAACGTGCGGCGAAAACTCGATACTGTCGCTGTCGTTTGCGGGAAGAACTGGGTACGAATAGAAAGGAATGGCTGAATAAACCGTAGAACTTACCAATATTTTGCAATATTTCGTCTGTGAGATGAGAGTTTGCCCTTTATAGTATCAAGCACTTTATAACAATTTAAAATATAGTAAGATATGAACTAGAATCAAGGTACTCGTGTAGATTGGTATCAACGGGGTTTGCCTAAAAATGTAAACAATTTCCGGTAGCCGAAAAACAATCGGATGTAAAACTCGTTGGACTCCAAAAATCAATGCTGTAGGAATTTATTATGGCCTCAAGAATTTTGCAGCCACTGCGGGAATGGATATTCCGCCGCATTTGCGAGTTTGATTTGCATCATCTACCTCGTGATGAGAAACCACTTTGCCAGTTTTTCTATCGTTTGGTGACTCTCGTCGACACAATGTATTTTCTATAACAAATCGTCGAAATGTACTGCTTTTATCAGAAGGAATTTGATGCAACGCCGTCACGTCCGGACGAACAAAGCTATTGAAAAATGAAGGAAGCTCATACTAACGCGTATACGTCTTGAAGGTAGCCAACCTGTACGCAACCTTCAGGATTATTTAGGGGATATAAGTAAGCTATTGCAGTGGATTGGCTTCTTTTTTGCTTCCGCAATGGCCTTTTTCTCCATCCTAATTGCTATAAAGACGGATAAGAAGCAAATAAAAGAAGCAGAACGAGATAACAGAACGCGCACACTTAAAACTAGGCGGTGCCTCTTTCAAAAGTTTCGCAGTCGGCTGAAAGCGGCCGTCGCGCCGTTATCACACGATTGCGGAAAATCAACAACAGCGCGAATCAGTGTCGGAATGCGGAAAGTCACCGCCACCGTCTCCCGCGAGAATACAGCCGCGGCCGTTGCCGCCGCAAATTCCACATCGCCCACTAGCTGCGGATCCCTGCGGGTTGAAAGTAACTCAGCCCATTGGAACGCCGGCGTGAGCCCATCTCTACTTCAGCTTGAAAGTCATTGCGAGCAACATTCTCGCGCGGCGACCCTCGTTGACCAGCTGGTCATCCTTCTTCTGGCGCAAGTATAATAATGAATCTTTGTCTGGCCACATATTAAGTCTTTCTCTGTTTCTTCGCCGGGGTATTTCACGCATAATTGTGCACCCACCCCCGGTTGCCCGCTTAGGTATGCACGGACTGGGGTGGAGAGACGAGAAAGCAAGCAAAGGAGGTCCTGATGCCGCTACCTATGACACACCAGTTGTCGTGGTGGCAGATTTAAACGCGGGAGTCTCGTGCATCAATGCGCCCTGTCAGCTTTCCGGCGCAATCAAGCGGTTTGGATCTGGGTTGGTCCGTTGCAGGGACAGTAAGATGTCTACGAATTCGCAGCCAAAGGGACGCCCTCGTGGTGTCTGTCAGCATAAAGTTAGAGGCCTTCGAGGTGTTCCGTCCCACGGTGAGGCCTTCGAGGCCTCACCGTGGGACGGAAGTAGGTCGTTCGCTTGGATAAAGAAGAGAGGAAACTCAAGACGCGCCAGCCCGAACAGAAGCGTAAATTGGCGCAAAAACAACAGAAAGCCGCAGTCACCACCGTTGCCGCCTCAAGGTTCACCTGGTCTAGTACCTGCGAAGCCCTCCCGAGTGAACAGTAACTGACCTACTTAAACCGCCGACTTTGGCCAATGTCACTTGTTCATCCTAAAGGGCTTGCAATGCGACATGTTCACCAGTTCCTTTTACCTCAAAGCACACGCTTCACGTCTAAACACGAACGGTTTGCTGTTTAAGCGTTTGCCGGGTTAGGTAGAGGCGGAGGAGCATGCGCAACTAAAGCTTTCCTGCGTTACCCATGACATGCTCATTGTGTTGGTGTGAGGTTCAAACGGGGCCATCAAACAGCTCAACGGACCCGTACGGGGGCCTCAGTGGTAGAGCGGATTGCGTTGGCGCGTTACGCAAACAGTAAGGTGTCTACGACCCCTGGGGGAAAGAGACAGGGCTACATTTGTCCGCTAGGATAAAGGTCGTGTTTCCAAATTTTATTACGGTAATTGGCCAGAAAGTATGATGATGATGAGTCGTAAATTACAAAGAAACGTGCTTTTTTTAGAGCACTCTGAATAGGACGTGGAGCTTTGCAGGTCATCCTTCTTCACAGGGGGCAAGGGCACTACATTTTTTATGGGCGAATCTCCTCTTGCTCAGGCCCTGTCCCGTCCATGGTTGCGCCGTGTACATACCGCTCATGATGATTGCGGCAGGATTCCCCTAGCGATTGGGCAACCAAAGATTGGACGAAGAGGTCAAAACGTTCCACGCGTTCGTTGCTACCCAACGAGGAGGAGAGGAAGAAGAAGAGGTTGTCCTTCGTTGTCGGCGAGCTCAAGACACGTACCGGGGTACGCGACACAAGACGCTCTGCAGAACGCGACGGCCAAGGTGGCTAAAATGTCACACACTGAATTTGCCAACGTACCCATGGAGATTCGTCCCAAACAAGCCCTACATGATCACCACAAACATCGACGTCGTGGACGGCCTTGTCAACGGAGCCTCAGGTGGAAAGTCTCAAGCTTTGCGAGCGAGGAATGGTGGTATTGATGCGGCGGCGCCGGGGTTCAATCCCACGACTCTCTGGCCGCGACAGGAGGTACGTGGCGCTCTTCCCACTGCGCTACAAACCGAGACGCGAGAAGGGCAACGAACGCGCCTTACGTCCTTCACTCATTCAGATGGTGCGCCCCGTCAAGAAGGCCTATAACAACGTGTCGAGTGCCATTGACGCGGCGGCGCCCGGTTTCGATCGCACGACTCTCTGGCCGCGACAGGAGGTACGTGGCGCTCTTCCCACTGCACTAGAAGCCGAGACGCGAGCATGGCTACGAACGCGCCTTATCTCCTTCACACATTCAGATGGTGCGCGCCGTCACGAAGACCTATAACAACGCGTGGATTTTTTCTATGATATGTGTGCGAAGGTTTCACGGCTTTACCGATAAGCATTTTAGCTTCCCCCCCCGTCATCATCCTTCACTTCGTGGAGATGGCGGGATTTATTATTTTTGTTTTTCTTCTTCTGTGTTTGCGCGGTTTAAACGAGCCCCCCTGGCGAGACTGAGTCTTCTCGGTGGTATGTTGAGAGGCCCCCATGGGTTTGGTTCGTGCACCATCACTATAGGCCCGCATCCGTGAAGACTCTAACGTGGTCCACATAACCTTTGTGTTCGTCATCAGTCGGTCAAGTTACTGCAGAGGCAATATTTCCCAGGTGGCCACTTTAGCCTCGGACAGCGCACTGCATCATTGGCCTGGTCGTTGAATATTGTATAATTTTAGTGTTTTACATACAAACAGAATTGTATTTCCTCTAGTTTGCCTTCGTTAGCCACGCAATGATAACTCACATGTTACGTGTGTTCCTGGGCACGCTGGTGACTTTACAAATGAAGCCGCTCAGGCTTTGGTGAGCGCTTTTCTGAACTCCTGCTCGCCAGTGCAAGGACGCGGGCTCACTACCGACCGTCCCCTTCAAGGGACCGAAGATCTGCGATACTTGCTGAATCATAGAGGAGACCAATTGGTTCTGGCCTCGGTACCTTCAAATTATCTCCCACGGCTGAGCTTACTATCGCGGGCTGCTGAGATTTATATACACTACACACCAGGCAGAGCAGCACTCACTGATGATGTCATAGCCCAGTGGCGAACTTACATCCCTTATCGTGGACACCAGAAACCTAGCGACCTTGATTCGTCCCACCCTGACGTCACCTTGACTTCATTAAACGGGCTCATGCACGGAAACCCTTTCCGTTCCCCCCTGGTATAAGGGGTAAATTAAATATAAAGAAATTGGATATTTGGATTTAAAATGTAAAAAAGAAATGTAAAAAGGCAAATCCACAAGGTAATCACACACAAAATGACTCACTACAGAACAGAGATACATACAAAACATCTAAAAGAGTTTACTGCGTTATTTGCCGCTGACTTTCTTTCTCCGTGTTTGTGAAATTGTGACAAAATATTTGAGATGTTAGTATTGATAAATATTAGCGTTAATTAGCAGTGACATTCCTTGTAAAATTTTTAATGTGTCTTTAGGTTTTATTAGCTCTGGTTTCCTTCTTGCGAGATACTTTCTATGGAGATTAAAAAGTTGTTCTCTGTGCAATATTGTTATGGGGCAGTTTTGTAAATACTCGACGAAACTGTCTGCTAATAGGTTACATTTACATTTGTTATATTTGTAATGGCAAATCTGTGAAAATAAAACGAAATTCTACCGTGTCCAGGGATAAAATGTGACGTGTAATAGTTGGTGGGAAAGTGGGTATGAATTTCGTGAACATTTTTTATCCATTGGGATGTGTAGCTTTCATTTTCGTCTTGTTGCCACACAACATTCCTATGTTTTCTTAGGTTAATATTGTGCTGTTTTTTGGGAAATAGTACTGAAATAGGCCAGTCTATTTTTTTTACCTTTTTAGTTGCTTTTTTAGCCATTTCATCCGCTGTTTCGTTACCGACATTGCCACGTGACCTTTAGTGTAAATCACCGCTATTTTGAAGTGGTTTTCTATTTTGTTTAGCATTTATTTATTTCTAATTATAATTGGGTTCCAATTATTTAGATTGCTAATAGATTATAGGGTTTACAGGCTATCAGTATACAACTGTACGTTACCTTCTTTGAAGCTATTTCGGAGGTATTCAGTTCCTTATAAAATCGCGATCTCCACTGTGGAAGTTTGTATTGATTGGTTCCCTCTATTTTGCCGGCTTTTTCTAGAATTTTAAAAGATGCTCCTATCTCAATTTTATGTTCCGAGCCATCTTTAAATACAGCCAAGCAGCCTGTGAAATTGTTCGTGTAACATAAGTAAAAGATTCATATTTTACCAGCGCAAATTAAACGGG
This sequence comes from Haemaphysalis longicornis, assembly GCF_048455015.1. Classification (NCBI taxonomy): domain Eukaryota; kingdom Metazoa; phylum Arthropoda; class Arachnida; order Ixodida; family Ixodidae; genus Haemaphysalis; species Haemaphysalis longicornis. Next base: position 67,315,233 of record NW_027526204.1, on the reverse strand, counting down.
ACGAGAGAGGAGTGCACTACAAGAGCGCTCCTGTTGTTTACTCCTCTCTCGTCCCGTTTAATTTGCGCTGGTAAAACACGAATGTGTACCAACTAGCCCAGTTCTCGACGTTGTTGCATAAGTAAAAGATTTCTGATCTGCTGGATGCAGCTGCCACATATCTACTTTATTGCTTATTTGGTTCCGTGTAAATGCGCGCTTTTTCCAGGAGAACTCTTTTCCGGCAAACAGTACGTTAAATGTTTCGATTTCTTGTTTGATCGTTAGACGAATTGGTGGGACGAAGCTATGATATTTAGGGCGGATTGGGTACTTTTTATATGCTTTTCTTTTTTTAATGGGGCTTCTTTGAATAATTAGTTTTTCTCATTATGATTTGGTTATTATACCAAATTGGTGCGGCATAAACTATGATACTTTTATAGCTCTGATATAAATTTGTGGTAGGTGTTTGCTGGTAAGCTCCAAGTTGTATGCTGTAAATTTCTCTAAGCTCTTTATACTTCGTTTACTTTTTCTTTTACAGAGGTATAATGAGGGTACAACTGAGCTTGCTATATAGAAGCCTAATATCTTAATTTCTTTGGAGACTTGAAGGTTTTTCTTTCCTGGTCTGATAACGGGAGGTCTGTTATTGTACTGTCACCTCTCCCATTGAATTTTGATTTTGTTGTGTTAAATGTAAGTTCTTTGTCTATTTCCCGGTTTTATAATATTTTGCAGCTTCGGTTTGCTTTTGCTTAATGTTATCCCTTGAATTGCCTCTTATTACTAACGTTATGTCGTCCGCAAAAGCCTGAATATACACATAGCTAAGAAATTCGCTGTTTAGGAGATCTAAAATTGTTATGTTCCAGAGTAACGGGCTTAAAGGTGACCCCCGCGGAGAACCTGACTGAATATCAAATAAAATGTTTGATGTCTGCTTGTTATAGATCATTGTTCTATTAAAAAAAAATTGTGAGTCGAAATGATCAGATTTCTCGGGCAGCCTGATTTTTTTATAATGTTTACAATGACGAATAATTTCATGCAACCAAATGCGTTCTTTATGCCTAGAGAGATGACAACACATACTGATTTATCTAATCTTCCTTGATCAATTTTGTTTTTTACCTGGTGTAAGTCGATGGTTCCCGACATGTTATGGATGAACCAAAATTGTTTTTTGCTATAGAGTTTTTTTCTTTATTCAGAAGTAATGTATTCTGTCTTTATTATTTCTTCAGTTATTTTTTCTTTTATAGAGTTCACTGCTATAGATCTATATATTTTGGATATGATTATCTGCGGATTTTGGTATTACGAATACATTTGACTCCTTCCACCGTGATGGAATGTATCCTGTGTTAATACATGCCTTGTAAAGATCGAAAAAGAAAAATTTTTGTTTATTATATAGACATTGTACAACGTACCTCGTTGGCCATTTGGTCCGGGAGCTAAATTTCTGCGTCATTGAGAAATAACTGCGTTAATTTCATTTTCTATAAACAGTTCTATTGTTATCGCTTTCAAGGGTAAAAATTTCTTCCTCGTCACAAACCTATTTGGCCTCGTATAACCCTCTTAATATACGTTAAACTGTTTCTTTGGTTGATTTGGTTTTTCCTCCACTTTCGTTTTATAAACATGAATAGATGGTGGGTTGCTTTAGTGTTCTTCAGGGTAATTTATACAATAATGTGAAGGGATTTTTATGAACTTGTGAGCAAAGTTGTTCCCAACTTTTTCTTTTTGCTCTGGCTAAGTTATTATTGTACACTTTGTGTTCATAATTGTACTCTCGCTGAAACTGTTGCCTTTCTCCTCTCGATTTTTGATACATCTTTCTTGGTGCACTTACTCGCTTTCTTCCCATTTCTAGTTAAACATTCTAACACGGTTTTCGTTGCTTGTGGGATGATTTAACGTTTTTTCTAGGTTTGCTTACTAATTTTTCTATGTTATCATACAAAGTGTTTACAGCATTTCCGATATCGTCTGTTGATTTATTGCCGTTTCTCGCGGTTTCGAACCAAAAGTCTTTTTTTAGATCTTCTAGGACTTGTTTCTCGTCTTTCAGGTTGAGATGGTACTTGAGTTTCTCGACGATATCGTACAAAAGTTAACAAATAAATTTGTGGTCTTGCTATTGCAGTCTTCTAATACTTCCCTGTGAAGCCCTCCGCGGTGGCTCAGTGGCTAAGGCGTTGCGCTGCTGAGCATGAGGTCCCGGGTTCGATTCCCGGCCACGGCGGCTGCTTTTCTGATGGAGGTGAAAAGCAAAAACGCCCGTGTGTACAAGATTTTTGCGCACGTTAATACCTTCAGGTGGCCAAAATTAACACTGATCCCACCACTACGGCGCACTTCATCGCCTGCGTTGTGTCGGCGCGTTAAACCCTAAAATCAATCATTCAATCGAACTTCCCAGTTGTGCCATTCTTTCCCTTGAGCCATTCCTTGTTGGGAGAGAAATTGGGAACATCACAACTGAGAATGGCTCCACTTCCCAGTTGAGCCATTCCCAGTTGTGCTGTTGTGCCATTCTTTCCCTTCTAATGGTTGAGAACTTGGATGTTGTCGGGTTCACAGCATAGTCGATTCTAGTTCACTAAGATTGTCGGAATGTCTTCGACTAATGCATCATGTTGGATACCTATTACCTTAACCTGGAGACTTTGACTTCAGTTCCCTTGTTTGCATTTGGTGGGTTGCTCGATTTTTCGCGATTTCTTCAGACAGGTTGTCCAGTCCATACTTTGACGTCGAGCTCACTACGATGACTTCTCTTCCTTGTCGAAGGGAGCTTCTGTTAGGCCGATTTTTCCTGGGACAATGTGTTTTTGGAGTATTTCTACTATCTTTGCTCCTTTTAGTTTGGGTGACGTCACCACTAGCGCAGGACGAGGTGGCGGCTGGTTGCTTCTTGTTTGTACGGGCTCTTTGTTGGTTAGTTCTTTCGCTTCACTTCCATGTACAGTTTTTGCATAACTGGGACCTTCTGGGTTGTGTTTGCTGATAGCTTTTCCATGGCAGAGATCCCTTCTTTTGATCTCTGAACGTCATTAGATGCTTTTAATGTGAATTCCATTATTTGGAAGAACTCTCTGTGCAGTGTGTCTTCTCCTCTCTTCGGACCTTTGATATTTTTAGCAAAAGTCGTGATTTCTATAAGGGCACCCATGAAACGCTCATCACAGCTGGTTGTTTTTGTTAGCAGGTCATTGCTGTCAGCACAGGTCCCAATGTCCGATGTAGGGAGTTCTCTGGTAGGTAGAGCGGGGAAATCTTCAGCTGTATCACTTTTGATCAGTGATTTTGGTTCGTGGAGACTTTGTTGGTGGTATTCACTGCTTACGTGAGTCTCAAATGTTTTGTGGAAATTACTCATGTTTGAAAGCTCAGGAGGGGCCATCATTTTACCTCCTGTAGCATACTGATGAGGCTGTTTCATTGCGGCTAGTGAAAGTTGGCATTGTTTCGCATTTTTTGTTGGGTCTGCAGATTGTTTCTTTCGGCGTTGATTTTTTCACCCTTTCACTACTACTGAGGAGATCCCAGTTGTTTTCGCATGTTTCTTCTTTTCCGTTTCCACGAGTCTCCTCCGCAAGCACTACACGTCCGTATTCGGCCTCACGAAGGCGCAACCGGCGTTGCAGCGTGGGAGGGGCTGTCATTATTTTTTTATTCCGATAGCTCTTAGAATTATCCGCTGGGTTTTGTTTTCCTCTTTTGTAGAATGTCATCTTAATTCAGAGCCCAATCAGCTCTACTCGGTCAACCATGGGGTTTTTTACATCGTTCATAATACCTGCGTCCAAGGATAGCCAGGCGTGAATAGAGAGACAGGTTTTATTTCCTTCTTGCAACTAGTTTGGCGAATATGGGCTCGTCGATATCGCCGAAATTGTTGGTGAGTCGATTAAAACCTAACACACGATGCTCCTGGAAGTTGTACTCTTGCTTGGAGCTCTTTGAAAATTTGAAGCGGTGGGTTAGGCTTACGCGATTGCTCTTGCTTCCGAAGCTGTTCCAGAGCCTTCAGTCGTTCTCAGGTGATTTCCTTGGTGTGTAGAGGTTCTCCGGATGTTCCGCTGGCCTTGGATGCTCGAGGGGAAAGAGTACGCAAGATATGTGCGACATGAAATACCTTGAATGCTGTAGTTGTTGCGTACCGCTGCTAGCGAGTCGGATGTGACGTCACGACTGCCGAAGGTGAGTCTTGGGAGTCCATCCTACCGTGATGCAATTCGTCTGGGAGTGTTCCGGCCCTGAAAGTGTCCGCACTGCATCGCCGTCAACTGCCTGGAACAGGCCACCACAACACGCCCCTGCCTCGCGTTACATTTGCGACTTTGAATGCGTAGCGGACAGCGTGTGTCGGACTTAGTTTTGCCCCATCCCTTCCCTCATCACCGCAGTTATCACAGTGCTTTGTGCCAGCCCTTTTTTCAAAAAGTTTCAACTATCGAGTTAGCCTTTTTAGGTCGTTGGGTGGATTCAAGCTCTCTAAGTTTGTAATATTTGTGTATTGTTCGCCTCTCTGGTATTTATATTCTTTTTTAATTACCCCTGGCTTGTGTTGCCGTTTTCGTTCTTTTAAAATACATCGCTTTTCACATATAATTCCTTCTCTTTGTTTTCGGAGTCACCGCTTCTGCCTGCAGAAACCACGCATAAAACAGCCACCCATCGTCTCTGATATCTGTGGAGTGCGTGGGTTTGTGTTCTCGGTCATCATCATTGCCATCATCACCATTATCACTGCCATCCGCAGCCTATTGAGGTCCACTGCTAGATGCACGCTTCTCCCATCGACCTCCAACCATTCCTGCCTTGCGCTGCTCGATTACATTCTTTGCCCCCAGGTTTTCTTATTTCGTCAATCCATCGTTTTATTGGGCTTCCCTTTCTTCAAGAATCGTATCTCAATATCCGCGCAGTTACCATGGTGGCCCACTGGTTATCATTTCTTGTCACAACATGGGCAACACAGGAACATGTTTTCTTGATGTGAAATTCGTATTACCTTCTCGCTCTATAAAAGGCGAAGCACCCTTGTCACTGTTTAGGCGCCTGTTTTAGCTTTAGCGGTCGAAAAGTTAAAACGCGCCCGTGCACGAATTGACCGGTGCACCAGTGCAGCTCTGGTGTCATTGCGGTTAAGGCGAAAACCTGACATATATTTTTTCCTTGAAAGCGTGACGTATTGAAGCAGTTGCGACGTACTATCGTCATAAATTGAAATATGAACAATGGAGCGTGTGGATAGTGCATGCCGCGCGTTCTGGCGACGCGTTGAGTATGCGCAGTGCGAAGAAGTTACGAGAGTTCGCGAACAACCTTGATATGGAAAGACCATCGTGTTTCCATTTTTTGTTGGGCGCTGAGCACGAAATTAAAAATAAAGGAATATACCAGCGTGCACCGTTTTCACTCATCGGAGCAACATAGATAATGCATCCATGAGCGGGCGCCGAACGGGATGGGAAAGAAAACTAAAACGCTCACAGCCGACCGACGGCGCTTCCATATCAACGTTGGACACAAGCTCGCGTAGCTTGTTCGCATTGCGCATACGCGGCTCGTCGCCAAGAAGCGCGCCATGTACTGAAAGCCACGCGCTCCATTGTTTGTATTTCGATTTTTCACGATAGAACATACAACCACACAAGATCGCAGCGCGAGGACGAATCGTTGGATTCCGCGGCAGGAAACGGCAAACAGCAGTGAGGGAGTAGCTTGGAGGAGGGCTGTGAGAAATGGTGAGGCAGCGCGAAGCCGGGACACGTGCGCCTCAGGAAGGTAGGACGCCGGCGCACTTGATACACTAGCCGGCTGGCGAGGAGAAGGTATCTGCGGATGCACACAGGAAGCTCCTGGGGAAGGCGAGGGAACGGATGCAGCTTCGGAGGGTGCTGTCAACTAGGACGGTCATATGCAGACTACACGGAACACAAATTTCATCGCCAAGTTTAACAGCAGATAAACAGGAGGACCAACTAGGCTATCGGCGACATCTTCTTAAAGTGTTTGAGCATTACCTGAAATATTATTTCTCTCCACCCTGTGTGGAATTTTGTCGTGCAAGAGCTTTAATATTTACCAGAGGAAATCTGCCGCTAGGGCCTAACAACGTGACATCATGCACCTCTACAAATGGTTTTTATTAAGCGAGTCGCACTTGAACCAACCTGGCATCATGGGCCACTGGAAGTGGTTGTTTCTTCATGGCAACTGTTCGTGTGCAGGCTCTGATGTTGGCTGTAACATATTCCAATGTTTTTGCAATAACAACTCATCATCTCGCTTTTCATAAAAAGTGCTACTGATGAAAAGAGTTGTAACCCGAAACTTTTTAAAATCGTGCAACACTAGCTGCCACAGTGGGGGGGAATGGTTGTACCGCCTATGAAGACCGTTTATTTATGTTGACCCGTAGATGCTGTTGGCCCTTTACCAGGAGAGATTCTGTCTTCTTGGGTGCCTTCAACGCTGGCGTTCGGACAGTGGTAGAGAGGCTGTTCCTGGCCGTCTTCAGTTGTGTAGCCATGTATTTATTGCATTCGTAGTCGGCGGCTTCACAGTGTAAACGAGGTTTGCACTGGTAAAGAGTTAAATCAAACTCTCTCGTTGCGGATGGGACGTCGCATTTGGCATCTCTGTCAAGAACCATGGTGGCCAGCAGTGGAAGCGGGGCAGGGGGTGAGTCAGGCGTGAGGAGAAAACGCAGTGATGAGACGATGTTCCACATGCTGTTTCAGGTCTCGGGAGAGTAAAAGAATCGAATGGCATGGCTCTTGCCAACGCTTGCCCGACGATCTCCGAAACATGCTCCAAAGCTTAGAAAGGACACTTTCTTTGCCTGTCTTGGCTAAGCGTGTGCCACTCCTCAGTTGAATGGGAACGTCGGTATTGTGGGATAATTTGGCACCTGCAATGAATGCGGATCATGCTTAGCTGGCGTTTACCGCTGGTAACTCTTAGCAGGCGCTTTCAGACGTTTTTGAGATTAGCGCGAACTTCAACTCTTTTGGACGGCCGTGTGTACCACACAACACTTTCGGCGGCTCACGCATCATACATTGAAGTCTAAGGATTTCACTTTGAAATTGTATGAGTCATCAAAAAGAGTCAATAGAAATGTGAACTGTATACATTTTAAACAGTTGTATTTTGTGCGCAGCTTTTGTCTGCCTTGTAGCAACATACTTTGCCTAATAATTTTTCCAGCTCATAATTAACAGATCCTAGAAGTTGCCATACGAGACATTTCCACTTGTGTTGGCGGCATGCCGCGGCGTTTGCGTCGTAGGGAGCGAGCAGTGGAGGAAACGCCCCTAGCAAACACTTCTTTATCACCGCGTGCCTAGCGCCCACCTCAACTTATTTTAGCCAAGTCCTTATTAAGAACAGAATGCTTATTCTGTGCTTAAAAATCCACAAAAAAACTTTATTTGCCGTCACGACGTCATATAATTGCTTAACTGCGGCCCACAATGCAGACGACAGCGCATAACGTTTTATTAAACCAATACGTTTTCGTGCTTCTGCTGTTTGGCCAGTGGCACCGTATTTACAGGGTATTCGTTTCTAAAAATTGTGCAGAGCACAATAATTTATTAGCACTCTCTTTGCAACTAAGGAATGTATTTCATGAACGAATGGCAAAGCGTGTTTCTGTGTATGCAGTTGCGTGGTCTCCCTGTGGGTTTCAGTCGACGCAGGCAGCGTTGAAAGCACTGCTCTACCGGGGCGCAGAAGCGCCGTCAGCGATAGCAAGTAGTTCACGGTGATAGTTTTTAAGAAACTAAAAATAACACGAGTTCCCAACAAGTAAAATCAACGCATTAGGTTGTCTTTTTTTGTGTAGTATGATTTTATTAACGTTAAACGTCAATGAATATTTCCTACTTGCGACTGTTGACCTCGATACGCTCTGGCGGCCTATCACCTACTACATCTCTGGAGCGCCTACATCAAAATATTAGTTGCTGAGTGTGTAACTGAGTTTTTATGCGACCAACCTTGGCAGCAAATTTTTAGAGTGATAAAGAGTTGTGAATGGTTTAGTTTTTTCTGGAATATTAAGCATGAAGACTTTACTTGCCAGTTTTAACCAGCTACATGGCTGCTGTAAGCACTGAAACAAGTACAGTGAAACATGCGCTTACCTAACGGAATAGTGCCACAATGAAGCGCGGTTACCCAATGAGCATCTTACAGGACCAATGCAGTGGTTTCAACTTTGAAGAATTGAATGCCCATGACACACGTCGGGGGCGATTGATGGACTGGTCGATTTTTATTACACGTTCCCAATTTTATGATTACAAACAACAACAAATGCGAATGAGACCTTCGAGCAAAAATATTCTACCGCTACTTACAGGACAACCCCATAAAAAAAGCACAGGGAAGAATTTTTAGCGCCTATGGAGCAAATCTCTCAACAACAAAACCCAAACTCACAACAAATGCATAATCATTAGAATTCAATGATAGTGGTAGTCCGAGTGAACGTTAATATTCAGAAATATTACCACAGAATATTTTTTATAAATTACACAAAAAGAAATTGGAAAGTTCGGATCGTCAAAAAAGGGTGGCAAATAAAGCAGGAATGATTGTGTGATAATGGTCTTCTATATTATTCTACTTCTACGGGATCGGAAATTAAAAAGTTGAGATTCAATGTTTGCTACTCGTCATACAATTGTAACCGCGGAAGGCTTTTGTAAGTATTAGCCACTTCATCAACATAAAGAAGAATCAAGATTTTTAGAGTTTGCTATGATTCCATAGGTTGGTTTTTTGGGGGTTATAAAACTACAAGCTCTCCAGCACAAAAATATTTTCTCCAGGTTGCAGCCAATTTTTGGCGAGTTTCAAGTGCATTTCTTTATTAAACAAAGCACTCTTGGCACCACTGATGACGATGTCCTTACCTAAAACGCACCGCAGAAAAGCTGACTTTACAAAAGGAAGGACACATGTTGACGATGATCATGACAGATGAAAAACTCTTAATTCAAGCACTTTTAATTAGTCGCATCACGGATCCCACACCATAAATCACCCTCAAACGCAAATAACGGGGGAAAGTCGACATACTTATTAGTGAAGCTTTCAAAATTACACTTGGCTTCCCCGCTCAAATCTCTGCCTGTCGTTTCTTCCAGCTAGGAATCCACATCACCCTCGAAGAACTTCTGGAAGCTCAACGGAACAGCCAACTCCCCAGACTTCTCCTTACCACTATCGGCCGACACGTCCTTCAGGTCCTTGGATACCCGACCCCATCTGCTTCACAAGCCCTTCAGCGCATTCTCTCTTCAATCCGGTCCCACAACTGTATCCAAAATTCCTAACAATATGCACCCAGAATTCAACTAAGATAGAAGACTCCCGGGTTAAGTGTCTTCGATCACAATTCCACTTTCACCCCGATACTCGCTACACCAACGCCGCCCTCTACCCCTTACGCCAGGCTCATGCTCTGGCGGTTGTAAACTCAGAAGGCCCAATACTCACCTCCCTCACAGCTCTCTCGACATCAACCACCACTGCCGAAAAAATTGCCATAGCCATTGCCGTTACAACTGGCTCCGAATACCTTACAATAATAACACATTTCTAGCAAGCCTGCCGTAACATTAAACCTGGACACATCTCACTTCCCGCATTACGCATATTCGCATCGATCAAACCCTCCCCAAGCTGTACATTGTCTGGACCCCTGGCCACTCGTCCATCGAGGGAAATCAGGCGGCTCACGCTGCTGCCCGCGCTCTTCCACACAGGCCATTTCCATCAGGAACAGAAACCACGGTCCAGCCTCCGCCTCCCATTGTTCCATCCCGCTACAACTACATCCGGCACCATTATCGCAGCCTTCGCATCACTTTGCTTCAACCTCACCCTCAACTAACCAAGGAGGAAGAAATCATCTGGCGTCGATTACAAATAAACACCTATTACAACGCACCCATTCTCCACACTATCTCCCCTTACAATACACCCTCACCTGTCACTCCTGCCTCTCTCTTAATACTACCTACCACCTGGTGTTGGCCTGTCAAAACACCCCATCGCTTACCCCCAATCCCAAACCTTACACAGAGCAGTGGGAGAGCCTGCTGACCAGCTCCCGTCCCGCTGACTGGATATTTCTGATCAGCCGTTCCAGGGCGCGCACGGGTGATCAGAAACACGCGCGTTCATGTCAGTCAAGGAGCCCTGGTTGAGTTTGGCCGCCCAGTCAAATTAGTCTCACTCAAGATGTATGCCGGCTAGCTTAATTACTGGTTATTTCAAGCAGTACGGAATGTCTCAATGATATGACGAGGCTTCCGTCGAGAAACTTCGATGCTGCATTGCTGCAACGTGAAGGTAAAGCTTCCATATTGCATCGTCCCCACCTGAAATTGGACGGGCATCAGATATTCTGAACTGATTAGGCCCATCTTTTATTACTTCTTTTAAAATTCACCGCAAGAAGTCAGTCCGTCTTCGAGCACTGCTCTAGCCTTCGCTTCGAAACAGCAAAAAAGAAAACAATACGACGCGCCTGTTTTTGCCGCGCGACCTGCTTCACGTCTGCGGTTGTAGGAAGCGTGAGGAACGGATTCCAAAATTTTGAAGTGAAATTGATGCTGGCTTTTCCTTAGAAGAAGCATTCGCACACCCACTAATCACGCAAAACAAAATGCACTGACGTTTACTGTACTTCGATTGCGAACTTTGGGGCAAGCGCTTCCCGATCAGGGCGCATATCTGCTGCGTCTGTGTTGCGTCTTCCGTATCAGGGGGCATATCTGCTGCGTCTCAGAAAGTGATCGCGTGTTCAGCGGAAGTCCAGCGGTGCGCGGTACTCTGGTGTTATAACGCAGTGCATCGCCGTCGCCGGCCAGCATTTTGTTGCAAATCGTGTTCGAACCTCCCGTGCAAATGTGACATGGTTCGAATTAGCCACGCACTGGGAAGCCGGGAGCATGTTATGCAAATCGTGTTAGAACTTTCCGCGCAAATGCCACGTTGTTTTGGCTAGTGGCGAACGAAACACTGTATGTTGAATTGAGTGATTGATTGGTTGATTGTAGGGTTTAACGCGCCGACATAACGAGGCGATGATACGCGCCGTAGTGGACGGCTCTAGAATAATTCTGACCATCTGGCGTTCTTTATCGTGCGCTCAAATCTCTGTCTGGGGAATGTGTCAGGGCCTTGACCGCCACGCATGAAACGAGAGAGAGGGGGAGGCACGGAGCGAGATGAGGCCTAGGTGTGCGTGCCGCCCATCTCCTCACCCTTCGCCAGACGCTCCTTTCCTTTTCTTTCTTCCGTTGCTGCTGCGTTCGCTCACTGCTCACATGAACGTCCTGTCTAGGGAGCCTACATGCGCCGCGCCTTTGTGGCCTTCGTGGCGCATGTAGGCTCCCTAGTCCTTTCCAACTCCAGGCGAAAACCACGTTTCGCGACGGGAAACGCGCTGCCCTCGCGAAAATCTGCAACTATGCAAATAGCGTTCGCGCTGCCGAGGCGGTGGGCCGCCGTGTTTGGGGAAAAGCCTTGTGCATATACCGTATACCAAAGAAACGTCTGTCGCACGAGCTTTAGAAAATTACCCAGTAAGATTGCAACAATTGAAATTTCTGATTAAAACACATCCAAACGCTAACATGGGTCTTAAACACTCTTGGCTTTTATTTTATTACGGTGTCGGATAATTTCTTATAGTCATAGCCAAAAAACAGCACAAGCGATTGCACCAATATACGCGAACTAGTTACACAGCAAATTGTGCTCGCGTCCAGTAAATACATTTTTAACGTCACATAAATTTACTTTGGATTCTGCGGGAATGTTCTTCTTACGGCTACACTAGTTACTGTGCTTAAAGAATTACAAATCTACTTTATTTAAAGATTTGACGTTTATGTGGACTTTCCTAAGGTTTCTACAATTTTTGTACGGGAGTGGAATCTGCGTTGTTTCCATGTGCGCAAATATTTTGCATCTGTAACCCAAAACTGACTATTTCTAATTTTTAACCCCCCGTGCTGGCTGAATGGCTAGGGCGTTGTGCTGTAGAGACCAATGTTGCCGGTTCGTACCAATCGAGTGGCTCCCTTTCAGAGGACGCGAAAAATGGAAACTCCTGTGTTTGTAGATTTTGGCGCACGTTTCCCTGCAGGTGCTCCACATTTATCTAGACCCCTGCCTTTAAGTGCGCCGCACAGCCCAAGTGTAAGTTTAGCATGTTGGACACTCGATTTTTATTTTAAGTTTTTGTGGTGTTTCCTGCTGCTTTAGCAGGTGATTTCCGTAGCAATATGAAGCTAAAACTGTTCTTTACAGCCGTGTAGTACGTTTCAAAGCGCCGAATACTGATGTCATACTGAAGTGTGTGTATTGCTCCATCTTATTGCATCACTAAAAGGTTCAAACTAGGGTGCGAAAGAACGGAAATAGCTCATGTAGTGTACCACTCCGCCAATGCGATAGTTCCGCATGTCAACACGCGCAATTTTCGAAAGGAGATTGCGCTTAATACATGATATCTCCTCGTTTTAAGCCGAAGCTTTTTTCCTCTACCTCCCAAGAGTGCTGTCGCTACCGTTGGTGTCAACAGAAAACCCCCAGGAACAAATAAAAGAAGTTACTGGCACCGCCAGGAATCGAACCTGCAACAAATTAAAAAAAACGAGGGAGAGATAGTAATCTTACCGCTTGAGATTCGATCCCGCGTGGAGAAGAGAGTGCTGAGGGGCACTAACCGAACAGATCTGCGGGATTACCCCCTGCGTTCTCGCTAAATGCCACCTGACATCATCATGCGACCTCTCGCGGCGCTGTGCTCTCAGCCAACTGCATGTCTCGTATTCGTGTGTACGCCTTGCGCGTACGACAGGAGTTAGTAAAAACAAAAGAAACTCCCAATAACGCGTCGCATTTCACTTCACTTACGTCTCTGCCTTCGATCTCGTCGTCTCCGTCGCCGGTGGCCGATACGAAAGAGAAGCGAGATCGTCTCACACCGGATTTGAGCTTCCTGTATTTGTTTGAAATTAGAGTTTACGCTCATGTTCTTCAGTAGTATAAATCAACCAACCACCACTCGCGGATCAGACAATGGTTTGACATTAGCAAAGGATATCTCTCAGAAGTAATCGATTGTGGTTAGGTGCATATCGCTTGTCTCTGATTTCTCTCTATGTAGACCCACGTGCGTGAATTCAACTGACGTCGCATTGGCAATCGTTGTGGAGGTCGTTTACAGCTAGGCTTTCCGACCACCTTAACAGGGTGGATTTGCGCGCATTTTTTCCTAAGTAGTTTTTTTGTTGTCACTGCAGTCGTCTGGAAGCAGATTTAGTCTGACTCCCTACGAATACGACTCTTGTACCGTTCAAACAGCCCGCAGTATCGCAATTCTTTCATCGTGCGGAGGAGCAGCCAGCTGTGTTGATATGGCCCATGGGTAACATAATGTTCATGTAAAATTATATATTTTTTTGGTCAATGGTAGAAGTTGTGTTTGGCTAGAGCAGGAGACCTAGGGTAGCGTCCTGCAGGCAACAGCCGACTCGGTGCTCTGCTTCTTTGAAGCGTCGACCAATTGGACCCCTAAGAAACTCAGAAACTCTGTATCACCGGCACACACTCAAACAAGTGCCCATCCATGGGGCGCACGGTGCCTAAACCTGTGTTCACACCAGAGACGGTGTCTTCTTTGAAAGGTTCTCCGAGAGTTTGCTGCAGATTTAGGTGCCGTGTGGCACACAAAGCACCAAAATGTGCGTGCAGGCTAACAGCTGCTTCTTTGTCCTTATGCCAGACTGGTTCGCTAGATGAGGTAATTATTGCATAATCACAATTTTATTAAAACTAAAATGCTGAGCATTCAAATTCAGAAGCTTCTAGATGGAGTAAATACAATTAAGCACAAATAGCAACACGTGGGCAGCACTAAACCTTTAAGGAAGAGAGAAAAGTTGGACAAAAGTGACCATTGCAAGCTTTTGGAGTACCAATAAGCCCAATAAGCGCCTTTTATGTCACATTTGGTGTGTACGTCATTTTACAATTGGGTAAAGAGTATGTTACCATTCTAGATTGCTGTCATATGTTCCCATGCGTATTCAAAATAGGGCCTCTAAGCCCTGCAAACTCGAGCCTGTGTAATGTGCACGGGCGCGTACCAGCGCACAATGCACTGTTGGCTATTATATAATAGCTAATGGTGCACTGAAGTTAGCATATTTTTGCAGGATAAAATTTAGGGAATATTGTAGCACCCGAGCAATCTCAGATTAACACGGGAAATACCAGCAGCACGAGACAGGAACGGATGCACATACACTTTCCTGTGTGGTTTCATGAATTGTGAATGAATGGTAAAACGGGACTGGTGGGGATTTTTGAAGCATTGTCCTGAAACAAACGCCAAGGGAAGGACATGCAAACCTAAAATATTGTATGCGGAAACTTCTGCATAGAGCATGCTTTTTATGAGATTCAAACATCAGGTAGCCAACGTTATAAAATATGCTCACCACAAGCGGAAAGTTTTTGTTTAAGTATTAATTTCAATTTAATGCATATCCTTGAAGTAAGAAGGCACAGATAAGACACATGGGGGTGAATGCTGGAGTCCACTGCATTGCTAGTGCCCAAATGCGTGTGTGCAAATGCCGCGAGCAAACGTGGGAGTTTCAGCGTATCAGGAATGGTACGGTGATGCCGCAGCAGCAAACGTCATTGCTTGCCGTTTGCGCATGTATTTTCAACACTTCCTGCCATGGCAGTGCCTACCAAGCACTTTTTGCCAGGGGCGACATAAGGGGGTAAGGCTTGGAGACCAAATCTGCCTCGGTGAGGTCAAGGTAACCAAAATAGGACCTTTCTTTTTCGATTTAGCTTAGAATTTGCGATGGGAAACCAGCAGGTAATAAGAACAGATTTTTAGAGCATGGCGACAATTCAATGAAGTCGGGCCCCAGATCACTGTGGGTGCCTAAAAATGAACGTTTAAGCAATATAAAGAAGATGACAAGGAAATTTCGGGGAAAATGCCCGCTTTAATTGCTTATTCGTTACCAAAATGACACTGTTTGCTACTGAACAAAGACAGGTGAGCTACGAAACACACAATTTCTTGGTTCAAAGAAAACGGTATAGAGTTCAGCTTGAAGTGTAATTTGAGTTAAGCGTTGTCTTTTATGTTTTGTTTATTATTCACTGTAACTGCGCTGGGTAATCGCTTTTACAGCTATATTCCGTACAGAATAATCAACAGTGTGCGGGATTAAGCTCTTCTTAGCTACCATTTTCCTTGCGCATTGCGACCTTAAATGGAATTGTACTCCCGACAACCAAGGAAGCGATCATTTCATTGTTCAGTCTACCTACGGCTGCACTCTGCACCTGCTGAAGTGCTGCTGCAGACTCACATAACAATTTTGCCAGCCTTTAAGTTTGCGTGTAAAAAAAACAGGTTCCCCCTATTATAAATACGCCGGTTCAGGATTGACATGATCACCTACATTATGTTAAAGCCCACAAGTTGCCCATCCACTTGCCATTCCTTCGCGAACTGTGGACACTCGTCTTCCATATCTTTGGACGGCTTACCAGGGGCTTTGGAAATGCTGGTGCCGTCAAAAGCACAATCATTGTGTTTGGCTATGCCTGGCTCAGCTCCTCGCAACTATTTAGATATATGTGGCTGCTGAACTGGCTCGTATGCAGTGGAGTCAGTCTGCGACAGCCTGAGTGGTGACCTTAGAAAGCGGCACACCGGGGTCATTCTTCACCACATGAATAATTCTCCTCATTCGAAATAAATCAGCTGCAATTCTCTTGCTACCCTACCACATAAATTTCCTAGTACAAAAGAACCGCGCCTCGCCCGTCTGAGAGCTCTTAACTAGCCCAGGGCCCGCATGAGCCCTTTTACCATAGTTTGGCCACCCCTCTGCACCGCTGAGGTCCTCGCAGCCGTTCCCTCGATTCGCCAAAACTCAGCGCCCGGTTAGGATGGAACCACTAGCAAGCTCCTTCGATATTTGGACGATCAGTCAATAGAGGTCCTAACAAAATTGTATAATGTTCATTCGGAGTCTGGGAGTCAGAATGGAAGCATGCTAGAATCTCCTTCATCCCTAAGCCGGCTAGACCGCTGGATCTTGCACTGCTTGGGCCCATTGGAATCACATCGTGTGCAGGCAAGGTCCTCGTGCAAATTTCACAGGCTGGTGATACCCAATATTTAGAATAAGGAGCACTACCCACCCCCAGTGTTCTGATTTCGAGCTGGCCTTTCACCCTGGACGTCTTGCTGCAGCTCAAGCATGATCTTTCCCCTACTGCCGAATCTTCCGCTGTCCCAGCGCTAGACCTCCTTTGTAGGGTCCCCCACCATGCCATCATTCGCCACGTGGCTGCTCTATATTATGATGCACGCACCTGCAAGTAGGTACTGGCTTTTCTGGGTAATCGCACAGCCATCATTCATACTAATTACTTGTGATCAAACGTCATTTCGCCCCCCTGCGTAGGCACCCCACAAGGAGCAATTCTCTCATCACTACTCTTCAATATCGCTATGATAAACCTCCCCCTCTTTTTGCTAACATTCCCACGCTTTCGCCACAGTTTGTACGCCCACGACGTCACACCATGGGTTTCTGGCGGCAGAGCGCGCACATTGAAACCACCATGTAGCAGGGAGCAGATTGTGTCGCTGCCTAAGCTGCGCGTAAGTTTGGGTTTACTATTTCAACCGAAAAAGAAGAGGCACTTATTTTGTCCGACATCCACCAACGTGTCCCAGCGGACCAGGACATTACCATCGGGTTGGATGGCCACTCTGTTCACCAAGTACCATGCCTGAAATCCTGGGACTCAATATTTAACAGAACCATGCCAATACCACTGTTTTCGCGCACGACACATACCAAAGCAATAATGCCATCGACCTCCTCCGCCACATCATCACCCGTCACGAAGGGCTCGAAGAGGCAGAGTGATTTCGGCTGATACAGGCTTTCATCATAAGTCGCATCACTGACTCTCCAGCTGATTTATCACCTTGCATGAACTCAAAGAGGTGGACTACCTAATTTGTAAGGTGTACAAGACGGGGCGAAGTATTCTGCAGAGCGCTGCCACCGGTCGTGTAGAATCGCTTGGTGTCTACAACACCGCAGCTGAGCGCGTGGAAGGCAATCTTGTTCTTCACCACGCCCATCTTCCAATCATAACAACAGCTCAATCTCTCGTCCGGAAACTTCCACTCACCATCCTGTTTGCTGGAAAAGCCTTTCTTCCCTCCATGACCTATTCATCGTCCAGTTCAATCCGCAAGACATGCACACTACGCACAATAGAGCCCTCTGGGAGCAGCGTGCGTGATCTCTTGCGCAGCGATACCGCGCACATCCGACAACAGTTTGTGTTGATGCGGATAGCAACAGGCACTAGGATGTCTACATGGTTGCAATAATGAACGGTCCCAACAATTCCGCTCTTGGTACCCTCACCTTTGCACTTCTCCTCCCGCGACTGTGGAAGGTGCTGCTATTGCTCTCGCTGTAGCACTCCACCCTTTCCCTGCCATCCGGTTCAATGACATGCCATTCGAAACTTTGCCTGGCGTCGTATTCCTGCCCCTCCCCGATCCCCAACACCCTTCAAAATGGCCCTGACTCCCCACCGAGCTTGGGTGAACCCCTGCCGAAACGCATATGGGAAGGAGTCAGGCAGCACACAGAGCAGCTGGAGAGCCAACCTTCCAAGACGTTTATAGCCTCAATCTTTTTCATACAGCCATGTCAGCTCGAGAACCGCTCATTTTCTTTCATTAGAGTACGTTTAGTTAACGCTTTTACCGCCGTCCATGCCCCCTGCACGCATGGTGCTCTCTCACAGCCAAGACTGCCAAATGCGCTTAATGCGGCCGCACACCCCTCCTTGCCTCTCCTGACTGTACCACCTGTACTCCACTATGGTCTGCTCACCCCCCTTACCCGCTTGTTGGGCAGTCCAAACCACTGACCGCCTTTCCTGCAAATGCTCCCAGAACACAATTCCTACATATTGACATGGTGGGCACTGGGTGAGGGCATTGGACTGCTCAAATTCGGCGGTGCCAGAAGGCATCGTCACTCGGGGAGCCAGACACCAGGGACGTCCTCCCTCAGTCACCCCCCCGACCAGAATTAGCCTTTAGGGAATAAAAGTTCTCTTTCTCTCTAGCTCTCCTTCAAAGAAGATTCTCACTCTACCTTTTCTGGTGTTGGCAAGGCATTACGGTAGGGATCATTGATGAAGTCGGCCATAGTGGCGAGCCTAATGCTATGGCTGGACTTGGGGTGCGGAAAAAAATTGGTCCGCACGGGTAGGGCTGGATTGTGCGTAACGTGCATGCGAAAGTGGATGCGCAGCAGTGCTCTTGTAAACCACTTAAAATTGTAATGGAGGAGGGTATGAAACGTCTCTCGTCATCTCGGCGGGCTTGTCTCTTGCACTCGGCTAGTATCACTGGATAAATGTACAGCGTAACGGCACTTTAAGCTCCTGTAGATCCGTGCTTCCACCATAATCATTGGTTAGTTAGGATTGATTGGTTGGTTGTAGGGTTTAATGCACCGACGCAACGCAGGTGATGAGGCGCGCCGTAGTGGAGGGCTGCGGATCAATTTTGACCACCTGGGGATATTTAACGTGCGCCTAAATCTTGTACACACCGTAATTTTTGCTTTTCGCCTCCACCAGAAAAGCGGCCGCCACGGTTAGTTTGCATTGCACGACATTTGTTCACACTCTCACGGTTCATGGGCGTCACCATTTTTTTTGTTGATGCGCTTTAGTCGGTCAACTCTGGTAGCCATAGCTTGTCCTCCCTGCTGTACGTATGCGCGCGGATGACATCCTTCCGAATTCTAATCGAAGTTAACGCGTATAAAAGCATTTCAGCGACGACAGTGTGTCTAAAGAAGCGGCAAATGACTGGTCCTGCCGAGCTCGACGCGTGCGGTCAGCGCCTCGTGCAAGAACTGTGCTGTTTGATGACACTTGGCTTTAAAGTCTTCAAAGATAATCTGCAACCATATTCTTTACAATGAACACAAGGCTTGGGGGGAGAGAGGGATAATGTTCACAGGTACCTTATCATCCATAACGCGGCTTAGATGGCCGTGTTGCAGTTTCCCCTAACGAATTCTGAGCTCTATGCTGCATGCCTGATTAGGCTCATTCATGTGCTCAGAGTCCAAGTTTTCGTTACGGGGATCGTTTTTGCCTACAGAAATGAAGCGGGGGGGGGGGGGGAGGGGAGGGTAGAGGCATACAGTTTTGCTGTAAAAAGCAAGGCCCCTTTCTTGAGACAAGTACGGTTAAAACGCAAAGCTTTCTCCGATGCAACCTTTTTTAACGCCTAAGTAATCGTCATCGCCAATCCTGTGCACTTCCAAACTATATTCTGCCTATTACGAAAGCTGTGGTAGGTGTGCAAAGACAGTTCATTGTTATGTGTTGTGGTGTATGGTTGTGTACCCTTTATGACGCCTATTGTCTAAAGTTGGCTTTCCTGCACTGTGTTTTGCGAGGTCGTAAGCGCCATGAGTGAGCCAAAGAAAGTTGTGAAACCCATTGCGTAAAGCTGGCTTTACTGCAGTTCGTGAAATGGTGGCTTTCCTGGAGTGCGTTTTTTCAAGGACATCGATTCTATCACTGATTCACAAAGGATTCGCTTTAGAAATGGGCATAAAAGAAAGGCAATATAGTCTAAATGTGTTAGTGACAACACCGCAGTTTCTAAGCTATCCAGTGGCAACTGGGACTTGCCTCACTGCCAATAACCAGACGAGGGAGTTTGCAAAGAACATGATCAAAATATATATTCTTCAACAAACACACGCATGGTAGCCAATTACAACTTAACGCTAAACAACCTATGAGATACTTAACCGTAAGGCATATCAAACCAAAAAAAACGCATTGAAAGGTGATTCAGCCATGACTGCCGGGCATTGTGGTTTCAGGGGAAAATGCGAGGCGAGTTGTCGCGGGACTACAATGACATCCTCGCACGTGCTCCAACTTCGACGAGGAATACGCACCCTTTTCCTCTTAGAGAACGGCCTCCTCGGCACCCCTCACGATCGGGCGCCCTGTCGCAGTGGGCAGGAGGAAACCGGCCACTGCCCGTCGCAGGTGGGCTGGATGCTGCGGGTCATCCCACGGGTGGAGTACGTGAACGTTGTGAGACTTCACGAGTCAGGAGTCGCACTTCGGCTCCAGGATGCCAAGGCGCCGGGGGTGCCCCTCTGAAGCTCGCGTCCCCAAATCCCGACGACCTTAGAGTCTTCTACAGGCCCGTCGCCTTCCTCGTTCCTGCTCTTTCCACTGCTCCCGGCGTTCTCCTCCCTAGCCAGCCTGATCTCACCAAGTCGTTGCTTGTGGCGCCTCTCATTGGTCCGCGTCACTCCTTCGTATGTTTAGAGGCTTCTTTCTGAGACTGTTCTACTGAGACTGAGTGCACAAAATGTGGCGGCACGAGGTCTTCCTTTGATGGGAGCAGTATGAGAGCCCACTGAGAGCTAGGCCAAGCTGGCAAAGCTGGAGAATAAATTTACCACCATGCGACGGTGCTCCAACTCCACGGCGAAATGTTTAGGCATGCTAACTCCCATTTTCCTGGGCCGCTATGGGAACATTGCTATATACAAAGCCTGTCGTGGTTTAAATGAAAACAGGATACAAAGCGCTTCTTTTTTTAGTATGAACGTGGATAGTCTCTGAGGTGGCGCTGCGCCTACCAAAGTGTGTTTGTAGAGTATATATCGCAGCCTTAACGTCATCATCATCATCAGCATCAGCCATTATACAGCCACTGAAGGTCAAAGGCCTCTCCCATACATCTTCAATTATCCCGGTATTGTGGTTACTGGACGAATTCATTCCCGCATACTTGATCTCATCTGCCCTTCTAAGCTACTGCCGCTCCCTACCAGGCTTGCCTTCTATAGGGATCCACTCTATTACCCTTAAAGGGGTCCTGAAATACCTTGCGCCGATGCATGGATGTACATGTAACCAAATAGGACAATGTATTAGCAATCTCCTCCCGCAAGAATTTTGTTGCAGCGAAGAGTATTAGCTGAGAAATTGTAAATCAAAAACCCCGCATTATCGCCGCGCCGCGTTTCCCCCTCCTTTCGCTGTTGACGGCGCGCGAGCCTTCCCTCCCGTGATGCTGCGCGCTTCAGCGGTGACGTACTTCCGCTATGGCTCTCCGCATACTGCCGTCTGCTACAGGCAAGCTTTGTTGACCCCATGAATCCCGCACTCCGCTCAAGACTGGAAAAGCGAACGGAAAATCTGGCCGCATTTGTGCGGCGGCATGGCCTTGCCCTTTCGCGGTGTGCGTTGCTGCAGGGCAGCCCGTGACTTTTAATCGGCGGCGAACTGGCAGCCGCTCGGGATGGATCGTGCGCTCGGTCCCGTTCATGCACCGCTCACTGTTTATCCATAAAGCGCCGTATCAGATGTGGCCCCGCTGGTGCCGGATCTTATTTTCCGGTGGTGGTAATTCCTGCTGGCGGCATGTGAAGAAGTCCTTTCAAACCAATAAAGAACCCGTGCACAAAACGCTTCAATCATGTGACCAGTGCAAGGGACACTGAAGTGATATGTAAACATTGCGGGATTACTAGCGCAAATTGTAGCCCGGAGTCCCCAGGCCATGTTTCGACCACTCTGGGCGCGTTTACGCGATTTTATTTAGTAGAAAAATTAATTCGAAAATGCTGTCCTCCTCTCTTTACGCTCGCCCATTTTCTGTGGCGTTTTCGTGTGACGTCAGGAGGTGCCGAGCTCGCAATTGGCTGCGCTACTGCACGGCTCCCCGGCCTTCAGACAGAGTCAGTCGGCCCAGCGTTTCATCCGCCGGCCGCCGACGGGTCGTCGCAATTCGTTCGCTCAGTTGAAACGAAGCCAGGACACGTTTATGAATGGAAGAATGTGCCTTTCTTTACTTGGTTAGTTTGTACACTGTATCTAGCTCCAAGTCAAGGTCGCTTCACACAACCACTGCACAAGCGCACATGCGACGCTTCGCGACTGGTACGCCAGTAGGAAAATATAAGGCCTCTTGAAGGCGGGAGAAGAGTCAGCGAAGTTAATATAGGTACTAAGGAAATAAAATCAACTGATATTTTTGCCGTACAGCGCAAAACTAGGGTGCGGGAAGCACTTTTTTGCGCTGGGCGAACAAGCACAGCGGTCAGCAGCACGACTACGCATCTGCGAACGCTTTTCCACTGGTCGGCGACTTTGGCTAGTTTCGGTTTCCGAAATTGTGGCGATCCTAGCGGCACGGTGCTGCGGCGTGACCCTTCCCTTTCCCTCGGCGTTTCTTTCTTTCCACACAGTCAACGCTTCCTTGCCTCCTCACGCATGCGCAACAGCTCACCGGCGCCAATATTTTTTTTTTCTTTCTCTCGGCGCGCACGGCGGGCCAGTTCGGTGCGTGCGCGAGCGAGCCGGCGTGCGAAGGGTTGCGCGCGTTGGCTAAACGCCTCCACGGGCTGAAAGTTTCGCTGAATTATGAAATACATTCGAATGTATTCTAAATATGGGGTAGCGGAGGAAGGAGCGTTACCACTCCTGCGCAGCTCTGTGGTGCAGCAACACAGGGCGGTAAAGTTCGGCCAAGTTTCTCGCCTTCTCCAAAGACGACAGGTAAGCAAATTAGCTTTGTACAAGTTATAGTGAATTCCTTAAAAGCCGACCGATTGCACTCTTCTGTTTTCAAATTAATTCGCGCATGTAACGTGAAGTTAATGAGACATGTCACTCGTCTTGGAGTGGAGTTTTGGTAGAAGTAAACGCGTCTTTGGCACGCACACTCGTGCTCGCCAGACTAATTTGTGGTGGCATTGCCGTCTTTTGATTGCCTTAGTAACTGCTGGAATGTCGATTCAGTATACTTATCAAGGTATTTTTTGTTGTGTCGTGCAGCAAGTATGAGTCTAGGTTTGGGCCCCAAGTCGAGGACGGTTTGCGACTTCATTGGACGTTTCCTCCAGTGACTCTCCTCAATCCATCCAATGCCATCACGACGCACCTGCTCACAAAGAAGGCAAGCTCAACTGTACGCGCTTCTTGCCTTTCACGGCGTACCTACTACCACAGCGATTGGTGGCATGGAGGGGCTGCGCCCTAAGCATTTTTTCCTCTGCCGTCTTGCTCCAAAACGTATATTTGCGGCGAAACTACTGCCAAGCGTTGCTTCAAGCTCCGAAAAATCTGGTGTAACACCGCGGTGTTCAATGGAAGTCGATTTTCACATAAAGCAGGGGAATGCCGAACCGAAATACATGCGTTGTCCGCAGCCGCCATTGCAAGCGTTTCGCTCATTAAAAAACAAATAAATAAAATGAAGTAGCATTGCCGGCTTTGCTGTTCAATATAAACTGCGCGCCCGCGCCTTGTCATCTTATCGCGAGTGGGTTTGGTCGGTTTGGTGTTCCCCATAGTTCTGAAGTTAGAATGGTCATGCTGTATCGGACAGGATGAGATAAGAGGCGCTGCCCGAGCTACAGGGTAGCTTGTAACAACCTGGCCGATATCTGCGGCTTACAATATAGGAAAGCTTTTATTTCTGGGTGTCTTCTCCCCCCCCCCCCCCCCCCCCCGCCGTTCCTCCCACCCGCGGTACGCAGACTGTTCATTCGCGCGCCATTAAAAGAAAAGATGGGTGCGTTCGATTTGTGTTCTGTGTTCTACGACGTGCACATGGTTGCGCATTGTTTTTGTGCGTAGATATAATCCAGCAATGAGTGTCTACAGTGCGGTCATTGTGTTGCAACAGTTTTCTATGGCTGCATTTTGTTGGCGTGAACATGATTTCTCCGAAGTGTATGCAGGTTAAAGGGCTGTTCAACGCTTTCTTTCAGAGTTTGCGTTAACTCACCCGAAAGGCAGGGCTTAAAGCATACGTGTGCGTGCTTTCGTTTAATATATAGGTTCCCAATTATTGTGTCTCTGAACTGAAACGATTTTTTTAATGTTTAAGGAACATTCCTTTCTCGAGGTGAGCCCAAGAAATAAGTATACACTGAGTGGAACTTTCAAGTTCTTTTCTTCTGCCGCCGAGGTGTGCGCGAAAAAAAAAAATCTCTGTACGGATTAGAACTTTCGGAGTTCTTCTTTCGTAATCAAGTATTGTGTACCTAAATGTGTATTCATGGCTGTAACTTTTGCGCAACTTTAGACGGAGGCAGATACAAAAAGGTACACGAAGACCTGTATCTGTCTCCGCCTAAAGTTACGCAGAAGTTAGAGCCATGAATTCAGAATACCAACTAGCCCGCCTAACCGTGTTATTGTAAATGTGTATCTAGCACGTTTTTTTTCCTATTGTACAATATTGTATCCCTAAATTTGCATTAGTGATATTTTTGCTTAGTCTTATACTGTGTACAAAAAATGCATGTGAAATATATGATTGTAGTACATGTGTTTTCATGACTTCGAATCAAAGACGTCCTCATATGAATTTTGAATAAACGCAAAGCAAAAAGAATGCTTGTGTAACACTCCAATTAATATCGCCACAAAGACAACAATTCGACACCAGAAAACATACTATAACCTACATGTTTTCTTCGTTCAATTATTAAACACGTTACTTCACACATAACAAACGACGGGCAGCGGCCATTTGGAGACATCGCCGCCGCTCGTCCAACTTTCGCGCCTAGTGTCATTGCCGAGCGGCCCACGAGGCAGCAACCGGCGGCAGGCGCGGAAGTTGGGCCAGCGTCGGTTTCAAGGGCCGGCGCGCGGCAGCCCGGCCTGGCTGCCACGGGAAAAATGACGTCAGCAGCGTCCGCTACGTCACCAACCTCCTTTCTCCCCTCGCCACTCGTTGCCACGACGATAAGTACAACGTT
The DNA here is from genome assembly GCF_048455015.1 of Haemaphysalis longicornis. Classification (NCBI taxonomy): domain Eukaryota; kingdom Metazoa; phylum Arthropoda; class Arachnida; order Ixodida; family Ixodidae; genus Haemaphysalis; species Haemaphysalis longicornis. Next base: position 67,290,283 of record NW_027526204.1, on the reverse strand, counting down.
TTTCAGACGCCACGTACTACTAGGGGAGGATTTGGCGCTGTTGTTGCGAATTACGCGGGACCACGGTGGATGCTAAAGAGGCCGCCCCGTGGCTTTTCCGTCTACGAAATGCAATTGCTAGACGTGAGCTATTGTGGAAACTCGGGGTACGCTTACTGCACGAGCGCAATACAACAAATAGTCACCTAAGCTGCTTGCAATGCCAAAACTAAATAAAAGACTAAATGTGTTGCACAATATATACCTTATATTACCAAGGTCCGCTGTGCCGGCCTCGTGGCCTAGTAGTCTGGGGCGCTAGGTGTGTTGTCGCAAGTGTTTTCCAAGTCACGAGTTAGAGTCCCCGCGGGAACGTGCTTTTTTTTTTCTAAGTTAACTTTTTCGTTTTCTGCCGATGTTTTCTACATTGAGTTCACCTTTTTTTTGGGCCGCAACGTTCATTGCTCCACGAACTGGTTCACAGAACGCGCGCAGGCTGGCACTGGCGCGCTAGCGAGTTCTCGTTGGTGTGCTGTTGCCATAAGCACCGACTGCTTGCGGGCAGTGGGCACAGGCCAGAATGAACAGACCCTTGGCCTGGTGCGAACATGCTTTTTACGGTACAGGCATGAGTGAGGCAAGCTCCAAATATGGGGGAAAAGCGCATGACATTTGGGCGTCTGCGGGTACGCGGAGGGCGTCCATGCACTGCGTAGGCCTCGGCTAGTGAATGCTACGATTCCAAGCCGTCCTGGGAGGCTTATCTTTATGCATTTTCACAGCTGACAACATGGCATAAGCGCGGTACGATGATTACTGAGTTATTGAGAATGCCCATCGAACAACGCCACCAGTTGTGTTTTACAGAACCGAAACCGAAACCGAAACCGAAACTTGTTTGGTTGCTCACCTTGGGCATCGTCCAATCATGGTGCCCGCTCCTCCTAACGTCACAGCTTTAGTTGGTGCGGCCGCCGCAAACCGCGCATGGTAGTTTTTCTTCTTTCGCGCTTTGTAAAATAATTACCGATTTGTCAACCGGATAAACGATGAAAAGTGTGCTAATTTAAGCCAGTCTACGCAGTCCAAGCAAAAACGGAGCTTGACAAATTCACTTCAGTGTCCCTTTAAGCTTGGGGCGATTCGTGGTGGAGAGCGGCAACGTTGGCAAAACATGCTCAAGCGCGGCTCTGAGCTCTCTAGTGCTGGAGCGAACGCCATTTTTTTGACAATCTCAAACATCGGTTGCCTTGGCAACAAGGCACAAACCTCCCCATAAGTCAGTTACGGTTGCGTGATCCCGGTTAAGCTAGGGGCCCCACCTCGCGACATGTGGGCACTGCAGGCGTATCACTCACTCCCATTGGGAAGTCTGAGATGCGTTTGGCATTACAGGAGGCGTTGGTGTGTGTGTTGTGGACGCCTTTGTTTTGCGATGAAATTCGACGTTGTGCTTCTACGGGTGGATAGTGCTTCCCATGGTCTGGATTATCTTTCTCGAGCGACGTACGACTCAGCCTCGCATGGGGTATGAGCAGTGTGCGTGGCTAAAAGCCATCTCGGCTTGCGCGCCAGAGTTAAGTGACTTGCTGTTCGTCCCCGCAAACCGCGCGCGAGGTGAGTGCCGAATTTACGACGGGCAGGAGGAGGCAACCTATCGTCTGTGAATCGCGTTTGAGACTTGCAACGCATGTTGTGACGTTGTGTTGGTTCGAAACGCATCTCTGGATTGTTTTGAAGTGGAATAAAATGTATCCGTCAAACCCGGGCATTCGGCTCAGGGCGTTCTCTGCGATTGCACGAAAGAAGCGCCACGGGGCTTCAACGCTTTCTTTACGGAACGTACTCAGGTAAGAGAATATCCATGTCGTGTAATGGCCGTGTTGCATTCAATACGAACGGTTAAGCATTTGTTTACACTTGTTTAGTTTGTCGTAAAATGTCCAAGCACTCCGACACTCCGCTGGCAGATCAGCCAGCGAGCCGACGCTGAGCAGACGACTCATCTCTTTGCCGGAAGTGCGTGAAATAGCCGCCCAATAGCAGGATGTCTAGCTCATGACGAACATCTGGGAATCGATGATGTAGACATGTGAAGATGGCGGCGTCCAAAAACACGAAGGAAAGGGCGATGAAAAAGCGACAAACTTTGCAACAAAAGTGTGAGATTTCCGCTGCGCGTAAAAGAGTAATACTTGGCCCAGATGACCTTGACGACCCAATCTAACGATTGTGCTACTTCATTTAGTGTGCTCAAAACGCCTTTGAGGGCCCCTTTAATGACCAACGGTTATCTAGCCTTCGCATTACATGTCCTACCCATGCCCATTTCTTCCTTTGTTTTAGTAATATATGCTTTACACGCGTTTGTTCCCTGACCTTCTCTCCTCTATTCTCCTCCCTTAATGTTACACGTATCATCTTCTGTTTCATTGTTGGCTGAGTCGTAGTCAATTTAATTTGAACCCTCTTAGTGAGCCTCCAAGTTTCTGCCCTGTATGTGAGTAGCGGTAGTATGCAGGGGTCCTACACTTTCTTCTTCAGGGACAACGATAGGCTGCCATTCATTATATGAGAACGCCTACCGAATGCACTACAACCAGTTCTTATCCTTGTAATTATCTCTGCCTCATAGTTGGGATCCAGGGTCACAACTTGGCCTAACTAGAGATATTCGTTTACCACTTCCACTGCTTCGCTAAGCAATCGCAAACCGCTGTGCTATGCCTAGGTGATTGAGCATTACTTTAGTTTTCTCCGTATAAATTTTCAGGCCCACAGTTCTACTCTGCTTGTCCAGTGCGGTAAGCATGCTTTACAATTTGTCCCCCGAGCTACTTAGCAAGGCAACGTCAACGGGAAATCAGAGGTTAACGGTGTATTCTCCATTAACACTTACTCCCACCTGTTCTCAATCCAATGTTCTGTATACCTGTTGAAAACATGCTGTGAATATCACTGGAGAGACTGTGTCTCCTTGTCTGACGTTCTTCCTTTTCGGTATTTGACTGCTCTCCTTATGGAGGACAATGGTAGCTGTGGACACATTGCAGATAGCCTCTAGTATTCTGACGTAATGTTCGTCTACGCCCTCATTCCGTAATGCGTGAATGACTGCTGAGGCTTCGACTGAGTCAAATGCTTTCGCATAATAAATGAAGGCTATATATAGGGGTTCAGTTTACTGCGGGCATTTATCCTTCACCTGATTGGTCGTGTGAATATGGTCCATTCTTGAATAGGCTTTACGAAAAGGTGCTGGTTCATTAGATTGACTGAACTCTAACATTGCAGAAATGCTGTTAGCGATTACCTTGTTAGGTGCCTTGTAGACGACTGACAGTATGCTGATGGGCCTGTCATTTTTCAAACCTTTCATGTCACCTTTCTTATGGATTAGGATTATGTTCGCGCTCTTACAAGATTCCGGTACACTCGCGGTAATTAGGCATTGGGTAAGCCGGTTGGCCAGTTTTTCTGCTACAATTTGACCGCTATCCTTTAAGAGGACTGCGGTGATCTGATTCTCACCGAGTGTTTTGCCACCTTGCATTTCTTTAAAAGCCTTCTGGATGTCTATCCCCTCTGAACTACTTTTTCGTTCGGTATTATCCTCGATGCCGCGGTTACTGTACAGATCTCTACGGAACTCCTTGGCTATAATAACTATTTTATACCTATTCCTCATGCCATTGCCTTGCTCTCTTTAAGTGCATACATCTGATTTTTCCCCATGTCTAGATGTCTCTCCTATTAATACGCCAATTAACCGGTCAGAATGTATACGCATTCAAAATGTGATATGCCGTGATAGGCGTAGTTGCGTGTCCATTACATCGGCTCGAGCGCCACTGTCACCCAACCGAAGAATTTGGGTGTGAGAGCTGCGGTTGATGCGGCAGTTGGTTGCATAGGTTTTTATACTCGACCTCCGTCATTGCATCCGTGTGCTCTGTAATCATAGAAGTTTTAGCATAGCATCTAGCGTGCTTTTCACTAACGGAGGCGGGTACCTGTGTTATAGTTACTCCAGCTCTTTACCGAGTACACTAGCGCCCGGCGTAGTCCAGACAGACTTGCGCCTGGCGGTCATAACATTACCGCAAAAAACAGTTCACGTGTGTCTGCGCGTCAATGGGGGAGCTCAAGAGGTCCGCGCAACAGGCCCCTGTTCCTGAAGCCGTTTCCTAGCGGCTGCTGAAAGCTTTCAAATTTGGGGGAAATATAAAACTAAAAACGACGAAAACAATATTAGAATGCTAGTGGACGAACAGCAGAGAGAAGTATATTGCCTGAGGCAGTTGCCACCTGTAACAGAAAAATATTTCTTTACAAACAGGTTTTTTGGGCCTGCTTTAAGAGCGGCGGTAGTATCAAACCAAGAGTATAAAACACATAGAGTAATACCTCGTTAACTCAAAGTAGTAAAAACAGGGAAATATTTCGACGTAAGCGAATTTTTGAGATAAGCAAAGTTGCGCGAATTGTATGAAATATCGAGTTGTTTACAAAAAAGGCGATGCTACTTACCAGATCTTCAAAAGCAGCTCCCAATCTTGCGCTTGATAAAGGTTGGAAATGAAAAAAAAACACAGAAGAGATGTTAACCATCTCGGTTATTTCGCGCTACAATTTTACTTAGCAGAAAACGATTGCGTGATGGTGGTCTGCTTTGCAATCGCAATCGGTCCTAGTACGGAGTCCTCCAGCTGCTTGACGCCTGCGCTCCATACAATCTCCTTCATCACAAAGGCACCCGCGCTATCAGTTCGGTTTTTCCGCACGACACACCTCTATGTTCTAGTACACTGTACCTCTGGTGTCGCATGACGTGCCACAGGGTTGCTTGACGAAGCCTCTTGCTCAGACGTCACGTTCTAGGAAAACACCGGTTTTGTGGTAGGCGTGGCTAAACGAGAAAAAAATCGAGGGACTTCGGCGCGGCAGCTTCGCGCGAATCTTGTGAAACGTTCCGCGGCGGCAAAATTTCGTTCCACTCTCAGTCAAGGTACCGAGATACCCGCAGTTTGGCCTAAAAATACTTCGAAGTAAAATGCCACAAATACATCGGACGTATAGGAAATGATTTGGTGCTGGGGAAAATTTCGACTTAGCAGGTTTTTTTAGATATGCGAGTTCGAGTTAACAAGGTATTATTGTATACATGTTTTGTTTTGTAAGATGACACGTCCTCACACCGCTACAAAAAAGGATACCACTAGCAATCATCAATCCTGATCACAGTTCGCGGAAATTTTAAAGGCTTTTTTTGCATTGGTTCCACGCTTCCTGATGTGACAGGCTCTTGCTTGTACTAGCTGGTGTGTTTATGTATATATATTTCAACAGTGGAGCTGTTTAAGCCGACGTTATCTGTCCGTCTCCCCAGACAACCTCGCGGAACGATGACGTCACCTCGCGTTGCCTAGCAACGGCACGTTTCCGCCGAACATCTCTGGCGCCCGTTAAGCCGTGACGTCACTACGGAACACATTACGTAAAGGATTGTGTGCAGCAGTTATCGTACACAGAAAGTCCACCAGCTCTGCTGTTTTTCTCGCCTTGACCACTCGTGCAAGCTGGGCCAATTTTATATATAGCCACGAACCAGTAGTGTAGGTTTTGTGAAGTTGATGTAACTACCAGGTCTGCAGCATAAAAATATTTTATCCTGCATGAGCAATCTCTTGATGCGCTTCATCTACGGTGCTTTATTTCGAAGTTAAATTTAAACAGGCTCAGATTTTTTAGATGTGTTGACATTTCAATGGCGTGGGTGCGGTAATCAATCCAGGTTACCGCTTTTGGCGATAGAATTTTTAACCCGTCGAAGAACTTAGCTCCGAATGAGCCAGGCGCAGATGGATGCGTAAAGTGCTCCAATTTACACTCTTGTCACGGCTTAAAGTAACAGGGTAACACTAGCTCCCGCAGTTGAGCCACTATTGAAGCTTCTTTGTCATTTCTTTATTGGAGACAGGGTTTTCTTTTCAAGCACTCTTCTTTTAAGAAAAGCAACAATGGCATCATTTGATGCTTAAATATGTATTCTGCCTACTCGAAGGGTATACGTAAAGGGTTAAACGTGACTTTTGGAATAACAATAACGTGCGACCTCGATTGATACGGGAGAGATGTGCCAGCCATAGAGGTTGCACACACGCACGAAGTAGGGAGCTGGATTGTTTCCTCTGTCAGTGTCGGTCCGTGGGTGCTTCGTCGTAGGTAAAGAACTGAAAAACGTGTCACCACCTCAGTGCACCGAAAGTCACCCTTCGTTGTGCATAGCTTGCCTGGGCAGATGCATTTCACTTTAGGTAGCTTAGCAGGCCATCTTGTTTCATCCACATCGACTTCTTGTATAAACGTACATGTCGCACGAGCTCCTATGTCAATTTTCGATGAGTTCGGCGCACAGTTGCTATCGGGAGATGCTGGAGCTGGGGCTTCTGTTGGATAAAGAACGTAGCCAGTAGCGGGCGATACGTAGAGGACTGCAAGTGCCAGGATATGCATGTTGAAACGACGCCTTGATGCCGCTTTTGCTTTGTCTGAGGGGCCCTGCATACGAGGATAAAACAATGTCCGAGTTAGGATACTGTGCTTGTAGATGCTATGTTTACGTAGACACTTCCTATGCTTGATAATATTTTTCAAGTTATGCTATTAGAAAACAACCCTTTCTTATGATTACACCACTTGTCCCTCGAAATATTTGTTTTGAATTTTGGTTTTTTCATACGTAGCATTGTAGATTAGAATGACCTTCGAATGATGTTGTTCCGCCATGCCCATTGTCCTTATTCCTGTAGTTCTACCTTTGATTGTTGCTTTTACCGGCCATGGACTGTGTTTCTGTATTATAGTGGGTCATTTGTACACTCGTCACAAAGGTAAACCCGCCTTGCAAAAATCTTGTATTAAAATCACAGCATCTACAGAATAATAATAATTAGACAAATAATACAAAAAATTAAGGAAAACAAACAAATAAAAAGTAATAAATAAAGAAATAAGACAAATAAAAAGAGATAAATAACGAACAAAAATCAATAAAATGAAAGTGACTTTTGAGTGCTTTACCGTCAGAGCATGCTAAGATATTTAGGGGCGTATGTTGTGATGAAATGAACAGCCTCCCACATTTATAATATTATAGTGGGAGCGACGAGCGATCGGCATGTCAATGGCTTATCACGGTGTTCACCGGCAAAATAGGCGAGGGTACGCGTACGGCAATGGAACTATCTGTTGTGTGAGCGTCGTCAGCTCCGGTGTTCTTCGCAGGGGAACACATACACTGTTTTTCTTGTCTTGCAAGGCCGTTTCGCTACTGCCGTAGGTAGCTAAACAGCGTGGGGCACAAAGTCGTTCAGATGCAGGGGCAGGGGGTGTACCACCCTCAAGAAAACAGCGTAGCAGACTACGCTCATACAGCAGATATGCCTGGGCGGGTGAGCGTACTCTCTCCTAAATCGCTGCTGAAACCGTCATAAGGCGCTGATATGCTGGTCGGTCAACGCTACCGCCATATTATAAAAAGTTTCGAAGGCTGGGCAAGAAAGAATCATACACATGACAAAAATAATCAAGTTTTGTACTTTTTACCAAGCGCAAGAAAAACCGCTGATAATTTCCACTAAGATATTGCGTAGGGAACACACTAAGCAACACTTGTACAATATTGTCTCATTCAAGGCGGAAAGCAATGACAAACTGAAACCCACACACCCACCCAGATTCATAAAGAGAGGACACAATATAACCATAAATCCATAAGCGCTGTAATACAAGCTATGAAGGGAGTTAAAGTTAAAAGCCATCGAGAGTTTCGCGAAAGCTTATTTGGTGCACAACGTCGTGAAATCAACAGCAAATTGACTGCAATTAAGGAACGTTAAGGCTGAAAAGATTGGTTGGGCTTGGTGTTGTGGTTGGGAAAGGACCGTTGTGATAGGGATGGAAGCATCTGAATATAAAGAGGCAGCACAAAACAATAGTTATTTGAGTACTGGGCTATGGTTACGATGGTTACGCCGTACATATTTTTCATAAAAGTTTTGCCCTGTTCCACAAGAAGACTAATTCCAGATTTCACAGTAGCTATTACAAATTTTTCCCGGTAGATATACGCGATACCGGAATATTTAGAGGTAATAATCTCTAGAAATGTTTTGTCCACGTTCAAATTTCTTAGTGTAACAAAGCCGGAGCCACCTACAAATGAAACGTTTTTATGTCTTGGGCCAACATAGTTGCATATAGTTGCATTTATAATACTGCCATCGAGGAAGCCACTTATATCTAAGTATGAAAGCGGTAGGCAAGCATTAAATCTCACTTGAATATTGTGGCATGCACAGAACAAGTGGGTACTTACGCGCACTCCAAAATTATGATGTGATACATCTGTATCGATTTAAATGTCGAAAGATACTAGTCTTGTCCAGGTAAATATTTACAAGAAAATCTTATTGCACTATATATATAACTATTATGTTTCATATCACAGATGTTCACCAAAATGTTATATGCAAGAAATACAGTCAAATCCGTTCGTAACTTTACTGCGCAGAACAGAGTCGCCGGTAAGATGACAAACTGTAGACGTAATTTCCTATGGAAGGCCATAATGTATATTTGGAAGGGCAAAGGTCCTAGTGCAGGACGTGATGTGTGCCTGAACGTACGCCGAACTCGATACTGTCTCTGAGGCGTGCGGATATGAACTGGGTGCGCACAGAAATAAATGCCCAAATAAGAGGTAGAAATTACCAATATTTTTCATGATTTTGTCAGTGAGATACGAGTTTGCCCGTTATAGTACCCAATACTTTAGAATTTTTTTAAAAAATATAGTGCGATATGAACTGGAATCAAGGCAATGGTGTAGAATGCCATCAACGAGGTTTGGTTTAAAATAAATAATTTTCGAAAGCCACAGAAATTGGATGTAAAACTCATTTGACTCCAAAAATCAATGCAGTAGAAAATTATTATGGGTTCAAGAATTTTGCAGCCACTGCGGGAATGGATCTTCGGCCGCAATCGCGAGTTTGATGTGAATCATTTACCTGGTGATGAGAAACGACCTTGCCAGTTTTTCTTTCATTTGGTAAGTGACTCACGTCGTTACATTAATCGTCAATTCTATTCCAAATCGTCGAAAAGTACTGTGGTAATCTAAAATAATTTGATGAAAGGTTGTCACCTCCGGACGATCAAAACTATTGAAAAATGAAGGAAGCTCATACTAACGCGTAGGTCTTGAAGGTAGCCCACCTGTACGCCACCTTCAGGATTGTTACGGGGATATAAATCCGCTATTGCGTGCATTTGCTTCTTTTTTGCTGCCGCAATGACCTTTTTTCTCCATCGTAATTGCTCGAAAGGCAGAGAAGAATCAAATAAAAGAAGCAGAACGAAAGGACAGAACGCGCACTCTTAAAACCAGGCGCCCTCAGGTGCAACGTGTACCCTATCACATGCTCTCTGTTAAGCAGGCGGCGTGATTCCTCTCCCCACAGCAACAGCCAAGTAAGGCTTGGATTGCTAACTTACGGTCGTACCCGAGTGGGTAAGACTGATGACTCTAATTCCGTCCACCTACCGAATTCAATTTCGAATCCCACCAATACCGAACGTTGGAATCAACTAATTGCTATACACCTTCGCTATAAAAATTAACAATTGTTTGCAAGGGGATTTAGGAAAAATTATTTTAAATAGGCGAAGCACGCAAATGGCTAGAAATGTAGTAGCTAGAAACCAATTTTGATTTTGCGTTATCTCTGCTACAATGGGAAGATGGTACTGAAGGCCTTTCGAACTATGGCTGTATTTTTCGACAAAAAATATCTGCCTCCCATACAGAAATATGGTAATGATAGGGAGAGCAGTTGTTATTCACGGTAAGTACTAGGTTAGCAACACTTTTCAGAAAACCATCACTGTGCAATAACGACTGTCGTTGGCCTCAGTAGACTTGCCTTCTCCGTCCGGGTGCCGGCAGCGTCCTGCAATTAGGCAAAGTGGTGGCTTGGGCGCCACTGCTAATAATGTCCTTTGGCTCAGCGCAGCTCGTGGAATTGGGTCAATTCTCCGGATCCACACAATATGCGAACGAGATGAAAATACGTATTGTTATATATAACCCGTTATCACGAAACGTTACTTCGAACAGTAACAGTCACGGGGCTATCTTTTGAAGCACGGCCAGGTACCGTGCACCTCGTGATCCTGGCCCCGTGTGGTATTTTATCGCCAGCTGTTAAGAGAACCTTGTTTGGTGGACGGAATTGCTTTATTTTTCCCATTGTCTGGCTGGCTGACATATCTAGCCGATTCATAATTTTCCGCAGGGCATACTGCCCAGGCAGCACAGGACTGTTCGGCCTAAATCAAGTTGGTGTACTTTGGCCGGTGATTTTCTGTCCTGCCTTTTTCCGGCAGCCATTGTGGGCCCGTGTCCAAATGTGGGCCTTTTGGCTGTATACGGCCATACTGCCATCGCTGTCCAATGGCCAGTGTACTTCGGCCAGTCGACCTGCTTACGCTCATACAGCCAGATTCCAGCCGTAGGGCTCCGGCCTTTCTAAAGCCACCCGTGTATGGCGGAAGTGCGGCCAGCGGAGGACAGCCGAGATGCGGCCGTCGGACTCTAGCCGGACTAACGCGGCCGGAAATACGGCCGTGCTACGAGCATTGGAGTTCAGCCATAGTACGTTAATTGTACTGTGGTCGGTCACTGTATGTCGCGCAAGCAGACGACTCAGTCACGCTGTGCAGCAGCACAAACCGTGCATTTTGGGTCCAATGGAGCCACATCAAAGTGAGCCCGGGCGCAACCTCCGGCCGTCCAGCCTTCGGCGCAGCCTTGCTTAATTATCAGCGTCAGTTGACACCAAAATTAATTTATTAAACAGTGCTGAGAAATCGTCGTTCCTTTAATTGCTGTGCCTCTTTACTGCCGAATACAGAAAATATTGAGTTCTTTGTAGAGCTGGAATAGCTGTATTGTCCATGTCCTGATATCTTCTGTGGGGCGGCTTACCTGGAATAAACAGGGAAGGAGGGCGGGGAGGCTGTTGAATTTTATGAAGATGAAAGCGGCGCTTTTAGCCAATTTCATTAAGGACAATCTTCCTCAACACTTTCATGCTCTGACTAAATCAACAGTTGTTTGACCAGTTTTGTTGTATATAAAACCGCCGCGAATGCGTTTACAAAGCGTTTCGGTATTTCACAAAAACTAAGGAGCATTCAACATAATTTTCTTCACACAAAACGTATCTCCAGTATTTGTCCATTTTTTCTTGCAAAGAAATTTTGTACTCCATCAACTTTTCTGATGATATTTCAAAGGGCTGATCCTAGAAGAGATCGAACAAGTGCTTTCATTTTCGATATATTTTTTATGTTGTTTTCATGAGTTACGTGCACACCACTTATTAGCCGAAAAAAACTTAATTTTCCTCTAATGTCGTACTACGGTAAAAAAATTCCAGACGCGTTGCGAATGACGCTTTGCTTCAGGTGGCTGCAGCTGTATCCCTCTGTGTTCACGCAAGAAGAGGCGTACGACTAGAGTTTCATAATTTGTTTACATGCAACGGTAGTATTCATACAGCAAACCTTGCATACTGCAACTAATAAAACAATAAATATTTCATTGGTCAAGTTTGAATGCGTAAGGTTCTCAACCCGTCAGAGGCGAACGTGCGGCTCTGCAAGTTTATTTATTTATTTTTTTTTATTTATTTATTTATTTATTTATTTATTTATTTATTTATTTGTTTATTTATTTATTTATTTATTATTTATTTTTTATTTGACACCTGCTTCGAATTTGCATGCATTACAGCACGGAGACACATAACACGAAACATCATATTTGCGCCTAAATAACAAATTATTTCCACAAAGCGCGGTGAAAATCGTCATTATAAACAGTTGGTACAATCATACCTGGAAAATAATTGCACTGTCCTATTGATCTAAGATAAAATAAATTGCCCAAGGCGTCACCTTTGAAGGAAAGTTAAAAATTTGCTTTAAGCTAGCGATCTCACTTTGGGATACGTAGAATGGCGCTTGGATATACTTCTCCCCTTCGTTTCCAGTTTTCGAATGATAGATATTACGAAGGAATTGCAGCCAGAAGTTTCGCCTCTGATCTTTCCCGTCTCACCATTCAAGTTTACTTTTACCTTCCTTCATGCTAATTTTACAGTGCCAATTACCTAATAGGAATCGCACTGCCCTATTCTGTATGTTTTCGAGCGTATCAACGAGCTCTTTGCTCTAGGGATCTCAGAAAAGGCATGCGTACTCCAACATTGAGCGCGCATGAGTAAAATACGGTTGTTCTTTTAAGGTAGATGGAGGTTCAGTGAAATTTTACCTCAGAAAGCCAAAAACACGTGCAGCAGTAACTTTTGCGTTGAGAACGTGCCCATTTAACCTCTAACCTCTCGTTAAATAAAATGCCGTTATTTATATTCCCCTGCCGTTCTTAAAGTAGTGTAATTTACGGCATACATATTCAATTGGAATGAAGGTTTTCTTGTAAAGGTGACGTTGACACACTTTTTACCATTCAACGACAAGGCAGGATGTTATTAAATTAGAATCATGCTGCAGGTATTCGGAATCACGTTCATTCGCTATAGTCCTGTAAACTACACAGTCATTCGCGAACATTTTGAACAAAGATTTGAGGCCAATAGTAATAACATTTGTTTATAACAGAAACAAAAGAGGGCACGCGACTGACTCTTGGGGAATTCCTGAGGTCACGGGAACATATCCGGACGAACCACCATTGAGAGCGACCGACTGCTGTGTTAGAGAGATATACTCAGCTATCCATGCAATAACCGATTCATTCACTTTATAGCCCGCAATGTACTGACAAGACCCTGACAATGAACACCTCCAAATGCATTTTTTGCAGTACAAAAACATACAGTCAACTACTTTAAGCGTATCTATTGCTAGAGCCAAATCGTGCGTAAACTCAACAAGCTGCATCGAGCAAGAAAAACTTGATAAAATCCGTGTTTGCTAGGATGCGGGCGATTATTTTTAAACAAATGAGTCATTTCCGAAGTAAGCTAAGCTCACCTTCAAGCACCGCAACTAAATTAACATCCAGGCTTCGTCATTCACAAAGATCTGTTGTTATGGCAAATTTAAAATAACACGCGTTTCTGAATAATCAGTCATAAAATCCCAAAAAGCTGGGCCCGAAAGTAAGCCTACCAATGCATGAGCTTAGCCACTTCCACGTTTATCACCAGCAAAAAAGTGCAACATTGTTTTTCGCAGTATTAAAGTAACAAGAATAGCCGCAAACTTGCGCTTTTCCGGGCCCTTGCCTTTCTTTGGTGGGGAGTCCTTGACATGGCGCCGGTTGAGCTCCTGCGTGGCGGCCGCTTGCTGGACGCCCTTTAAGACCACTTATTTTGTTGAACCACCGCCACCTCGGGTCGAACATCTCTGCCGGGTCGAAGTCTACAATGCTCTCCATTTCTTGAGGGGGCGAATAGCCTCGAGGTGATGCGTCGACGAAGCCACCGGGCGCGGCGTGATAGTGGCTATGACTGGCGAGGCTTAGCTCACCCGTCGGTGTGGCACAGTCTTATTGTGGCAATAAATGGCATTCCGATGGCTTAAAAGGTTCCCTGGTAATGTCCAGTGAGTCCTTGAACCTTACCCGTTCACCTAGAAAACTTATTACTGTTCGAAAAACGAAGTTCGTTCCTTTAAAACATAAAAACACCCAGTGGATAAAAAACGCGTCTGCGTCATTCGGCGCCCTAACGGCTCTTTCTTCACCCAGGGAAAAACTGCTTCTACACCTGCGGGTCTCCTTCCAAACACGTCTGTGCATGAATTCTCGGCCCCCAGACCCGTGCCGTTGTTCGGCTGTACGCCGCTTACCGAAAGAATGACGTATAACCTGAGACCTTATTGGTCCCTACTTGAACACCGGTTGCCAAAAATTCTGCGGCCATTGGCTTGCCGTAATTCAGCCGAGGACCGTTAACCGAATGAAAAATGTACATTTAGGGGCCGTGCGTCGCCGGTCTCCTGTATAACACTGGTTGCCCGAAGAAAACGATTATACTGCCGCGGGACGCGTGGTTCACCGTTGAAAGAGTGAATGCTCGGCAGGCGCGCTCCGACTAGTCTCCTTTCGAACACCAACTGCGACAAGAATACGGATATTCTGTGGCCGGTCTCTTGCCGTGCTTCGCCCGAACAGCGCTTTCCCAAGGAAAAGCGGATACCCTAAAGCCGTACTTCGGCCGTTCTCTTTCTCAACATCGGCAGCCGAAAGTGAACTCAAAATCTTGCAGCCGGGAAGCTGCCGTTGTGAGTCTGAAAACGCGCGGCCGGAGAAATACCGAAGTGCTGGTTGCCGAATGTTGGCCGTTCATCGTATGATCAGTGGATGCCAGAACCTGGATGCTAGCCGGACATGCCAGAATGTGGCCATAGACGGGCCGGTCTTGGGAAACACTTTCTGTGCCGCCTGGGTGTTTGGCACTTCTGAAGCCCCAGTGAAGCTGTGGAGAAACTTTGTGCAGTTTCATTTGGGGTGTGCATGCATAGCAAAATCATTTGTGATTTATTCCAACTGGCGTTATCTACCACTTTAAAGCACTCATTCACTAACACACTCGCTAACTCACTCCCTCACTCACTCGCTCACTTTCCCATTCAATTGACCCCCAATCAAGTGGTCGCCACAACAGTCCAGTTTTAACTGACTGTCTGTGTAGGGTATCGGCTTTTTAACCCCGTCAGATTTTAAGCCGCAACCAGAGAAATCTGGGCTACCATTTAACTATTTTAATCATTTTCTTGGTGTTTTCTCTCATGCTTCATCATAAACCCCTTATGAACTCGCGATGCATCCACTTAAACATTGAGGCTCAGGGGCTCAATCTATTGGCCACGACAACTGTGTTGCTGATTTGCTTCCTGCAATGTGCATAAACAAACCACCAAGGTAACAATGCTGACAAAACGCGTTTCGTCTTTTTGGTTAGGTTTTCTGCGCACTCCCCTCTGAGAATGTACGCAGTGAAGACAGCGGCGTAGTTTCGATGTCTTTTCGCTTGTTTGCGAATTACTACTACGGATGTTATTGAACTGCGCTGCTGTAAAAGTTGAACAGACAAGATGGGATCATACAAATGCGGAACCTTGCGCGAAACTAGCCCCGTTTTAGCCTTCCTGATTCCCAAGGAGCTCAGCGTCTGTGCATGCCCTGTTTGGCCCAGCCTAACTATCTTTGGATTTCTGGGCAGCGTGCCCAAGAATCTAACTTTAGAAACGGAGATGTCATGCCTTCATGAGGTCCGCTATTTGTGCTCAAAAAAGAAACCAAAGTTGATTAGCACTTAAGCGTGATGCACGTACAGAGTATTTTTGCTTTGAAGAATGAATATATTTCTTGGTCAATAATGCGAATATGCTAGGACAATGTGTTCTTTCTTGTGGCGAATTTGAAAATTTAGTTATTTTTACTTTCTCTGCAATTTAATCAGGCTTAGTTCATATTGTGTCTGGTTTACTCTAATATTTTTTCTCTTAGTTTCTTCATATCCCAGGTTTTTATTTGTTTGCCTATAGCCTCGTTAGGTATAGAATCAAGGTAAACCTTCCATCTTCGGTGCAAGACAAACCGTTTCGCCTAGCTCTCGCGTTATCTTCGTGGTTTTCCATGGTTCTCATGGTTCTATTTTCCTTTTGTCTGAATTATAGTTAGAGACAGCTGTTCGAAGCATCGCTTATCTCTAGTTTTTCGTGATAGCCCTGTCAGCTGCGAAGCTTAGTTGTCTGCTCAGTATTGGTTAATTGTTGAGTAAAAGCCATTTATAAGTACAAAAATAAAAGCATTACATTTTATTGGTCACCGCTACGGCCGTTATTTTCCCCCGTTTTGGAAGACAATCTTCTTTGGATTTGGCACAATCTCAGAGCGCAGGTGCATTCAGGCTCTGACATTTTTGCATTGCATCATAAATGGCTGCCGCCGCCTTTCTCAGTATTCCCTTACAACGTTTGTCGAACCACGCACCCCCACAAGCAAGGCCAAGGTAAACTTGATCCCATATTTCACCCGCACCAACACTTTCAGATACAGGATTTTTCCACGTGTCATAGACGCATATAACGTACTCGCTGACTCTAGCCATTGTCTTTTTTTGCCTGCATTTCTATCCGCTGTGCCTTCTCCTTAAAGGAGTCATGAAGAGAAAACACAAGTTTGGTTTATTCAAAAGATTGTCTCGTTAGAATCATACTGACACCACTTTTAACGTAAACTTCGCTCAAATAAGCTACATAATTAGGAAAAACGGGAATGGTCAGGCGACCCACCAGCTCATTTCCCGCAACAGAACCTATGTCGTCACATGAGCTAAGCTCTGCGATTGGCGGAGGCTGGCAGAAGCAGACGCAAATTAGGTAGAACTTACAAACTAGACGAACGAGCGATTTGCGCTTAAACTTAGGGCACATTCTTTACAAAGCAATAAGAATGATGGGAAAAAACAGTGGAAGTTACGAAAGCACATGTAAACATAGAAGTACTGATGCGTTCTGCTGTTCGTACTGCGCACAGCATGCTTGGTTTCGCTGCACAGCACTACGGGGCTTGGGGTTGTCTCAGACGACACTGGCCGATTGACGCAAGCAACGGTGTCTTACGTGACCCCATTTGTCGAGCGAGCACTGTTTCAGGGAACGAATATTTTATCCCAGAACAAAAACAAGCCAGGTTTAAATGCGGGCAAAAACAAACCAAACGCTTGCCACGGTATGGTGACGCCATCTAGGTTACGGAACGTAAAGAAACGCGGGAACAAACCAACACCGCTGTACAGAGTGGAGACAACCTTTGAACGGTCCCGTGCCGCCGCAATTGGGCCAACGGGCTCAACGCGTTATCCTTTTCGTTTCCCACGAGACCTAGCAACGCGAAACAGACAATATGATTCAAACTTCTTCAGTAAACCGCGTTGCGGCGATACTTTTAGCCCGGTTTTGACACAATGACTT
Organism: Haemaphysalis longicornis; assembly: GCF_048455015.1. Lineage (NCBI taxonomy): Eukaryota > Metazoa > Arthropoda > Arachnida > Ixodida > Ixodidae > Haemaphysalis > Haemaphysalis longicornis. The sequence continues at coordinate 67,273,228 of NW_027526204.1, read as the reverse complement.
GCTTCGGCGGCGAGCGAGCAACCGAAAATGGCGGCGCCAGCGTATACGTGTCTCTACCCTGTACGGCGGATGCGTGAATGAAGGAACTTTAGGCCGCAGAGCGGTGGGTTTCAGTGATGTCACTTGGGACCACGAAAACGCACGATTAAGCGGGAAAATCAAAATTTTAACCTAAATTGTTTAATTTCTCAGTGAATAAAGCACCGTTTGTATCCGGACAAGCGCTGGGGGCACTGTAAAACACGAAATCTTTCGAATAAAACCAACTTGCATTTTCTCTTCATGGCTCCTTTAATACGCACCAGTATATTCATGCTGACACTAGTTGCGTTCATTTTAATGTCTTGAATGTTCGTTATTTTTACTATCGTACGTTTTTCTTTTCAAAGGGTAACAGTGTACGTTGTATTTGTGCTTTGTAACCAGTGACGTACGCTTTGTATACCCCTCTCCTGCGATAACCCCATGGGGCTGCAGTATGTAAAAATAAATAAATAAATAAATTTATTATTTTTGCTATTTGTTGTGCTTACTAGAGATGAAAAATTGCAAATAACGGACGTTTGCTCTAGACATATGCTCCCAAACAGACTTAAACTCCTCTGAAATTTCTCTTTTTGGGCTTCAAAGCTGCTCCAAAATCACTCGTTTTTTGCTCCATAGCTCCCCCAAAACAGCATTATTTCTGCACACTCAGCTGCTCCAAAAGGCTCAAAATAGATTCCACCCCTGCAACTCGATTCCACCCCTTCATTGTCACTGAACATCTGTGGAGTGGATGGGTATGTGTTCTCGGTTATAATCATCGCCATCGTCGCCATCATAATCATCAGCAGCAGCCTATTGAGGTCCACTGCAAGATACAGGCCTCTCGAATTGACCTCCAACCGGACCTATCCTGACCTACTTGGTTGCATTCTTTACCCCCAATTTTTCTTATTTTTTCTATGCATCTTGCTATTGGGCTTCTTCTAGAACGGCCTTTCGGTATCCATTCTGCTACCATGGTGGAGCACTAGTTCCATTTCTTGTCATGACATCGGCAGCACAGGATCATTTTTTATGTGCAGTTTGATATGTCGCCAGAAGACGACAACGATGATGTGCGCGCGAGTGAGGCACTGGGTTCTGTGGCACGAGCGCGCCTCACGCGTCGAACGCTGGCCAGTGCTGTTTCCAACGCTAGAACTACTGCCAATGCTCCTACCTCTTGAGTTGTAATAAATCGTCGGCAGCCATCCACGGCTGTGCGGACGCAACAATTTGGCGAAGAGGAAGACTGAGGACTCACCGGCACTTCACCGGCAGGTCACCGACGTCAAGAAACGGAACGACATGGCGACGTGCGACTTCGGTCGGCAACTCGAATTCAGCGGCAGCTCCGGCTCCTCGAGATCCTGGTATAAAATGCTTCAATTCTTCTTCGAAGCTAACGACATCAAGGACGCTTCCAAGAAACGCGCTCACCTGCTAACGCTGTGCGGGGAACAGACTTACGACATCGTCTGCGCCCTCGTTCAACCCAAGCAGCCCAGCGAAGTGGACTACGATGACAGCGTTGAGGTGCTCAAGGCTCACTTTGATAGGCAACCTTCTGAAGTCTTCTGCAGGGCACGCTTCCAACGACAGGACCAAAGGAACGACGAAACGGTCAGTGATTACGTGGCAGCACTCAAAAAACTAGCAGGGGATTGTAATTTTGGCACCAGCAAAGATATGGCTGCGAATTCGTCTTTGCTACCACTGGACATATTGTTGCGAGATCGTTTTGTCTGTGGTCTTCGGAATGAGCAGGTCCAACAATGGCTATTTGCAGAAAAGGACTTGACGTTCAAGAAAGCTTTTAACTTCGCATTGTGAGTTGAAAACGCCGTTGAAGACCAGAAAAACATGAAGGTGGAATGGAGAGAGATCCACAAAGCCAGTACAAGTACCTGCAATACGGGGAGGACAGGCCGCTCCAGCAGCTACGCCGAGAAGAAGAACCAACGTTGTTGGCGTTGTGACGCACAACATAGTCCGTACACTTGCAAGTTCCAAACAGCTTCCTGCAACTACTGCAAGAAACGCGGACACATCGAAAAAGCATGTATCAAAAAGCGGAGAGAAGCAAGAACTAAGGGGAACAATAGCATCGCATATCCATGTGAAGGAATTTCGACAACAGCATCGGCCCAGGACACGACTTCTCAAGAGTCGCCAAGCATGGCGCTTTATGATCTCAACACTCTAATGGACATATCCAGCACCCAGAAGGTCATGATGCAGCTACGCGTACAGGCAAATCGTTAACCTTCGAAGTCGACTCAGGTGCAGCCTGCACTCTTATCAGTGAGACAACGTTCAGAGCCACGTGGACGAATGACCCACCTCGGCTTCAGATGAACAACATTCACCTACGCACATGGTCCGGCCAGTCTCGTCCAGTGCTCGGCTTGGCAACGGTAGAAGTAACGCACAAGGGCAAGACTTATACATTACCACTAGTGATAATCAAGGGATCAGGATGTAACCTCCTCGGACGAAACTGGTTTCCTCACTTGGGGATAGAGCTAACCGGCATCAACGACGTAGCAGACGACGAACTTGTTTCCAAGCTTCTGTACAAGTACCAGTCTGTGTTCGATGAGGAAATCTCAGGACACGTTGGTCCTGCTGTGCAACTCAAACTTGTAGAAGGAGCGAAGCCAAAGTTTCTAAAGGCACGGCCAGTTCCTTTCGCGCGGTGGTTGCCTGTAGAGGCTGAACTGCATCAACTGGAAACTCAAGGTGTAATGGAGCCTACGCAGCATTCAGACTGAGAAACGCCTCTCGTACTCGTGCGGAAGAAAGATGGCTCGTTGCGAATATGCGGCGACTACCGCTGTACAGTGAATTTGGAATCGAAGAAGACAGATTATCCGCTTCCCACAACAGATGAGGTCCTCAGCCACTTGAGGGGAGGCAAGGTTTTCAGCACGCTAGGTTTAGCACAGGCTTACCAGCAACTCAACGTAACTCTAGAGACAGCCGAACTGTTGACCCTGAACACGCCGAAAGGGCTTTACAAAGTGAAACGGTTGCCTTTTGGAATCTCAGCAGCTCCAGCCATTTTTCAACGCTTCATAGAGATTATGCTGTCGGGCTTCCCAGGCGTTTGTGCGTACTTAGATGATGTCATCATCAGTGGAAAGGACGCCGAGGAACATGCCGCCAGGCTGGAAGAAGTTCTCAAGAGCCTGCTCAAGTACAACCTTCGCTAGGCAAAAAGAAGTGCTGTGTTGCTGTGAGGCAAGTTTCTTTTCTCGGACACCGAATCGACAAAATGGCGTTCACACCAGCGAAGACAAAGTTCGAGCCATCACTGAGGCACCAGCGCCAGACTGCAAGCAAGCGCTTCAGTCATTTCTCGGGATGCTCACGTTCTACGACAGAAACTTGAAGAACCGAGAAACAGTTGCCAGCTGTCTCTACCAGCTTCTTCAAAAGGACGCTACGTGGAGATGGGAGACTCAGCACCAAGAAGCATTTGGTCAACTCCAAAAATTGCTTCTCAAGCAGACCGTATTGGCACACTACGACGAACAGAAGGAGCTTCTTGTCTCATGCGACGCTTGGCCATACGGCATAGGAGCTGTTCTGTCTCAACGTGATGACCAGACTAGCGAGGCACCAATCACTTTTGCATCTAGGACACTAGGGCCGGCAAAACGAAATTATGCTCAGCTGAACAGAGAAGGCCTCGCTGTAGTGTTTGCAGCTCACACGTTCCACAAATATATCGCAGGAAGGAAGTAACTTTCGTTACGGATCACCAACCGCTGCTCGGCATACTGAAACCAGGGAAACCCACGGCTCAAGTCCTCTCACCACGCATGACCAGATGGTGCATCACGTTATTGGCATAAGACTACGATATTGTGTACAGGCATGGCAAGAACCAGCAGAACGCTGACGCGTTCAGCCGACTACCACTGCCAGAATGCATCGATAAAACGTGGCCACCAGGCGACGTGCTGCTGTTCGAAGCGTTGTCGCGATCTCCGTTAACTGCTACAGATATATCCCGTCTAACGCAGCAAGACAACATCCTGAGAAGGCTGTTCAAGTCAGTGCAGGATGGCACAATGGAAAGACTCCTTGGAGATGAGTTCGCTCCATACCGGAGAAGAGCGACCTCACTGGCATCTCATAGCGAGTCTCTCACACTCGGATCACGGGTGATCATACCAAGCTCTGCACGATCTCACGTTCTGGCACTTCTGCATGCTGGTCATCGAGGCATGGTAGCCATGAAGAAGTGTTCAAAGAGTTTCGTATGGTGGCCCGGAATTGACAAGATGATTTCAGATACAGTGAGACAGTGCTCTAAATGCCAATCAATGCAGAAGAGCCCACCAAAAGCTCCAATTCCCACATGGGACCGTCCCCAGACACCATGGCCCAACCTGCATGTTGACCTCGCGGGACCACTACTCGGGCGCACCTACTTGGTTGTCGTGGACGGGTACACCAAGTGGGTCCCCCAGACAACATCCGCGGTTGTCATTGACGTACTCCGGAGCCTCTTCGCTACATTCGGCATTCCACGAAAAGACGTCTCGGACAACGGAAAAGCCTTTATTTCAAGCGAGATAAAGCTGTTTTACGCACCGAATGGCATACAAGCTATGACGTAACCAGCGTATCACCCTGCAACAAACGGGCAAGTAGAACGATACGTCGCCGAGCTGAAGAGAGTACTCTTAATGGATAAACACTGCTCCATACAGTGCAGACTTGCAAGGTTCCTGTATCGGCAGCACACGATGATGCACACAGCCATAGGAATGACACCGGCGAGAGCGATGTTTTGCCGCGAACGTTTATGTCCCCTCGATCTGCTCAAGCCAGAGAAGGAAACGCAGACCTCTGATCACCACCCGACGCTGAAACAATCACGTCGTTTCGAAGAAAGGGAAAGGGTGCTCATACGACAGTTCTTAAGAAAGCCAGATTGGATTGAAGGCGCCGCGTCGGACAAGTGGTAAAAAGCGCCCTTGGAAAGGGCCGCCGTCATATGAACCACATCAGGAAAGCGAGCCAGAGCAGGACGCCCGCGGACTAGAGCACAGCAGACGATTTCGCTGACACAGCGCAAGAGATGCCGTCGAGTTCTGCTGTTCCACTGCTACTGGACTCGCTGGATACTTTAGATGTTTCCTCCCAACCATCGACCTCAGACCATCCGGCAACTGCGACCAGAGATGTTAGGTGGCCTCCAGATCGCTATGGAGACTTTGTTTACGGTTTTCTCTAAGGGGGGAAGAATTGATATGTCGCCAGAAGACGACAACGACGATGTGCGCGCGAGAGAGGCACTGGGTTCTTTGCCACGAGTGCGCCTCACGCGTCGAACGCTGGCCAGTGTTGTTTCCAACGCTCGAACTACTGCCAATGTTCCTACCTCTTGAGTTGTAATAAATCGTCGGCAGCCATCCACGGCTGTGCGGACGCAACACAGTTGATATTACATTCTCCCTGTATAAAAAGGGACGCACCCTGGTCACTGGTTATTGGCAGTCCTGATGGCTGATTCTTCAGGTGAGCACCTCTAGAAACATTGACAATGTCACTGACAAGCCATTTCGTCCTTGTGGGGCAGCTTGTGAAGCATTGCACTCAACGCGTTTTAATTAAATAAGTATTATATGAGGCTTCCCTATACTTCCCTAATGTACTTATCCTTTCCTGTCCAGCCCTATCTTTAAAAAATGAGTTACTTTCGTCTGGCATCACAAAAAGCAACTCTGGTGTAACAGCAACTCATGAGTACAGGACCAACACGCGCAAAAAGGCATCTAATAACTGCAATTAGCATTGAGAGAAATACGCAATAAGAATTCTTGACAAACCTTCACAGCCAATTCTCCAATCTCACACTCGTTCAGAATAGGATATAAATGTGTCGGATGGCAAAACCAAACAACTCGCGAACATAATGCTGCTGCACCTCATCAAGTTTACGACTTCGGTAACACAAGTCGGAGATCAACTCTCTCGTGTAATCCCTTAAACAACTAGTTCACTTGAGTGTAGAAACCTACATAATAAAATGTCAGAGAAAGTCATAACACAAGCTTTTTGTTACAATTTCCAATGTATTGCAGATTCAGATATTTGGTGCCATAGATGAGAACAAAACGCGGCTTGCAATTCAAGCTGCGTTATTGCGGAGGGTAAAACTAACTTTTGAAGAAAATACGCTTAACTTAGCCGCCAGCATATCGACGAGCTGTTACTTTTGTTCGGTCACTTATTATTTAGATATGGGCGTGTGCTAGCTGCAGTGCTAGGAAGAAACAAGAAAAAAATGTGGTTGATCCTTCTTTCATAGGAATCGGTAAAACATGAAAGTGAGATGTGCCTTCACAGGATCAGTTCAATGTTTATTATCAATCTATAGGAACTTGCACATCACTAGTTATATTTTGTACGTGTGGTACCGTCAACTTATCAATATTAGACACTGGATTTCACGCGCCGGAGCCCTGCGTAAACTCGAATTAAACCACATGCGCTCGCAAACCATGCGATCGAAACCGAACGGCTTGCCAGAGATTCGTTTGGTGAACTCACGGTCCGCTGCAGTGAACGACCATGATTTGCAGTGCTGTCTTGTGGGTGTGCTTGGCGAGCGACAACCTGCTCGCGCCTCGCTTTCGTGAATGTGCGACCAGTGCGCCCCTCCTCCAAGGAGTGTACAGAAGACGTTTGCGTCGCGATGACATCAGCTGGCGCCAACTGCCGGCGCTCATTACCATCCTGATGCACTACTTCGCTTCACTTCACTTAGACGGCAGCACCATCGAAATAGAGGAGGTTATAGGATATGTATTGTTACCAGGCATGGTTACCTTGTTGGCGAACAGGACCCATTATATAAGGTGGACAATATACCCGACTAACAGCGATCATCATCACTTGACCCTGTCATTGTCATCACGGCTCTCTCTCGCACTCGGCCTTGTTCGTCTTGCCCTGCGCCTGTATTTCGCTGTACGATTCCTTCAAATATAGTCTCTTCCCCGTAACAATATATGGCGCGTTCGTACAGCGGTCTCCGCTTCAGCTCGTAGCAGAGTCTGTAAAGCGCCAGGCACCTCCCGTTGCGATGATTGAGCACCCGGCTCGAACCACCTGGCGCAGCGGCTTTTTCCGGCGATGTCATTTCCTTGACGGATATGACGTCAGTCAGATCTTGGTGGATCTTGCCATAAAACACTTCCGGGTTATAAGCCAATCTTAACCCTGATCTGAAATATGAGAATACGGAAGTATACGATAGGGATCAAAATGAGGCGACAAACTTCCAAGTGAGCGAAGCATATTCATGTGATAACAAAAGACAGTATCCTGAACAACTTGAAAAGATAATCGCTGTAAACGATATTTGCACAATCATATTACGCACAAACAATTACGTACAGGGCTTTTGTCATAAACGCTCGTCGGAAACTATCGTGAGGATTGATACCATTGATGTCACGAGTTTGGGGAGTGGTATATTTCTTCGCGGCTATACTGAAATTGTAGCGGTTGGGTATCGGATGACATTTTTATATTCCTATGCCTGATAGGAGCTCTTTGGTATTGCATTAATCGTGTGCACTATTTAATAATGGGCTATCAGCACCCAAAAGCCGATTGCGCGCACTCACGCTACTGCAGATAGCCTCAAATGTAATTTTCAATACACCAAGACAATGATATACTTCGGAATCATAGTCATATGCGTCAGAAACGTCCTATTTTGAGTGGGAAACCCATTGTGGGAAAACCGCTTATCAGGCCAGCGCAGACAAAATGCAATAAAATGTATTCAGGTTTGTCCCTAACAATATTAGCGCATCACAAAACAATCAAGTGGCTGATCACCTTGTGTTTGATAACCAATGGATGTATGAAAACTAATTACATACATCACTGGAAAAGTTCTGATGATGTGTGTGTGCTTCAGTTTCTTAAAAAATCTTATCCAGAATGTTTTTCGCCACATTTAGAAATAACTCGTAACCGACGCTTATTAATTCATAGTAAATGTGAAACAATCTAATGAACAAAAAAATAACGTAATATGGTGTGCCGTATTATATTCCACAAACAAGAACGAACCAGGTAGATATCAGGCGATATACGTGTAACACGCCATACCCTGAAAAACCAAGAAGATTATCCGCCTGATTTCAAGCACAATTAGAGACAATTTCTAATCTATGAATGATCGCAGTAAATACGGCTTATTAAGTTTGGCTGTGTAAAGTCTGCTACGCTAATGAAAAATTACAATATTCAGCAACACTCAGGGAGCAGGACACATGGGCGCATAAAGTATTACGGGTAAATGCTTTTACTAACAATCATAAATTATAATGTAAAAGCGGAACATGTCACCTAGAGTTTTTGACCTCAGTAAGGATACAACTATTCGTACAGTATGCAGACAGTATGTGAGCAATATACTTCTAGCTCATGTATAGCCAGGCCTAAATGCGCTGATCCTATATACGCTAAGCAAGGATTGCAAGGAGTGCGGGAGATATTTGCGTACTTCGAAGAAAAGATGGCCTTTGATGCAAATAAAGCGCGTTCCTGTAGAGGATGTGTTCCAGAGAAAATAGGAAAACATTAGATGGGACATGTTCAGAAAACGTGCTCGTAACTAGCAATGTAAGCATTGTTGTGTACAAACCTGCTTCTACTCGAAGCTAGGTAGCCATGCTGCAAATAATTACAGTCAAAGGAAAGTAACTCAGAAGCACATTTGTATGGCAACCTACCGCTTGAAATGTGTATAGCAGTTCTACCTGCTCCGCAGCCATGAAAGCCCACAAGTATACATGGCTTAGAAGTGTAAGGAAAGTTCCTGGAAGCGAAAAGTCCAACTAATATTTCGGCCTGAGTTCTTCCCACATATTGGTGGCTGAACCGCCACCCCCTGGTAATTTATTCCTTTCGCACGTATACGGATTATTTCTGTCCGCGTGCGTGTGTGTTTGCGTGTGTGTGTTTGCATGCGTGCGTGTGTGTATGTGTGTATGCGTGCGCTTGCGGCGCTACACTGTAGTTCGTCATTTACTGCACTTCGCAACTAGTATCCAACTTCATCGTTTGTTTCTCCTGTTTCGCCCTGTACTTGCAGTTGACCACCCAAAGAAGGCCTAGTGCTTTTAGTGGGCACTGCCAAATAATAAATATATAAATAAATAAAAAATGGGGTCTTCATCCGGAAACGGCGAGCCTGAAATGGATATATTTTCTGTAGAGTTAGGGAAAGGGTTTGTGTCGTGTTGTGTCTACTTCAATACTTTAAATGATAATGTGGATAAGGGATGCGCAAATTCCCGATACTCAGAGCTCTCCTCGACGCGCACCTTTTTTACTCACGTGCCCGCACATTCACCTCTCGTGGGGCAGGATTCATCGGTCTGTCACGTTTCGCTTTTAGTGATGCATCTAATCGTTTGGCCTGGGTAAAAAACTTCAGTGCGGGTACACTGAGTGAAAAAAAAAGTAACCCGCCGCGGTGGCTCAGTGGCTAAGGCGTTGCGCTACTGAGAAGGAGGTCGCGGGTTCGATTCCCGCCCGCGGCGGCCGCTTTTCTGATGAAGGCGAAAAGCAAAAACGCCCGTGTGTTCGAGATTTCGGCGCACGTTAAAGATCCCCAGGTGGTCAAAATTAATCCGGAGCCCTGCACTACGGCGCGCCTCTACGCCTGCGTTGAGTCGGCGCGTTAAACCCTACAATCAATCAAAAAACGCCCGTGTGTGCGAGACTACGGCGCACGTTAAAGATCGCCAGGTGGACAAAATTAATCTGGAGCCCTCCACTACGGCGCACCCCATCGCCTGCACTGCGTCGGCGCGTTAAACCCCACAAATCAATCAATCAGTGAAAAACATGATCTGCAAAGCCTGGCGCAATGCAATGAGTACACAAAAATACATATTTGCTTGTATTTTCCGAATAAGCACACATCCTAGGCATATGGCTGAATAAAACGCGAAAGAATTAGTATTTTATTCTAACCGATAAACATAGAGCTGTCCGTTTCCCTCCTACTATATCTTACTCTGTGTACACGCCATCCCAAGCCGCTCGGCCACGAAGGACAGCAGTAAGGTCACGTAGGGCCATGAGGCGTCAGGGCACTTTGAAATATATTACAGCACAGCTAGCACGTCATCGCTGAGCGCATGAAGGTCACTTGCACGTGCAGGCCACATTTTGCTTTTGTCCCAAACCCGTCCACGTGTAAACCAGCAACCCGTGCTGTGTGCTTGCTTAAATACAAATAAAGTAGCCAAAATTTTTCTCCTCGAGCCCTTCGAACTGGGCGGAAAAAAAAGGTCAGAACTTCACATGTTTATAACATGAGTGTTTGCAGATGCTGTACTTTTTCATGATCTATCTCGTCGTGCTTGCTAATGTACCTCACCGCAATGTTCATATCTGACTCGTGTAATTTGTGTGCTTTCGTGTTTATATAGTGTATGGGCGCGTGTGCGTGCTGGCGGACGTGTGTGTGTCGGGGTGTGTGTGCGTGAGTACTTATGTGTGTCTGTGTGTGCTTGCGTGTTTATGTATGCGCGTGCATGTGTGCATGCTTGTGTGTGTGTGTGTTTTGTGTTTGCTTGTGTGTGTTTGCATGTTTGTGTGTGTGCGCGCGCTTGCGGCGCACTTCGCAACAAGTTTCCGACTTCACGACAACGGCAACGTTCTTTAGAACGACATTCCTAAGCTTGCATGGATTGTCGTGGAGGTGCTTCTTCTTGTCAAGACTGGTCTACTGCCTGATACTCAACAGCCCTCCCACTTCGAGCATGCGCCTCTGGATCGCGCTCTAGGTACGTAGAAATCACCGTCGATATCGCAGCTAAGCACCCTCCTCTCCAGTAAACCGCACCATACGCCTGAGTCATCGGTGATGTCAGCGGAGCCGACTATAAAGCACAGACAGACATATAAAGCACAGCCTCCTCCCCCTCCTCTACGTCGATGATAACGTTTACGTATGGGATGAGCGTCAAAACCGTCGTAATCTGTTGTGCAGTGCTGCGGGCTCAGTAGATCGACATCAAGATGACGAGCAAACCTTAGCGCTCACAAGCGGCTTCGTTTGATAAGCCTCATTGCACAGAGCCGACGTAACAAACAAGAATGGTTTGAACACTTCCGGTGTTCCTACGACCGTCACATAGCCGTTGTTTCAGAAATCTGGTTGCACCCTGATGGTCCAGATATTTGCGTGTTTTTGCCTTCACATACGTGTTATCTTAAGGATCGTAAAAGAATGGGCGGTGTCACTGTAGTTCTTGTCAAAAGTGGTGTGCCGTCGTATGAATTGCGTGAGATTAATGTCTGCCACGCGAGTGTTTTCTGCAAATGTAAATTTTTCGGAAACCAAATCATCGTAGTTGGTGTGCATAGACCCCCCCAATACTGTGCCCGATTTTTTCTTAAAACTTCACGACCAGCTAAACCAGTATCGCAACCAAGTTGATTTATTGTTGGGAATTTTAACCTTCTTAGTATTAATTGGGAAACGCTAAAGTACGGCCCCACAGACATGCCGAATTCGGAAATTTCTATTGATATGCTCTTGGTGTATAATCTGACTCAAACCGTTTTGCTTCCCACTCGGGTGACAAGCAGTACATCTTCGATCCTAGATCTTTCCTTCTTCTCCCCAACGATATCTCTTATTACCACGGAAATTTGTAAGGAAATTTCAGGTCATAGGTTGGCATACTTTATGCCATTACGCCAAAGTAAATTCAACCTATTGCAAATCAATTTTTATAAAGCATACACATCTGCAGATGATGTAAATATAATTATCTCGAAGAAGCCATTCTTTAGTTTGATGATAGTGATAACGTTAATACACTCTGGACAAAGTTCAAAGCTCACTGTCATTTCTGTATACGACGTTTCATTTCAGATAAAGCGAAAAAATTTCGCACGACGAATACATGGATAAATAGAGAAATACTTCATGTGAAGCGCAAATTAAAACACTTTAGACAAACGTTTCAATGCGGCTCCAGCCGACATTTTTGAGTTACAGGCTACAATAAAGTCCACATTAGCTGCTTCTAGGAATCACTACTTTGATGTAACGCTCAATCGTTTTGTATGGGGAAGTCCATCTAAATTTTGGCAATTTTTATCGAATAAGGGTGGCACGAAACTTGATCAAATCGCCAAAGGTAATCGTATACTTAGCGATGTGAGAGAAATGGCTGAGGTATTTAACGAGTATTTTGAGGGTGTGTTTTCAATGCCAGATCCTTTAAACGGTGCTGTTTGTGAAAATGGTGATAGTGGTGTAATTCGGATTTCTTCAAAGGTGTCACTGAATTGCTTTTCCACGGGGATAAGGAAAAATCTACAGGCACCTACAATATCCCTTCCGCATTTCTCAGACGTTATGCTACACTGTCAGTCAGGTTCTTTGTAGTGATTTTTCAGAAATACCTTCCATCTGGTGCGATACCTGATGATTGGCGTATTGCACGTGTGACTCCTATTTTTAAGAAGGGTAACCTTCTCAATTTTTGTAACTATCGGCCCATCTCTCTCACCTGTTATTGTTGAAAATTGCTAGAACATAGTGCCGCGAACTAGGCATTGGGTTTGCTTGTTTATGTTTGGTTTTACTGCCCGGTCACGCCCGGCTGTGTTAGCTGTGTCCGAAGCGATGCGCGAATTCCATTCTTTATTTTTATGCTGCACGGGTTATCTCATTCTGATACGGAGAGTGTTTCACCCTAATTACCCTATCCTTGAATAATTTTCTATGATCTAGAAGGTTCTAGATGTAAATCGACGGGTCGAGAAACACTCGCGCCGAAAGATAAAAGCCTGCAGAGCAGACGCCGCGGTATCCCAATCGCCGACGCTCGCTTGCGTACGTCATTTTGCTGACTGCTGCTTCGCCGCCTGTGCATTCTTTGAGTTGTTAGGGGAGCACAAGTTTGTTCCAATCAATCAATCAATCAATCAATCAATCAATCAATCAATCAATCAATCAATCAATCAATCAATCAATCAATCAATCAATCAATCAATCAATCAACCAATCAATCAATCAAGCAATCAATCAATCAATCAAAAAAATCTTTATTGCGGAAACAAACTGAAAGGGTCCCAGGGATAAAAACTGCGTGACGCAGCTTGACGCGGCCCCGGAGGCCATTACAAGACATGTAAGCGACATTGAACAATGATATATGATGGAAAACAGCAAATAATATTGACACTGCAGTTGAACCAAACACATTGTAACAATACGAAACTTGTTGACAGCAATACCAATTTTACAAGAGGAAACATGCACATGGTCTATTTCTACAAACAGGATAGCACAGTTCTCAACGAATGGAGTCCTCCATGTTCACAAAGCATTCGCGCAGACCCCTAAGTTGGAAATTATCAGCGCACCTGTATGTATTGAAAATGAATGGAAGATTATGTTGAAGCGTTTGTTAATTGAAGTTGGTTCGAAAGCGAGGTATCATCGAGAATTCTGTGTTGCGTGTGTGTGCAGGATGAGTGTGTTGTTTTGAGGATGCCGCAGTAGTTACAAAATCCCGCGGTGTGCCACATAAAAAATAGTATAAGCCTAGTAAGCGGAAATAGTACATTTTATAAGCAGGAATAACAATAAAACTGCCAAATAACTTTGGTGTTGGGAACAAATATGGAACGTTTGCAATGTGGCGGATAATTTGTTTCTGCAACAAGATAATTTTTGTCAGATTTGCCTGGGAAGTTGTTGACCAAACTAAGCTGTAATGATCAAGATGCGAAGCAAACAGAGCATGATACACGTTAAGTTTCACTTGAAGAGGAAGGAATGACCGAAGTATTGACAACGCTCTGGTTGAAGAGGAATGCTTTTTACAGAGGATTGAAGAGTGAGAGTCCCAGGTGAGATTTGACGAAAACGTCACACGCAAAATTTTATGTGATTCAACAATTGCAATGTCCTGCCCTTCATACCTAATGACATTTTGGGTTTGACACGCCTTATTTTTTGGATGAAAATTATTACTTTTGTTTTTGAGGGGTTGATCCTGATGTGATTCGAGTTTGACCACATATGGGGCGTATGAAGAATGTCATAACAATTTTTAATTAGAACGTCTAGGTGAGTTCCTGAGAGTAATAGAGAGCTATAGTCAGCATATATAATAAACTTCACAGTTTTGTCGATCGTATCGATGTCATTGATATATATGTTAAAAAGCAAGGGCCCTAAAATGCTGCCTTGTGGTATGTCACATGGAACCTGTAAACGAGATGACCTATCGCTGCCTATACAAACACACTGTGTTCTTCTGTGCAAAAATGATTGTAGCAAAGATAAAAAACGCCACGAATACCATAGTGAGCCATCTTAAGATGAATTTTGTGATCAAGGCAGTCGAACGCTTTGCTGAAATCTATGAATAAGCCCAACGTAAGAAAGATTTTTTTATGTTTGGCAGTATTGTATCTTTAAGCTGAAGCAAAGCATTGCCGGTCGACTTGACCTTGCGAAAATCGAACTGGGCGTCAGATAAAATGGCGTTTTTATACAGAAAGTTTGTCATTCTGGAAAAAATAACTTTTTCTAAGCCCATGGCAAAATAGGAGTAACTGATATAGGCCCATAGTTAACTAGTATATTTCAATCTCCCCCTTTATACAAGACTGATACTCAGGATTCCTTCATCGCTGTTGGATATCCACCTTGTTCAAGAATTATATTAAAAATGTGAGAAAGAGGGGCGGTAATGTGCTTTATAACGTGCTTTATCAGTGCTATTTGTAAGTTAGTAATGTCAAGAGCCCGCTATTTTTCAGGCACGTGAAAGTTCGGAAAACCTTTGTTTCATTTGTCGGATCAAGAAATAGGCTACCAGCATATCTAGGGCATAGCATTTCTGGCCGGGGCAGATTTGGGTTACAAGGGCTATACGACTAATGCGGGTGGGGGAAGTGATTAGATTCACAAATCCACTTGATTTTATCAAGGTTGTAAAATCGTGAACAATGGGGCTGTTGTCGAGGACATTTATGTTGAAGTCTCCCCCGCAGATCTACCTAAAATTGTTTAAACATATGTAATTTAACAAAGTTTCCAAAAAATAAAAAAAGCGAGCAACATTTCCTTCGGGAGGGCGATACACTACTGAAACAATTGCTTGATTGCAATTAGGTCTTAGTATATCATTTTCACAGGTAGATTCGCAGGAATAAACTGGTTTTCCTTGAAGACAATTGCGCCGTCTTTAGCAACGTGACAATATTGTAACGAGAAGACGAGGAAGTGGACTGTGCAGCCTAGTGCGATGGGCATCTTACACCGACGAAGACGAAGACGGTTGCCGTCGTGTTATCGTTCGTGCTGTGATGGCCAAATTGTAAATAGTTTGCATCTCTTTCTGTAAATAGATCGCTTCAGCATCGACCATGGTTCAAGTCGTCCGTCCTACGGCCACGTAACAATATCATCCCAAAACATCTAAATAACTTTTGTAATCTCACCATATTCTTAGTGAACTCCAATTCGGTTTCCGACGAGGTCTTTCTACTACTAAGCAGTTATTAACTACAATTAAAGAAATTGCGAAGGCTCTCGATGCTGGTAGCCAGGTTTACGTGATCTTTTGTGACTTGTCGAAGGCGTTCGGTAAAGGTCCACATAATAAATAATAAGTAAACTCATTTTCATTGGTGTTTCTTCACATATAACAAAGTGGGTCACATCTTATATACTAAACCTTAAACAGTACGTAGAGATAGAAGGATAGCGCTGGCTTTTTTAGAGGTTTTTCCGGAGTACCGAATGGCTCCATACTCGGTCCTGTTTTATTTACATTTTTAATAAAGATTTGTTTGCAGCAATAGATACCAGCCTATCAGTTAAACTATTCGCCGGTGACTGCTTATGTGATAATCTCGACGGCAGATCAACTAGTTTTATACCGAAATATCGGTAACTCGGAGCACTGGTGTACAGCGTGGAACATGGTAATTAATCTAGAAAAAACTGCTCATTTGTGTTCCTAAGAGTTTGGTGCTTTTTCTACGGTTGTGTTGCAGTGTGTGTACTCTGCCTTGAAAACGCGTAAAATTTGATGGTGATTTACATGTTTTTTTTTTTGCATTTGATGTATCCTAGTAAAACTTTTGTTAAAACTTTGTTGTACCTTTTTTTACCTTCGAATGTGCTGCACCTTTCCTGCTTTGACCCTAAATTGTTCGCAGTATATGATAACAAAAAAATAAAAATTTACACCATCTTCCCGCGAGGGGAACCATGGGGTAGATGCAACATAGGGGGTTGCCGTTCCGTTTCCGTTATGTTAGCGATATCAGCGTGGGGATTGCTGTTGTTGTGTATCCTATTTACGCAGCATGTTCACCCCCGATGCGTCGCATCTACCCCATGGTTCCCCTAGCGGGAAAATGGTGTAAATTTTTAACCGAGCGCAAGCTGCGTGCTACCGCACAGCTGGCACGGCGACGGGAGCGAGCGCAGCCGAGCGCAAGCTGCGCGCTGATCGCGCTGACGCACAGATGGCGCTGTGGTGAGAGCGGCAGAGCGCGCAGCTGCCGCGGCGAGAAGAATGGGGGAGGAATGTGGACTTTGCCGCGACAACGACGCGGGACAAGGCGAGTTAAAGAGATGCGTTGCATCTAAAAAGTGACGTCAAGTCTTCAAAAGGAAACACGAAACACAGGGGAGCTAAAATGCGTCCGTCTCGTTACTGACGGGGGACAAAAAGCCCGGAATCCTTGCCATAAACAGCTTCGCTATAAAACGTAATTTCTTTCAGTACATGAACGCAAATTTTACAACCGAGCTGCCCACGCAAGCATCACAGAGAACTGGCTTGCCACAAAGCACCCGCGGTGTTGCTAATAGTACCCGGCCGGAGAGAGAATTTGAACTTTTTGTCCATTTGCATAATTGCCGCTCGGCAGAGCGATAGCTACAGTAAACTCTACACGTAAGCACACGTGCATCCCCCGTCCCTTCTATTACAGCTGTGAGACAAATTCTCATTGGCCCCAACAGAAACAGACGTAAACAGAATTCCGAAACTGATCAACACGTCGAAATCAAATACGATGTTTTTATCTCCCGAAATACCCGATATCTGGTGCCGATCACAACAGATCGTAGAACCTCGAATTAAGGCATCATGGGAAATCCCATTTCCTGTTTGTTCTCATTATGGTGAACGATCACAGCGCTTGTGACCCCTTTTAGCACATTTTGCCCAAAACTGTGTGGCTACCAGCACAGCGACTTTTTTCAAAGGTAACGCCCAAAAAGTAAAAAGGGGGGCGTGCATGAAATAACGTTGCACCAGTGCAGCTCTGGTGTCGTTGCTGTTAACACGAAAGCCTGACATCTATTTGTTCCTTGAATTCGTGATGTACAGACACCGTTGCCAGGTACAAAAAACTCAGACAAAACAGCACCGAGATGCGCGATCTTGGGATTTCAAGGCAAGAAAAACGAAACAGCAGTGAGGAAGTAGCTTGGAGGAGGCCTTTAAGAAATGGCGAGGCAGCGCGAACCGGGAACGCCTGCTCCTCAGGAGAGCACGACGCTGGCACACTTGATATACTAGCCGGCTTGAGAGCAGAAGGTACCTGCGGATGCACGTAGGAGGCGCCTGGAGAAGGCGAGGGAACGAATCGAGGTTTGGGAGGTGCTGTCAGCCAGGAGGGTCATATGCAGACTGGCGCGAACGAAAATTTCAACATAAAGTTCAACAGCAGATAAACAGAAGGTCCAACTAGGCTTTCCTCGTCAAGTTCCTAAAACGTCCTAGAAATCACCTGAAATATTTCTCTTCACCCTGTGCGGAATTTTCTGATGTAAGAGCTGCAAGTTTATAACCGCGGGAAATCTGGCGCTAATGTCTAACAACGTGACATCATGAGCATCTAGAAACGGTTTTTACTTGGCGAGTCGCACTGCAACCACCGTGGCATCATGTGCCACTGGAAGTCGTTGTTTCTTCATGGAAACGGTTCATGTGCAGACTCGAATGTTGGCTTTCATACAACGCAGTATTTTTACAAAATACCTGATTACCTGGTTTTTCATTAAAAGGTGCAACTGAGGAAAAAGTTTGTAACGAGAATCTTTTTACTATCGTGCAAGACCAGCAGCCACAGTGGGAGGAAATGGATGTACCGCCTATGTTGATCATGTATTTATCTTGACACGTAGATGGTGTTGACCGTTGACCAGGGGAAATTCTCTCTTCTTGGGTGCCTTCAACACCAGGAGTTCGGAGAGTAGTAGAGAGGTTGTTCACCGCCGCCTTCAATTGCGTATCCATGTATTCATTGCATTCGTAGCCGCAGGCTTTACCCACAGCGTAAACGAGGTTCGCACTGGTGAATGGTCAAATTAAACTGTAATTGGGAATGGGACGTCGCAGTTAGCATCTATGTCAAAAACCATTATAGCCGGCAGCGGACCGGGAGGGTGGGGGGGGGGGGGGGGGTATGTCAGGCTTGACGGGGACACGCAGTGGTCTACATCCGCTTTCAGGTCTCGTGGAGTGAGAGAACCGAATAGCGCAGGCTATTCCCTACGCTTGCCTGACGAGCTCGGAAACGTGCGCCACAGCTTATCGATGAATCTTTCTTTTGGCTATCTTGGCTAACACTTAGCCAAATCTCAGCTGAATGGGGACGTTGGTATTGTGGGATGACTTGCTACCGGCAATGAATACGGATCACAGCTGGCTGGCGTTTGGCGTTGGTAAGTGTTCGCAGGCGCTTTCAGAGGTTTTTGAAACGAGCGTCGATATCAGCTATTTTGGACGTCCCTGTGTACCTCACAACACTTTCTGCGGATCACGCATCATACATTGAGGTCTGAGGCTTTTGCTTTTTGCCTTCAAACTGTACTGTTCATGAAAAGTGAGGAAGAGAAAAGTAAAACGTATACATTTTAGGCGGTCGAGTTTTCAGAGCAGTTTTATTCTGCGTTTTAGCAATACACATTGTTTAAATAATTTTATCCAATTTATAATTAGCGTATCCTACAAGTTTCCATACGACACCTTTCCGCTTTTGGTAGCTACAAGGCGGGCCGTTTGCTTAATAGGCAGCGAGCGGTGAAGAAAATGCCGCATGCATGCATTTGTTATTCACCGCGTGTATAGGGTTCACTTTAGGTTTTCATAGCCTTTCCTTAAGTATTTTCATTTCTTTCCGCATCCTTTGCATAACCATAATCTTTTCACGGTCTTTATGTAGCCATAGTCTTTCTGTAGCATTTCCTTTAGGTTCCTTTAAGAACCGAGTGCTCGGTCAGGGCTCAAAAAATACAAACATACGTAATATGCCGCCACTACTTCAGATCATGGCGTAACTTCGGCCCACATACAGGCGAGAGAGCTCAAAAATTTATTAAACCAGGAGCTTTTCGCCGTTCTGCTGTGAGGACCTTGGCACCGCAATTCCAGGGTATTCGCTTCTGAAATTTGTGTATAGTACGATAATTTTTTAGCTGTCTTTTTGCATTGCAGAATATTTTTTATACACTGAAGGCAAGGCGTTGTTCTCTGTATGCAAAAGTCTGGTCTCTCTTTAGGTTTCAGTCGACGCAGCCAGCGGTGAAAGCACTGCTCTACCGGCGTACAGGATCGCCGTCAGCGATAGGAAGTGTTTTGTTGTCATAGTTTTTGAGTAACTAATTATAATAAAAGTTTCCCACAGGTAAAAAAATTCAATGCAATACGTCGTCTTAATTTGCTGGTGTAGACCGATGTTATTACCGTTAACCGTCACTAAATTCCACCTACTGTAAAATGTTGACCTCAATACGCTTTGGCGGCGTACTACGGCAAGGGCCCGACTCCTCTCAAGCCCCTGTCTATTTTTTATATTTTTTATATTTTTTATGTTTATATAATTTTTATATGTCAAACTTGGGCCGGTAATTTGTAGAGTAATTAACAGTTGTCAAAGGTTTAGGCTCTCCTTGAACACTCAGCGTGTAGAACGTACTTGCAAGTTTCAAATCGTTATGTGGTACGCTTCAAAAGTGATAATGGCTGAAAGCACTGCTAAAGGTGCATCAGATGGGAACATGCGCTTACCTAACGAAATTGCGTCACAATGAAGGCCGGCGACCCAATGCGCCTCTTACATTGCGGCCGCAGTGGTTTCAACTATTATGAATAAAATGCCCATAATACACGTCACAGGTAATTGGTGGACATGGTCGACTTTTATTGCACGTTCAAAATTCTACCATTAGAAACCGCAGAAAATTCGAATGAGACCGGCGAGCAAAAATATTATTTCACTACCTAAAAGACAACCCCAGAAAAGAAAAGCACAGGGAAGAATTTTTAGCCCCTATGGAGCATGTCTCTAAACAAGAAAACACAAAGTAACGACAAATTCACAATCATCAGAAATCTCTAAATGTAGCAGTAGGAATGAACGTCAGTATTTAGGAGTATTACGCTAGAATATTTTTTTTTATAAATTCAACGAACACGTTTCAACAATGTTGCACCATGAAGAAATAGGTGCCAAATAAAGCAAAAAATTTTTTGTGACAATTGTCACCTATAGCATTTTACTTTTACATGATTAAAATTGCAAAGTTGAGATTAAAATTGTTTGTTACCAGTCATCGTTGTTAACCGCGGAAGGGCTTTGCTAACTAGTAGCCCTCTCTTCAATGTATACAAGCAGCAGGAGTTTTTAGTGATTGCTACGATTCCGTAAATTGGTATTGTGGGGTTTATACAAGTCCGAGCTCTGCAGTACAAATATAATTTCTCTTGCATGAAGCCACTTTTTGGCGGGTTTCAAGTGCAGTTCTTTATTAAAGCAAAGCTTTCTTGGCAACAGTGATTACGGTACCCCTGCCTAAAACGCAGCGCAGAAAAGGCGACTCTACAAGAGGGGATGAAACACGATGGGGATGATGATGATTATGACACATGAAAATACAAAAAAAACGCTTCCCGTGGTCGAAATTGATTCTGGCTGCCTGGCGTTATGAAGCCAACGCCAATCCGATTCCGCCAGCCCGAAACAGTCGAACCACTTTGGTTTAACTAACTCGAACGCTTCAGTTTCAACCAAGGCGATTGGTGGGTGCAGGGGGGGGGGGGGGGGGGGGAAGGTGCTCAGCTATCTTGTGAGGATTTCGTTTGCTGTCAACTGAACTTGTAGTTTGACGTGCAGACGATTTGCAGTTTGACCGTTGACCCTTTTTCTCTGACTTCAGCTCCATTGACTGTGGCACTTTGCCATTTGATTTTTACACCGAGTGCTTCGTGTTTCAACCGTCTTCGTCGTTAGACGCAGGCGATTGTATATTTTTTCTAAATACCTCTTTTTGATGGTGCTGAAGCCATAGATGTGGCGACATAATAAGGACGCCGGCGAGTGAGTAAGTCTTTTTTACACTTTTTGGCGACATAGTTCTTAAGCCGATGAAGAACTCGGCGCCGGGTGACGTGGGCGCAGATAAGTAATGCACCCGAAGTCTAAGTGGTTTCGTTCTCAAACATAGACCTTTCACTTCCTTTATTAACGTTTGGGAAGCAAATACCTTTGTTACAAAAACTGCTGTCGCAAGAGGTCAAATCGCCCTCATTTAAATTCCCAGTACACATCCTCCATTGCATGGGGTAACGGATAGATCTTTGGTGGCAGAAGTGCCACCCGTGTAACACCCGGCATTGATACCTCGGTCACGGCTGTAGCGCAGACGCATGACGTAGGGAGGTAGACGCTTCCCTGAGCTAGCGTCATCCCGTTGACGTCTTTTCGCATGTAAAGTACGGCAAAGGTGGTGTAGACTTGGGTGCATCTAAAGTCGCCCTTCGTTGTGCACACCTCTTCCGGGCAGATACACCTCACCTTTGGCAGCTGAGTAGGCCATCTGGTATCATCCACATCCACGTCTTGTACGAATGTGCAGGTCGCGCGCCCTCCTATCTCGGCAGCGCGCGAGTTCGGCGTGCAGTTGCTAGTCGAAGGCGCTTGAACCGGTGCTGCTGTGGTGCGTGTGTTGTAGCCAGTAGCGGGGAACACGTAGAGTAAGGCGAGTGCCAGGATATGCATGATGGAACAGTCCCTCGAGGGAGCTTGCGTTTTTTACAGTTCCTGCAAAAGGGAGAAGACAGGTTAAAGTTGCTCAACTGCCTGCTCATTTTGTATTTATGTCAATATTTGTTTTTTGTTTATCTCTTGATTTTTTTCCAAAAAAATATTTGTTTGTTTCTTTGTTTATTTAATCAATCACTTTACTCGCAGAGAATGGTAAAAAATCGGAGGTGAGTGGGTTTCGAGAAGAAGACGTTTAAGAATGCCATCCTGTGACCAAATTTATTACGGGTGTATCCCGAATGTCTCATGCGGCGAAGCCCGGCTCAAAATTTCAGTGACGCCCGTTTCGCAAATGCCCCCGAACTATTCGCCAGGGGCGTCGTCAGTGGTGCCGCTCGTTTACTGGAGGTCAAAACCACCCAATGGAGGATCGGCGAGTGACGGGAACGTCGGTACAGGGGACTATTATTGGACCAAGCAGTCTCGCACGCGACCTTCGCCCGTACCATTACATGGCTTTTGATTCCGTTATCACGCGATAACAAGTTCAACATTATCCAATTGTGCTATGTTCTACAGGCTCCGTGGCTTGACACACCACGCGCCAGAATTTCAACGGGCTGCACTAAGAGGAAGAACTGAAACACGATTAGAATACAGTGCGGCTGGGTTGTAATTTTAGGTTCTAGTTCCTCTTATTCGTGAATTGTAATTCAATCCTTGCAGGTAATTACGAACTCATCTGTACAATTACTCTGCAGTTACGTGCGCACACCTTTATTGTCGGCCAAATTTACGTCACGTGTATTTACATATCACACGTTCTAAATGCCTTTTGCCTAAATGGGGCAGAAAACAACAACTATGTTGATACTCTGAGCATGAATCTGTACAATGCGCTAGGGCCCACTTCGAGGAGATATGGACAAGTGCCATTGCACTGTCATGGCCAATTTACCGTGTACTTCGTCTCCTTCTCACGTCAATTATATTAATTATGCCGTACCTCATCTTTTCTGCTTACCCATCCTCATCACCATTCCTGCTGCTGGAGTGCTGCGCCGTGCTACGAATACACGCCCTGTTTCCACTGCCTCTGCCACGTGTCTTCTGGGTGACGGCTGCCCTTGATGTCTCCCTCAAGTTGCAGAGGTGCACCTCGGTTCTGTGCTGCGTATTTTGCAGTCGCACAACAGAAGCTCCGTTCCAGTAGGCGCTTGCCTTTGAGTACGCAGCACAAGAGCGGGAACAACTCCCCGGAGTGTCGGCTGCTGTTCCTGCTTCGTTTACCATCAGCAGCCACCAACTGGATCCACCAGGTATTTCTTGCCTTCGAGGTGAGGATGTCGATGACTGGCTGGATAGTTATAATCGGGTCAGCAGCTTGAATCGGTGGGATGACGCATTCAAGCTTTGAATCGACTCCATATTCCTGCACGAGGCAGCCAAGACGTGGTTCCTTAACAACAAGCACACTATCACAGACGACCAGCTTTTCTCAGAAGCTACGAAAAATTTTTGGCACGCCGTCCATTCGCGCCGACGTAACCAGACAAAAGCTTGCCTCTCGCATTCAAAGCCGTGATGAAACATTCGCTTCTCACGTTGAGGACGTCATTACTCTTTGTCGCCGTATGGATGAAACCATGGCAGAGGCTGACAAGATGCATCATATATTGAAGGCTTGTCAACGGCTGGACCAATTGGTCCATTCACCTTCGACAGGAGGCTTGAGCCACTCATTATTACGGGGACTCGGACCAGCGCAGTATCATTCGCGTGATCATCCGCGAAGAACTACAGCAACATGACTCACCTTGCTCGTCCCGTGACCATTGTCACACTAACGCGCCGGAGCTTCGAGATAATGCCAGAGAGGAGCTAACATCCATGACGGGATATTCACCCGCACGCCCTCCTCTTGCCACTGTCTGCACGCACTCCTACGGCCAACCGTCCTACTCTGCGATTGCAGCCAAACCCCACTACAGGTTCAGCCACCGTCGCCGAAGGCTCATGTGAACGCGATTGCATCAGCACCTGCTTCGCCGCATTATTGCACCTCCATTGGACCCGAACGCCAACTGTTTTCTGGAGATGGCTCAGTGTGCTACTATTGTGGGGTCAGGGGCCACATTAATGGTTTCTGCCGTCGGCGTCAGCAAGACGAGCGAAGAGGCTACACCTCGTTCCAACGTGGAAACTCCTGGTTTCCCTACGGCTATCGGCCTACCGCCCTTCGTCCCCTTTAGGGTCACTCGACACTTCTAGTCATCGTCCTGTGCACCGCCGCTCGCCTTCAGCGTACCGTCATTCTTTGTCGCACCTCCATCCTGCCACCCACGCTACAAACACCCACCAGGAAGACTAGCGTTTGCTGTTTTTGGAGGGAAACCTGCACTAGCGGGAAAATCGACAACTTCTCCAGACAGAACCTCGAACACTGTTGAGCCGATGTAGAAGCTGTTAGTGTGGAGGCGTTAGTAGACACATAATTCAGTATTTCAGTGGCTGCCCGTGTTTGAAACTGCGTGGTTGAAATTTCACTATGTGAAACTATGTTTGAAACTGCGCTATGTGAAAGCCCCGTACACTGGTCCCCCTTCATGTAATGCAAATCAAGGTGCCATCCAACCTACCGAATATTTTACAGTGCGTGTTTTCATCGATGTAATTCGGGACCACATACAGTGCGCGGTACTGCCGCATCGCGCCCATCAGCTCATCTTAGTGTGGGACTTTCTCTCGTCGGCATACGCTATTATATCATGTCACCGCCCTGCCATGGAACAGAGGGAAACGGAAGATTCAACTATTGATGACGCGCCGCAGCAGCGCTTAGTAGCTAGCGCAGATTACGTCCTTGATCCTGGCTGGGAGGGAGTCATCTCGGTTAGTTCCAATCAGCTTTGCTATGGTGACATTCTCATTATTCTCTCTCCTCCCTTTCTTCTCAAAGGTATGGCGATCTCTCCGATTGTCCTGCGCTTTTCTCAGGGAACTGCTGCTTTTAACGTAGTTAACAGAAATAGTGAACTAATGAACCTACCTCGTCGCACCACAATTGCTACTGCTGCCGGCTCTGCAGCCGTGTGAATGTTCACTCTCTGTGCGGTCTTACCTACTACTCATCTCAATTCCGACTAACCTGACTGTTTTAACCGCCACAATAAGCTCTAACCTTACCCCGGCTGAAAATGAGTCGTTACTACAGCTTCTCAACAAACAAAAATGTTTGTTCAACTCTCATTGTACCGTACTAGGTAAGACGTCGGTGGCAGCGCATCGTATCAAAACCGACGGATCTCACATTATTCACCGCCATCCTTACCGTTTGTAGTCATTACAAATGAAAGTTATCAGTGACAACGTCACCGAAATGCTTCAAAGGAACAATATTCGGCCATAAACTAGTCTGTGGTCTTTTCCGGTTGTGCTAGTGCAGAAGAAGGACGGACCGGTGCAAATTTGGGGCTATTATCGAGCATTGAACAAAATTACCTGAAAGGACGTTTACCCAATGCCACGCATTGATGACGCCCTAGATTGCTTACAAGGCGCCGAATATTTCTCAAGTCTTGATCTGCGCTCAGGGTACTGGCGGATCCCCATGCATGGGGACGACAAAGAGAAGACCGGGTTCGCCTGCCCCGACAGGCTCTATGAATTTAACTCCTGCCACTTTGGGCTTTCCAACGCCCCTGCAACCTTTAAAAAATGATCGACAGTGTCCTCCGCGGTCTCAAGTGGCAAACATGCTTCTGCTTTCTCGATGATATCGTTATCTTTTCTTCAAGTTTCTCTGAGCACCAAAGCGACTGGATGAAGTTCTCAGCTGTCTTTCCAATGCGGTGCTTCAGCTCAACACAAAGAAGTGCCGCTTCACACGTCGAAGCATTAAAGCTTGGGGCACGCAGTGAGCAAGGATGGTATTTGGCCTGATCCTGAGAAAATTGCTGCTGCAATCAACTTTCCTCGCCAATTACAACAAAAGAATCTGCGTAGCTTCTTATGTTTGACCTCGTACGTCCGTGGCTTCGTGCGAAACATTGCTGCCAATGCTTTTCTCTTCAAGAAGCACATGCACTCCGGAACAGCCTTTGTGTTGTCGGATGAGTGTGAACAGGCGTTTTAAGAGGTAAACAAGCCCTTACTTTCGGTCCAGGGCTGTGCCACTTTGACGAGTCGCTTTTGCAGGCTGGGAGAGGGTTGTTTTCTACGCCGCCCGCTCTCTCAATCCCACTCAGAAGAATTACATAATTACCGAGCAGGAGTTTCTCGCGTTTGTTTGGGAGCTTCGAAAATTCCGCCCATAACTATACGGCCATCCCTTTACAGCAATGACAGACCACCATGCTCTCTGCTGGTTGCAGTGACAGAAAAACCTGTCTGGACCCCTTGGACGCTGGATTATTCGAATGCAAGAATATTACTTTTCACACGAGCACCTTGATGCCGATGCCCTCTTCCGATGTCCGCTGGAGTCATCCGAAGCTCCATCTGCGACCACGTCACGTGGCACGGCACTTGTCTTCGCCCCTGTCAGCCACATAGCGCCTGACAACGTGTATGACTTGGCAGCACTTCAACAATCAGATCCCTACTACCGGGGAATAACTGACTACCTTACAGGATCCAAATATCCTGTGAATAGCCGCTGCCGTCAAAAAAACCTCTACAATTTCGGCTTTCAGATGGAGTCCTTAAAGGTGTTGTGCCACCAAATTTTAATTCTGTAAAAAGCCTGCTGTAGGCTTCCTCTGCATGCAACGACCCTCAACACGAAGTGCTGGGTACAGCAAGCGCTTAATATATATTTTAATTCGCTTCTAAAAATTACCTAAATGCTCTTCTGGAAATCGGGACCCATCGCTAGCGCCACTAACCATGACGTCAGTGAATTGCCAGCGCAGCAAAGTTTGTGACGTCATACAACGCTTGCGACTCGAGCGACGTGAACGTGAACTCCAGTTACCACAGTTTGTTTGGTCGCTTGGTCGTATCGACACACTATACCGATACGACGGCGACGACGACGCGGCGCCGACGAGTCGTTAAAACATCGGCCAACTGCCGAATTGCCAGACCGCGTTGTCACGCCACGCCGACGGCGACACAAACACGTCGGCCGATGGAAAGTCGCCGTAGTGTGACTGACTCGCCGACCGAAGAAGCCAACACAACCGGTCGCCTGACTGGTCGCACGACGCGTCGTTAATCGACCGAGAAGCGAAAACTGCGCCCCGACAACATTCGGGCCGCAATGAACGCGGCTCTATTTTGTTAGTTTCTGGAGGGTAATAAACTCAGTAAGTTCCATGAAGCCCATACAACTCAACGCTAACGCTAATGCGATCCGTATTTTGGCGTTCGACGCTTCGGCCGTGCTCTTCGGCGACGCCGCTACCCCGGAATGCGTGTGCGATCGGCTCGCCTGTAGAAAATATAAGGTCAGTTTCGTGCAGAAGAACAGTTACGTAGGGTAATTTGGGTAATAAGAGATCAGTATCGGCAAAGGTTTTTAACGTAAAACGTAAAACCAAAGTACGGCAAGCACTATCCCTTCAGTGCAAAATCGCAGTCGCAGCCGGGCACACTTATTTTTGCGAGCGCTTTCGCAGAAGAGCAGAGTTGATGGCGATGAGCTGTCGCGGGGGCTTCGCGGAACCTTGCTGCGCAAGCGTTATTTAAAAAATGTGAGTTTACAAGCCAGGAATTCTGTAAATCAGCTAGTAAACACCGACGTACGACTCCAAGGATGGGCCTCCATCTAGTACACCGGCTATATCGCGGAGTGGAATCGTTTGTTCGCTGGCTCAGTGGTCTCGCGCGTTCCGCCCATCCGGTCAACATTGCCGGTTCGATTCGCTGCGGGGGCAGCATTTTTTTTTAACATTTTTTTAGCATTTTTATGGCTTGCAAATCCATGGTTTTCATTTGTCTGCATCCGAGGATGCAGACAAAGAATCCGCGTCGGAGCTGTCGCGGCTTGACGTGACGAGTCGGCGTGTTTACTTCCGTGGTGAAGCACGTATGTGGGGGAGCAGACGCCGCAGTAAAGTCGCAACGTACCGCAGCGCCGCCGTGGCAGAGCCTCCTCGCAACACTGTGACGTCACTGCTTGAATCGGCGCCCAGAAACCGAAACCGAATCCTGTTCACATGAATCGTGCGATAATAAATTTTTCACTCAGAATATGTGCGTGTGAGAGCATGTATCATGCTTTCTAACGAATTATAAAACGTTTGCAACAAAGAATGCACAAGCAACACATTTGGTGGCACAACACCTTTAAGCATTCCAACCACCATCCCTCAGGCTACAGATGGGTTCCCGTTGCTTCGCGCTCCCTCCGCCCAACGATACTACAAGCCCTGCATGATGATGCCACAGCTGGACATCTAGGCTTTCATAAGACGTATGACCGTGTCCGGAGCAGCTTGTTTTGGCCTGGCCTTGCCACATGAGCTGGCCGCCACATTGCGTCCTGCGTTTTACGCCAGCAGCGCCAATGCTGGTCTTCCGCGCCTGCAGGACTCCTATTGCCCCTTCCTTGCCCCTCCGTACCGTTCGACACTGTGGGAATTGACCTCTACGGTCCAGTACCTCCAATGACTGCCGCATATGGCTATTTCGTAACAGCCGGAGGCAACCTCACAAGGTAAGCGGAGATAGCTCCAGTTCGTTCTCATTGTACTACGGAAGTCGCCGATTTCTTCTTACGCGCGATCGTCTTGCGTCATGGCGCCCCTCGAGTACTCTTGAGCGATCGCGGCAGGACGTTTTCGTCCAGCCTTCTCGAAGAAGTTCTCCGCGCCTCCCATACAGTCAACACAACCACGTCCGCTTACCACCTGCGGAAAAATGAACTAACTGAGCGCTTCCACCGTACCTTGTGTGACATGATTCACGTGTATGTTCAAGCCGATCATTCAAATTGGGGCACAATTCTCTCATATGTTACATTCGTATACAACAGCGCCGTTCAAAAGACCACTGGTTATTCACCATTTTTCCTCGTTTTTGGCGGCAACCAGTCTTTTAATATCGATACCACCTTCTGTTCTGCTCCCGTGTCTAGATGAAGCCCCTTTTTCGAACAGTTTGTCTCACGTCTTGCCCACTGCCCTCGCCTTGCTCCCCTGCGCACGGAAGCCTTCCAAAAACGACCGTGAACTTCAATATGACGCCCCGCATCGTGCCGTGCAGTTACGCCCGGCTGACAAGGTACACTTTTGGATGCCAATTCGCAAGCAAGGGCTATGTGAAAAATTTTTTAATCGATTTCTTGTTCCCTACACCTTCCTGGGAGAGACCTCCCCCGTCAAGTATCGCGTCGCGCCTTGTTCTCCTCCATCGGATCTCCGCTACAGCGGCACACCCATTGTGCATGTGTCCCGGTTGGAATCGTTCACGCCTCGCACTCGATAAACTGCGCCCAGGTGGTCGCTTCCGCGAAGAGGGGGAAAGTGTGACCATCAATCTGTGCGATGCGCTTGTGCACATTTCGAGGGCACGTGGACAAGTGCCATTGTACTGTCGTGGCCAATTCATCGTGTTCTTCATCTCCTTGTCACGACAATTATTATCATCATGCCGCACCTCATCTTTTCTGCATACCCATCATCATCACCATTCCTGGTGCTGGAGTGTAGGGTTGCCGCTCAGATAAACGTGCTGTTTCCACTGCCTCTTCGACGTCTCTTTTGCCCTTGACGTCTCTCTCAATATAATGATAGGTTTCGTATGCACACGCGCTTACATAAAAAAGCATAAGTGTGGGGGTGCAGACATAAATTATTAGTAAGATCGCACGCTGAATCATGACTTGTTTCAAAACCTACCGCTGTTAAAGACTGTTTCTCTGCTTTCCACACCGTGCGTTGGGCCGACGCGTTTCCGACAATAAGGACCTATATTGACACAGCTGTTTGTACGTGCGGACACCGCAAGCGTAGTTTGTGCTTTGGTTTGTTCTTTGGGGCTTTTTGGCTATCAGTCACACATCACGTTAATTTACAACCTACCTTACAATGAATGTTTTATTTGCGGAGAGCTTTGTGAATTTTTCCATTGGCTTTCGTTGTTGTGCCGAAGCTTGTTTCAGTAGCTAAGATAAAGATAAACTAAGCTGAAGCAGCTCAAGCTGATTATCAGGTTAAAAATCAGCATTTCAATTTACAGCATTTAAATAGCTCCAAGAAGGAGCCACTGGTTACTGCGACAACACGTGGTGCCTAATTCATATGACCGAGTGCGATATAAGTTTCATCAAAAATACTGCGCGCTCACCATGAGATGCTTCCGCTTTCTTTTAAGGAACAGTAATATTATTAAGTGGAATGCTTCTGATTAAGGAGTAGAAACACATTGGGCTCGTAATGCATAAGCTTATATCCTGCTTTACGTGTAAAGCAGCCATTAAAAACAGCGAATGGGTACTGTTTTTCTAAAAGAAAAGTTTCAGATGCTTCATTTTTTTATAAGCAGCATCCAGCGCTATACTAATACCGTGTATTACAAAAAATGGTTTTAACAAGGAACAAACCGGCAACTATTGCCACAACGGGATCGCGCGGAATTGCTTTAAAGGGAAAAGAAAAAAGTCTCACCAAAAATACCGTCACCCTTCAAGCGACGACGCTTAGTTAGTTTGATTGCATAAACGTTTATAATGTTCTCTTCGCTGATGATAAAACAGATCTGGTAGAAAACTATAACAAATCATCAGTCCATTCCGTCTCACGTCCTGTACAAGGCGACACAACGTATTACCATAGCTGCCAACTCTACCTAATTTTCCGGAAACTGCACCAATTTTGACCCATCTTACGATGTTACGAACCTTGCGTTGAATTTTACGGAAAATATTTTGATTTGTCGTTGGAAGTGGGAACGTCATTTAAAACGACACTGCGGTACCTTGCGCCGCCACGAGATGGCAATACGAACTCTTGTTATCATCATCAGCAAAAGCTGTGACTTCTGTCGTCTTTTGGGGTGGGCTATGCATCCTTATCCAGATTGCTACACCCTCTGGAACGTGTTTCCGGGCTGGTTAAGACTTCCGTGTTTGCGTCACCTGTGTATGACTGCTGAGTCTGATGCAGCACGACTTGTGACACGACCCCGGTATTTTCCTTGCAGTGAAATGGCGGGCTCGAAGCCCCAAATCTTGCGCGTCTGAATCTGCTCTTCCTCTCTTGTGGACTTGTTGCTTGTTACACTTGAAGACTGACGGTTTGCACGTATTGTTGTGAAAACGTGGGAACGCTTGTCACAGAAGGTGACAAGCGTTTTAGCGTTCAAACCTATACTTTTAAACTTAAATGCAAAATGAAGTGTGCTGCCCCCCCCCCCCATCCAGTAGGCGAGTTTTGCGAATTACGAACATTCAGGGTTGATCAAATAAGCTAGCGTTAAGGAAACCCCTAGTAAGCTCGCGTATTCTGATAAATCTGCTCCGTGTATGTTGTCACTTGTAAACCCGTGATATACGGAGACAGAAGTTTTGCAGTGTCACAGCTCGAGTGCTGTCTGCCTTCCCACTGCAACATACGACGTGAGCGGCTTTTGCCACACATTTTCACTTTCAGATGCGGGCCGAAATTTTTGATTTTCGTTCTTTTATGTGGCACGGTATATCTCTTAAAACCTCTTAGAACAGCATATCTTTCGACACATTCTGGCAGGGAAATAACTTAGTACGGAGCACAACTGCTTCCCAGGAATTGTGCGCCGCGTTTTATGACAACGTGATCAGTAGTAGCGGAGCGTTTCTGAAGGTATTTTGGATTCATTTCATTCATATCATTTCGTTGATTTGTACTGTTAGTCGATAAGTGGGCGTTTACATTTACGGAAATACGAAAATTAATCGCAAAAAAAGTACACAACTAGCCACAAGTAAATTACTCGCTAATATTATGATCAGTTGCCTGAAGTTACGCATGAAAAAATTGAACACACATGCAGAAAAATGCGCTTGCGCAGAACTGTATGTGATGCATTGGAAGCTTGGGGAGGCCCTCTTGCGTTGCCCCGGAAAGTTGCACTTACGGACAAGTATGACAGATTCATGCGACCAACTAAAGCACACACGCACACAAAAACTGAGGAAAAGACTTTCGTCACTGTTATACCGAAAAAAGCCATTTTAGATTCTGTTCAAATGACATAACCGAGGAACAACCAATTATAAACTCAGCAACACATTCGAATCTTTGGTGGCACGTAGGAAGTTGCTGAAGTTGAAGGAACCGTTAAGTGAGGCTTGGGGTCATGTGTGCATTTTATTGGGATGTCTGGAACGTTACTCTGTGTTGACCTGAAAAAAATATGAATAATTTAGTTTCAATTGATTAAGAATGAAACGAAAACGAGCAGAAGCATTTCCGATTTATCCACCCTTAATTCTCTCTCGCTCACTCACTGGCTCCCTCCCTCATTACCTCTTTTGCTTGTTCACTGAGTCACTCACTCACGTATCCACGCGCTCGCTTGCTCACTCCCTCAATCACTCACTACTCACTCACTCAAGCGCTCACTCAGCCACAAACACAGTCACCCTCTCATGTACTCCCTCGATTATTCACTCATCTCTTACCCCTTCACTTATTCGCTGTGTCACTCACTCACTCACTCACTCACTCACTCACTCACTCACTCACTCACTCACTCACTCACTCACTCACTCACTCACTCACTCACTAACTAACTAACTAACTATCACTCAATCCACAGCCGGGGTGTTGTCGCCATACTCAATATATTCACGAGGGATATCTCTGGCTTCCTGCAGAGTAGTAATGATCTGTTCGAGGGATTGAGGCGTGGAAAAAGACGACATGTGCAGGTAGGTTGTCTACTCGATTCCGACTAGGCTCTGGCGTGATCGCTGCGCTTTCCCTTGAGAGTGATAGGAATCGGATAATGATCGCTGCCCTATGTGGTTGTAAAGGGGCTGCAGTCCTGGATAATGGCAGATGAAGCAATAGTAGCGCATGTGGAGGAGGTCTATTGCTTGCGATGTAGGCGAATACACTTGTGTTGCATAGGATCATTCACGATAATGAGGTTACAGTTACCGAGGTTTCTTCGAGGCGTTCACCACGGTCATCTGTTTGAGCGTAACTCCAGGTGTTACTTGTGGCATTAAAATCCCCGCCGATAATGATCGGTTTTCTGGTACATTTAGATACCACGTGCCGAAGCCAGTTGTACGGAATACATTTTTGAGACCCAGTGGGTGGTCTGCAATAAACCAAGGCCGCAATCAGTGGCTTGCCGTCCCGGAGGCGAATGTGGACGATGACAGCCTCGTGATGTTCGGAATTTGGACCAGGGACAGAAATTTTGTCACAACTCAGGTCTGATCTGACCAGTACCGCCGTTTGTTCAATATTCGAGGACGTGCAGTGTGGGCTGCGGCCTGGGCCCCTTCTCGCAATTGAAAGTTCTGTAATCGTCGTAAAGCAATAGATTTGAGGAATGACCTGGATTTCCTTGGGTAGACTTACGAAGGGCGAAATGTGAAGACAGCGGCTGGAAAGTATGGAGGCGGTTTGGGTAACACTGCGCCAATTCCATTGTAGTATATTTAGGGGGTGCTTCATTGTGTCAGCGCGTTTTGTAGCGCAACCTTTTAGGTGGCGGTTCAACCACGTTGGGCAGTCCCGGGAGTATACTGGTGCAAAGGTGAGCATGGCTTTGGTTTCCGAGGTGTAACTGTCGCAAATTGTACGAAGCCTTTCTATATTTGCTTGGCGTTTACGCCGTTCCTGCTAAAGGTGCGTTTAAAAAATTTCGGGATTTTCATAAAATCTGAACTGCGCCTTGAATGCTGTTCAGATGTCGGGGTGCGTTTCTTGCTAGCACTGCGACTGCGGTGTTGGGTCGTCAAAATGCTGGGGTGAATACGTTCCGCTGATTTCGGAGACAGCTTGGAGGAACCAGTGTTTTGTTGTAGCTGTGACTGGGGAGGAGTATTCTGACGGAGCGGGGCAATCTCCATCTTGAGTTGCGTCTTCTCCTCCCGCAGCTGAGGGATTTCAGAGCGCAAGCTTTCCAGCTGTGCCAAAATAGCTGCATTATTAGAGGTCGTGGCTTAGGTCGCATGTGGCTTCACAGTTTGAGATTGTATCCCGCTTTCTGGGGAAGATTTCGATTGTCCATGTAAGCGGTCCGCCTAAGAAACCCCGTTCTCAACGCGCTGAGAGTGCTTTCGTGGAATCGCCATCCTAAAGGCACACTTCGCATCCACGGCCCGGTGGCCATCTTTTTTACAAGACACATAAAAGAGCGTACGTTCACAAGACTGTTCCTGGTTGTGGGTGCGGTTGCCGGTTCTACACACTGATTGCTATTGGCAGTACGTAGCCATGTGTCCTACGTTAAGGCACTTGAAGCAGACCATTCGCTTACGGGCCCATTGATTATCAAGTAAGATGGCCATTTATTATTTGAATACTCGATGGCGCGTAGGTGAACCTAAGGTGAGTACTGCTTCATTGGTCTTTCCGATTTGTTGGGCAGCCAAGATGTCCGCCTGCTCGCAGCGAAGCCCCTTAAGTGTTGTTTCATTCGAGTCACCTGCTTCAACTGTGATAACCCCGCGGAATGTGTTGCGTCTATTAGGAGGCGCCTTTATTTCAACATGGACGATGATAGCTTGTTAGTGATGCATAAAGTGGACATGGGGGGGGGGGGGGTAGTTGTTAGCTTGGAGGCATGTGCAGGATCGTACACAGTCAGTTCGATGCTGTTACCTGCTACATCATATCAATGAGCTGTGAGCTCAGCTAGTTCCGGTGGGGGAGCTGATGTGTTGACAAGCATTGCTAGTGCGTTTTGGGGTATAATTTTTACGCTTATTTCTGACAGCTGTCTTAGCAAGAGAAAAGAGCGGGGCTTGCTTACCCGATCTAGTCTCGCGATTGCCGTATTCTGGTTTGGCTTGGCACGTGTCCGGGTTTTCCCGCCCCCGTTTGGATCGTCGTCAGTTTCTTCGTGGTACATTTCGGCGGAACAGCCTTCTTCTTCGACGTATTCATTCTCTGGGTTCCCACAGGTTGCTCAATAATTGCGGGTGATTGTGTGCCGATTTGAAGAAATGGAGGCCGGAGAATATTGCCGGTATGCGACATGAGCCCTGCCGCTAAAGGAACGCCACGAGCAGGTTCAGCCGCGAGCCCCGCGGAGTAGTTTGCTGGAGCGCTGGCCACGCGCCAATGCACGTAGGCTTATCAGCGCCGATGCACCAAAACTGTTATAACTGTCCAGCCTCTAATCCAGGGTGGTCTACATGGCATTTACATGTAGGCGATAACTTGAACAATCGCTTCGTCACTCGTAAAGACTGGACATTCGTGAAAAACTTACGTTTGGACGAAGTAAACAGAGAGCCGAGGCGAGCCTTAGCCACTGAGCCACCGTGGCGGGTATATGCCCTGGTAATTTGCCTCAACTATGCTCATTTGTCTCTTTTTGCTCTACAACGTTAACAAGTTCGAAGAAATATACCAGATTAGCGGCGTGGAAAGGTTCTTCTCATATAAACTTCTCGTATCAGAACTTGTAACACTTGTGAAAAAGACGTCGGCGGAGGGCGCGAGTAAATTTGTTGGTCTACGTCAACGGAGATTGTCTTCTGGATTCTATCCAAAAAGAACTTTCCGTTAAAACACAGCTTTTTCTCCTTTAGATCGGATGGGACACGTTTCTTTACACAAAATTTTGAAGTAGAAAAAAGGATGCGGAAAGCCTTCTGGACATTGCTCAAACCTTCACGAGACAATTGGAAGGAGGATGGAGGACATTTTTGGGGGACAGCAGGGGAACAAGGGAAAGTAGAAGCAGCACTAACTTTCTGTGTCTCTGGCAAAGTCGAGCAAACCGTCAAACACGAGCTTTCTGTGAGGTGGAGCTCGTGCGACTCGACCCGCTGTTTATCGTGGGTTGTCGCAGTGGGTCATATGCCTTCATGCTACATGCCCTGAAACACTCAACGCTGACACTAAGCACTGACCAGAGATGTTGCCCGCTGCCGAGTACCGCTGACGTAATATTTAAAGCAGCTGTACTCCTGTGAGTGTTACCCTGTTCCGAAGAAGACTGCATCCTACTAGATATAAGAGCATTCCTATATTTATAGGGCCAAGCCCAACTGTCCCGAATCAGTATCACTTTGAAGTAAAAGGTTAGGTGCCCAGGCACTTTCCATCATACAACACTTTTGTCTGTAGGGTGTCTCCAGTACAGCCCGGTAGTTCATCCACTGCGCCTTAATCAGCGCTTTGTACAAAGAGCCTTCTAATTTGCTTGAAACCCGTAATGGACACTTGTACATCGGACTTTGACAGGCATGTGCTTTTTCCCTATTTGTTTCTTGGTTTGCTGGCAATGAGGGGAGTAGTTTCGTGTGAGCCTAGGGCTTGATTCGTATCCATTGAATCGTTTTACCTCTGCAGCTATGTTGGGAACAGTTGATCTGCCTATAACTATTCAAATATCATTAGAAAAAGACGATAAAGTGGTGACCCAACTTATCCACACATTGCTTATAATGGCGAAGGGAACGGGTAGTGGTCAGTGAAAAAACTTCGCCTAGTGTGTACTTTGGATTGCACAGAGTTGCGGCATAAGGCTCCATTCGATCACATCTATTGAGTGCTAGCGTAGAGTTTCCACACTGGTGTTTTTGTTACGCGCCCCAAAAATAACTGCAGCCGTTGTGGGGATAAGAGTTATACAGTTTGGCAATGTTGGCGATGTCTTTTTGTAAGCACGAGGCAAAATGTGGCCAGAATAGAGTAGCCGTTATTTGCTTATCTGTTCAGGCTGCTGATCGCACAATTGGTGTGAACAGATGTTCTTCCATTAACACACCCGTTATTAGCAAGTTTTTACATTGTGTTGAAGTGTAAGCCACAGGGATTTTGAGGTGAGGAAAGGTGATTGAGAAAGTCATGCAAGAGATACGACGATACCTTCGATTCCTGCGAAATCCTAATAAACAATATTGCGCATTGTTAAAGCGGTGACCGCGCACTAATAACAGACAGAAAGAAATCAGATTCCTGCCCTAGTACACATATTGCAGTTATCCCTACTGAGCTATATGCGATAATGTCCTAATGCAAACGAATTGGAATACACATACCTGGGATAGCGCACTTATTAAAACGGATGCTCGTAGTGATCACTGCGATTAGGCGCTTATGACAACTGATATAGATTCCGAGGACTCCTGGGGCGTCAAATGTAACGAACGCTCTCGGTGGTCGTCGGAGACAGTGCGCTTTCCGTGAATCCTCCTCAGTCTTATAGATAACATCTAGTTGAAACCCTTTCTACAAGGCTAGGTTTCGCAATACATCACAAATAATAGGCTCCGCCAATTTCTGTCCACTTTTATAAATTTTTTATTCACAATAATTCCTGCAAAATGTGTGCCTTGTAACAAGCTAGCAACAACAACTCCATTTTTAGGTATGCTAGTTAGGCTGTTGAACGCCAGATACGACTGTCCACCGGCGACATTTACGTTCTTCATGTGCAGCGGAATACTCACCGAAGTCGTTCGTATATTTTTAGTCGAAAGCTTAAGGCACTCAATTCTGCGAGCAGCTGCTAGGAATGCTCAAAGTTTCCAAGAATGTTAAGGCAAAAGCCTCGCTGCACCTTCGGTTGATCTCCTGTTGATCTTTCTGTTAAGCTTTCGTGTTGCTCTCGTCAAGCCGCTGCAGCAGCTTCATCCATAGCCCCATCCTCCCGACGTCGGGTACGACGAGCGACATTTTCAGCAGCGCTAACCTCTTCTACTGTGGCGTACTATCTTTGCCTTCCAGGACAGTAACTAGGCCCTTGGGCTTTGTCGCCTTTAGCGATGTGGAAGGAAGCTTCGAGCACATGCGGCAGCCTAGAGAAGACCATCCACAACGTTCTTCGGTCCGTCACACTTTCTCAGCACGGTGCTTTGGCACTGCTCTTTTTGTTTCCCGGCGATCTTTCCGATTTTCCGTTCCTCACTTCTGTACCTCACTACGTCACTTTCAAACATGGAGATCAAAGGCTTCCGCTTTAAAAAAGTAGTGCCCTTCCACTCTGCGAAGAAGGATGACCTGCAAAGCTCGACGCAGCCCACGGAGTTCAGCAAACAAAACAAGCTTATCGTAATTTTTGATGGAGCATATTTCCTAGCCAATTAGCTTAATGAACCTCCGACGAATCCAAGCTTTGTTGTTGCTCATAGACATGGATAAATAAAGTAAGCATCTTACTGTTTGTGTAAGGCCGGATTCAGACTGTTGCTCAACTGTTGTAATGACTTTAAGTAATGACGGTTCACGTCTCAGCCAACCGAAGTGCGTGACATGGCATTTTTTACGTTCATAGATCACGATACGGGTTTTACGTCGGCAATCTGAACATAGCCCAACACACAAACCTAATCCTCTAAACCACTAAGGACTGCGGACAAGTCCCATTGGGACTTTTAACGTGCGCGTTTAAGTCTCGTACCAGCAAAAACGACATGCCATCCATCAGTACGGGCATAAAACCTAGAGTTGCGTGTGCACGCCTCCCCTCCTCCCTCAAACTATTCTTCATTACAAATCTGCTCACACATAAACCGGAAACCGGTCATGTGCGCGTGCTTAGAAGTTGCAGATGCCGCGACGGCGGGTTTCGGTCGTTTCAGGGGCAGCTGTTTGGCAGCCCTTATTCGGGCTTCACGGGAGCGGCGTCTATTTCTGCCCGCGTAACCGAGTGAGCGAACGCAGCAGCGGCGAAAGAAAGAAAACGGAAAGGAGCGTCTAGCGAAGATGAAGTGGAGTACTACACGTGCGTCTGCGGCGTCATCTCTGTCACTGCCTTTATCTCACACATGTTTCATGTGTCGACACCAAGGAGCGCCCTCCCCCTGATAATTTCCCCAGATTCTGTACCATTCTCGCTAATCGAAACCACGTGAAGTTTTTGCGGGAGGTTCAAACACTATAGGGTCATTCCACCCCAAACGTCCCAGGTGTGGCGCTAGACAGTATCAGATATTTTTTAAAAATTTTCTACTTGGTTACCTCGTTTCCTAAAAGCCCTGGTTGTAATCTGGCGCGCGAGAAAAAATTTTCTTCCACGCAATAACCCTTTAAAGATTCGGGTCCCGAGAAAACTGCACCAACCTTGTAAATTTATTTAAACCATTCTAGACAAAATGGAAAGGTGAAAATCTGGTTATGGCACGTGTGTTTCCTAGTCTCATCGGTCATTTCAAATTGAATAAACAAAGGAATTTTTATTTTTCTCTTGTAACAAAAGGAAGTACAAAACACTCGTGGTTACGCTTTTCCACGTTTACATACTCGGTCCGTCCGTTACATTGCAGGACGACATCTCTCTTTGCTATTAACAAAGCAGATACGAAATGAGTGAAAAACTAACATTGCATGAACACGAATGCAAATGACGTACACTTCTTGGTACATAAATTGTGCACTGAGAGGACAGCCCGTGTCCTGGGAGGGGGGGAACTACTCCCCCACCCCAAGCACCAGCTCCCTTTACACAAGACGTTTCATTTACTCGGGTCTTCCTTGCTACATACGCAGCTTCAAAACATTCAAATGTAAAAACAAATAGAAAAGAAACCGACCATTGGTTTGTTGACTGTACTGCATACACTTATTTGGCCCACCTTCCCATTTGGGGCCACAAAACGTATTTACTCTGAACATGACCTCTGTTTACATAATGCAATTGGAACTGCCTTTGGCAGTAGCAACACAATCACGCGGTTTACATCCGCACCATATGGCTTACACCTGTAAAAACGCAAGTAAGCGGCTTACATTTGCGAGCCCGCTCACTTTGCAGTAGAGTGAGGCGCCAAGTCCACAGGTGCGGGAGGAGAGTCTCCCCCGCCCGAGGCGCTTGCGCCTTTTAAAAGCCTCCCCTTATGTTCCCGTAAACTTGACCCGTACGTTTGTGGGGTGCAACTCAGGTGCACTCACCTTTATGATCCTCCCGTTATTTCCCTATAATGTAGCCCATGTATTGGAGTGCGGCTCAGGCACACCCGCTTTTATAAGCCTCCTTTTATGTTCCTGTGAAGCGTAACCCGTGTATTGGAGTGCAGCTCAAGTGCACTCGCCCGTTTTGAACCTCAATGAAAGGACAAGACCATTTTCTCAAGAATTCTTCTTCCCCTAAGAAGAAGCGCTCTGCTTCCACGTTTTCGGTTAGTTTTGTGTGCATGTGAATCAATAAGTTCCACTGGTTACGTCGGGGACGTGATTGCTTCACAGCAGTATACCTGTTTATCCACAGTACATAAAGACCAATCGTTATGATGAGCACAGCTAGACGGTTTCTTGGGCACCGTCTGCCCTCCAGGAAGTCCCGAATGCGGAGTTGTCTATATGCCCTACTTACTATGAGCCAAAATGTTTTGGCGACTGTACATTGGACCATTGCGTGTTCATTTGTCTCCCTCTGATTACAGTGCACACACTTGTCTGTTGTTGTACCCCATCTCCTTAAGACAGTTCTCGTCTGCAAGACTGACCACCCATACTTCAATGTTACGTCCTGGGCTTCACCCGGTACATTTGCATTGATCAGCGTGCGCCAAGGAAAGTTCTTTTGTTTCTCTTCTAAGTATTCAGGACTCGTCTCATCTAATTTCTGAGCCAGTTCTATGTTCCTCATGTCTCCTACTTCTGTTTGTGAGTTATGTGTGGTTAGTTTCTTATATGCTGCTATTACTTTGGCGTAAAAGGGGGGTGGCTGAGTTGCCTTGGGCCCATCCGGAGTAGGCTGGGGAAATAACCTAGCCTGGGCTCCCAAGAAGTATACACAGAGCTGCCTTGCTGGATGCCCCGTCTGGAGATCAAGGACCCTAAGAACACTTTTCAAAGCATAGGTTACGGCGTAATTGGTTACCGAGGGGATGTTCCACCCCCCGAATTGTCTGGGCAGGCCCACTTTCCTGGTTTTGACCAGGGCTGTTTTATCCGACCAGAACAGGCGCAATACTTCAGATGTAATTTTAACCGCTATGTATCGAGGAAGGGCAGTTGTCCCGGCTATATACCATACTTTCCCTGTATTAAGGAATATTTTACCCTCGTTTTTGCTGGCGGAATAATGCTAAAATGGTGCTTTTTTAGCGATTTTTAAAAGTATCTTCCGGAACAAGAATTAAATTGAAAATGTTTATCCTGCTAGGCGTTTCAACATACTTTGCTCTAACATTTTTTGTAGAGCAGTCAAGTAAAGTAGGTATTGAAAACTAAATTCTAAATTCCGCAAAAACGCACTTTTTCCGCACATTCGGAAGCAAATTTTATGCTGGAGCAATCCTAGTAAAAATACGCACAATTGTTCGCTTTGTAGACGGTATGTTGTGCTTTATTTTCGCAAAAAAATATAATTGTAAAATTTGTTTGAATGGAGTAAAAAAGTTTTGAAATTTGGTTGGCACGGGTTTGTTGTAAGTTGCCTCCTATGGCTGCTTCCGTACCGACTACACCGACACCGCTGTTCACAATGGGCACGCCGCGTGCACTGCGGCTCTAACAATAATACTAACCTTTACCTGGTGTTTTTGTAGCGATGTGAAAAAATAAAACTGCTGCACTTTCTACAGGTATCACTTGTATTGTTGTATAAAAAGGCAATATGAGCGCGAACAGACACATTGGAATTTTTCACGTGAAGGAGCAGTGGACATATTCCCGCCTTAGGAATTTCTGGTGCGTGACAGTGAACCTTTATGCCCATGGCGTTTTAAGGTAATAAAACCCCATGCTTCCCTTTACCACCGCATTATGTGGAAAAGGAATAACTCTGACGCAATAACCAGAGGTTTGGCACATCGTATGTAGCTGGAGTAGTATTTAATGAACTACCACCGAGTTTACACTTGCAATGCACGAAAATTGAAACACAACGTCAGAAATACAATCGAAACTTATTTCCGAGTCCCGTTTCTCGCAACTGGTACTCTCCAGGTATTTATTTGTCTTTCCACTCTGTTAAATGCCAGAGGAGACCTACATAACGCGATTGGGTACGGCCATGATCGCCACAAAAAATACAACCGACCTTATTTGCAACGCAGTTATCAATACACTGAAAAAGTTCACAATTACAAGCACAAACAGTGTTAAGCACTTCTGCTCAGACCCACAGCAGTCAAGATGGCCTAAGGCGCGGCAAGATACAAGATATACTGGGTTACGGCTAAGGAAGGCAGTTCGTTGGCAAAGTGTTTTCT
Organism: Haemaphysalis longicornis; assembly: GCF_048455015.1. NCBI lineage: Eukaryota > Metazoa > Arthropoda > Arachnida > Ixodida > Ixodidae > Haemaphysalis > Haemaphysalis longicornis. Next base: position 67,230,828 of record NW_027526204.1, on the reverse strand, counting down.
CCAACGCCCCCCTCGGGTATCAGATAGTCATCTCAATCTCACAGACACTCTCTTTATCGTATATTCTCTACATATATGCGCCCATTTCCTCATACGATAGCTTTACCCCGCAGCAGTAGGTAAACGGCGAGTCTCCATGGTGACTGAATGTTCGGGTGAGCTGCTGTATCCTTGATGATTCCACAATCGTTATGTCTATATGTGAAGGCACAGTCTTGGTTAAAAGACGTAGATTGGTCCTTCCCAAAGGACCGTAGGAATTTCTCATGCCCTTGGGTGTTTAAAAGAACCTCTTGTGCTTACCGCTTAGACTTGACGCAAAGGCCTGATCGCAGACGTCCATCCGACAATGCACAGTGAGGTTAGTCGGTCAGAGAAAATGAGCGAATTCCCAATTGCGCTTTCTGGAATGTTCAGCAGTTTCTTCCGTGCGGGTAAAGGGTCAGGCCGATTTGGTTCCGCATGACTTGGATACGCTTCGATCAGGAATACTGATCCCGGTAGCAAGGAGTAGCGTTGATAATATCGTCGCCTCTGGCAAGAATGTATGCGTAATTCAAAATGAGAATTTCGCCCGTGCAACAATACGGAGGGGTGGCTTATCACATAGAGCTAATGGGCGAGCCCTCAGCGTCTTCCCTTGTCAAATACGTCATGTGACCAACGCTACAAGCCTAAAAGACGGCATTGCGTGGCAAAGACGGGCTTTATATCTTAGTTTCGCTTAGTAACATTCACCTCCTTCCTTTCTGATGACGATGTGACCGAAACGAGCATCGGGGAAAGCGAAATGGGCTTGAAGTAGTGCAAGCTTCTCGTCCCCTTGATAGCCTTCGCCGTTTAAAACTTCGACGCCAAATGGGCTCTTCTTTCACTGACCGCTGCTTTTGGCACCCATATTATGCGCACATCCTTGATGTTCTCTCTTGCCCAACTAAGCAGATCTTGCGGGGTCTGTATTTGGTTCTGAAAAGGCCTTTAAAGGCTTGCTCTTCCTGCGAGGCGCTTAACTGTCCCGCCAATTCCGTTGCACGTGCTCTTTCCGTGGGATGTCGCAAAAAAGTTCCATTCGCCTTGAATCTGGTAGTTACTTTCGTGATGGCACAAGTTCAATTTTTTTGTTTTTGTATTATGAAGAGTCACCGTCTGAGAAGTAGTGAATCTCATTTAGTTCAAGCACTTCGTTCTTCAAACATTTCATCAGCTCATGCTGAAATGCTGACACTGCTGCGGTATCGTGCTCCAAGCAGTCAGAAATGACAGCGAAAGACATCACATACGGACCTTTGGTGTTTTCTGAAGCGTAGTACACGACTATTGGATGTATGGCAGCTTGCGTATTCACCCAGTGGTAAGACGGAGGTGCACCTGAATAACAAAGCTGTCATTCTCCGCAAAGTCTATGAGTGCGACTGCCTCTTTTTTGCTCAAGCTTGCCTTCAGCGCTCGCAACTGTTGAGCTTGCTGCTTACTAATAAACTGGTGGACCTTCAGTTCACTCAGCATGGACGAAAGTTTTTCAGAAAATTCCTGTGGTGTCATAACAAAACATTGCAATGTGCAGCGCATAGCAGCAGTCCACTGTTGGACTCGGACTGCACTGTGCTCACTGCGAAAAACATCGAGGCTTCGGAGAAGTATCTCGGCGGACGTGGTCCCAGGGCAATCGCCCTACCTCCCAACAATGCACCTCGTACTATCAAGATCACACACCACTGTTCTCAGTAGCTCTTCCGGCGTGTGGCTAAGGCCACTAGCATGCAGTATTAGCTTAAAGGTCTGATGCTCCATGCACACAGACACACGGTGTGTGTGCCAATGGCGCCAGCCAGAACACAGTGGGCAGGGCGCAAACTGGCAAATGTCGAAGACCCCATTTTAGGGTGAATGGTCGTTTCCACTCATAGTGCATTTCTTTCAGGTTCATCAGCACAAGGCGTTTTTGGCGACCATTCTGAACGTCCTTCCTTCCAGGCAGGCAGTAGGAGATCAAGGCATCCTCGAAAAACTGAATTATCGATTATTTGGTGGCTTCACTGATAACGCTAACTTGTCCTTTTGCTCGCGTTCCCAAAAGGCCTTCAGCCGCTTTCAGCTTCATTGCTTCACGCACCTCCCGCTCCGAAGCGCCAAAAAACGTCATGATTTTCTCTCGGGACCAAGAATGCGGAGCCAAGGTTAGGGACTGAATTCTCTTCTCGCGGTTGTTTTTATCGTTGAACTTGCGTTTTACCTCATTCATCAGAACAGCATAATCGGAAAGTTCAAAGTGGTAATTGGTTTGGTGGCCATATGTTGACAGCTCATCCAGGCCCAGTGATACACGTATTGCTTTCGCTGCTTTCTTTGAAGTCTCTGAACATTGGTTTGAGCGTAAGTTTTCCGTCGTTTTTTCGCTAGTTTTGCCCGCGTGAGGCTTTCTCCGGTAGCGACAAGGACATCATTAATTGATTGGAGGCTCGTGGGTGGATACGGCAGCTGCTCTTCAGAAAGGGCATTACCGTCCTCAGAATGTGGTGCATGGGCGTTTCCTGACGACTGGTAGAGACGCTTCCTGCAGTCTTGTTTGTTCTCCTGGATTTGTTCTCCTGGAACGAGGTCGACAGAAGTATATGCGTCCACTAAAGCCAATGTAATTATTGCTGTTCCCCGGCGGTTTTTGACATGCTGAAGCAGTGGATTTAAACACAGGTTTGGAAGCAACGTTTGACGTGTTCTTTTTACGGTAAAGGTGCAGATGATGTTCGCACACTTTGGCGTCCCCATGTAGTTCACGCTTCGAGTGTAAAGCGAGGAGCCACCGATCTGTGTCACTTAAGCCCTGTACATCAGAAAGACGCTTGCGCTTGCAGTACCAGGTCCGGTGGCAGCCGCTTGGAGCGAGAAAACAAGGAGGGGGCTTTTCTGAAAATAAAAAGGTCGTACGTCTGTTTCATCGTGAGCATTGCTTTCAAATACTGGTAGAACACAACGGAGGAACAGCCGCCCTGCCTAAATATCTCCACCCTGCGGTAGAACGAATGAAAAAAGCGCCTGACGTGCACTGCCCTTTTACCTCTCGGTAACTGTGTGCCTTTCGTTTTTTGCACACGTAAACTTTTCCACCTTTTTTAGCTCCCCGCGTAGCTTTATGTTCTCGTGCTTCGTTGTTTAGGCTGTTATTATGCTTAACTCTCAAATCAGGTTTGCTTTCCAGGTTGAAGCGCGACAAAAAGCGTTATTGCTCTAAGTACCACGGGCAGGCACCCGCTGTGAGCACATCAGCGGTGGTGTACGAAGCTAATCTAGAAATGATGTCATAGGCCGCAATTTTGAACGTTTTAGTTTCTTCCCGCACCGCCCATGCTTTCGTTCACTATTTGAAAAAAACGACGAGGTCGTGAAAACGCATAACTGTTCCTTCATTTTGAGTCTGAGCCGGTGCAGAGCCATCCAGTTTGTCAAACCTGTTCACAACATCGGTGTATAGTCCTCCGCGACCTGCAGTGGTGGCTAAAGCTCCATTTCACTCTGCGCCAATTTCAACTATAGGCCTATCGCCAACGGGCATTTACATTTCATAACTCAGGAAGTGTGTTTCCCGGCCATATGCAGCGATAGCGCTCTCGTGCACTCTTTGCACTAGTGCAATAGCCTTTGCTATTGGCGCGGTACGTATTTGTAGTCAAGACTCTGCTTAGCGCTATACTGCAGGAACCTTTGAAAAAAGTACCTACCTGAGCAGACGATACTTCTCGCATGACCGTCAGAAAACGTCACTAAAGAGCGCAGTACTAAATAATTAACAAACTTTTTTCCAGTGTTTTGTAATTTTCCTTTTCACAGCCACCAATACAGTAACATTACTTTATTAGGTCCGGTATGTCAGCACGACAAAAACTCGTGATCGTCTGCTCTAGCAGAAGACGCTAAATATTCGTTATCGTCTGCTATGAATCAAAGGTTCCTGAACGGCATCTTGAGCGTCGCTTTCTTTTTTGTTGTTGCTCCCGTTTCCTCAAAAACTGAGAAGTGTCGTTATAGCCCTAAATAATTATAGGACTTTAAACTGCTGCCGTCAGTCAATTTTATGAATTACAAAAGTACTGATAGAAACATTGCACGTACGGAATCACTAAGGACAGAATTGGAGTTAGATGCCTTGTCTCATGAGAAGATGCCGCCGTACTGAAGCTAGCAGAACGCGCATAAAAATGGCAACTCTTCTATTTTTTCATCCTCATTTTCTAGTTAATAAGCAGTTGTGGCCGTTCACCCGAAAAGTTCCGTACGCTGTGATCTTCTGTTTTGAGGCGGGAATAGAAGTGACACCATTCATTGCTCGACATGGCTACAACAGCACTTGGTAAAGGTCAGTAATAATGTTAGAGCCGCAGCGCCCGCGGCATGCTCATTGTGAACAGCGGTGTCGGTGTAGTTTGTAGGGAAGCAGCCATAGAAGGCAACATACAACAAACCCGTGCGAACGACCATTCAAAAAATGTTTACTCCCTTGAAAAAAAATTACAATTCTAAATTTTTGCGAAAATAAAGTTAAACACAACGTCTAGCAAGCGAACTATTGCGCGTATTTTTACTAGGATTGCTACAGCATGCAGTGCGTCCGAATATGGGGAAAAGGTGCGTTTTTGCTGAATGTAGAATTTGTTTTTCAAAGCCTGCTTTACTATACTGCTCTACAAAAAAATTTACACCAAAGCACATCGAAAAGTCACGCAAGATAAAAATTTCCAGTTGTCTCTTTGATGCGGAAGGTATTTTAAAAATTGCGTAAGAAGCACCATTTTATATTTATTCCGCTAGCAAAAACGAGGGTAAAATATGTTTTAATGGCATTCGATTTGAAACGACCGTTGAGACCAGGCAACACACGTGCCATAACCAGCTTTTCACCTTTTTATTTTATGTAGAGTGGTTATAAATTATTTTACAAAGTTGGTGCAGTTTTCTCGGGAACCGCCTCTTTAATTCTTTAATGGGTTATTGGCTGAAAGAAAATTTTTTTTCGCGTGCCAAATTCCAACCAGGGCTACTAGGGAAGGAGGTAATCAAGTACAATTTCAAGAACAATCAAGTACACCTTGGACGTTTGGCGTGGAATGACTCCATATGCAACAACATATCGCTGCTCCCTCGTGCGGGGTTAATCTGAACCACGTGACGTTAGCGCAGGAGGTTCAAACCCGATTTTCAACATGCTGGCCGGCGGCGGCGGCGGCGCCCTGCGAGGTAGCAGAAAAGTAGGGCACGCCGCAGTACATTCGCTCATCACGCGAACACTTCTTGAGACGCAACATAAATGTGTCGTGACCGAGAAGACTGCACCTCGCGCTGCGCATAAATTTCATATTAGGGAGTGTAGTAATCGTCACTGCATTTCTTCACGCCGATCCGTGCTTCAGTTTATTCTTCGCAATCATCTGATAACCGAATACCGTCGTTAGCTGCCGACTGCACAACTTGCCAAACGGGCATCCATGGAGGCGAGAGGGAAAATAGTTGTGAAGCAGGTGTCGGAGTGCGGAGGAGGAGCCCCGGAGCGGCGCCGAGTAAATCGATGACACCGGAATGAAAACTGGGTGAGGCTAGACATATACTGCTTTGCAATAAAACTCCATTGCTTTCATCGTCATCCGTTAAAGGAAATAGCCGCCGCTGTACAAAATAGACAACAATGCCTCATGATTGTGGTACTACCTGGTGATTAATTTGTGTGCAGGGTGCACTGCAGTCTCCTCGCTCACGGCGCCTGTCTGCACTCTCCCTGGACGTGATCGCGCGATCAGCAAACGTACGGTGACGCCTTCTACTCTGGTGTTATCTCCCAGCGCGTAGGCTTTGCCGCTCATGTTTCTGGGAATCGTGTTTGAACATCTGCCTCAACCGTCACGTTGTTCGGATGACCCACGCAATGAGGAGGACTTTGAGGGACCGATGTAGGTGCGTGACGCAGCATCTGCGGTACAATGGGATAAATCTGCGGTACAATTCTCATTGTACCGCAGATTTGAAAAAATGCGAAGGTTGTTCCTGTGTTTAAATCTGGGGACAAACAATTCATTCCGAACTATCGACCTATTTCGTTAATCTGCACATGCTGTAAAAATCTTGAGCACAATATTCACCAACATGTAGTCACATATTTAACTGCAAACAACCTCCTCTCCCAAAATCAGCATGGCTTCCGTGCAGGATTTTCGACAGTCACGCAGTTGCTGGGGTGTACGCATGACATCGCTTCGACTTTAAATGATCGCGGTCAAGTGGACACCATTTTTATTGAATATTCGAAAGCTTTTGATACTGTTTGCCACAAAAAACTTCTCAAATTAAAAGCCTTTCTGCGCGGCACTCACGGCATTCGCTTATTATCTTGGCTATCAGATTACCTAAATTTAAGGCAGCAGTTTCTCGCGTTTAACAATCACATTCGTCATCCCTCCCTGTCACATCGGGTATGCCGCAGGGCCCGGTCCTTGGGCCACTACTTTTCCTAATTTATCTGAACGATGTTGTTGAAATAACAAAAAACACACCCGTCAAACTTCGTCTGTACGCCGACGACTGCGTCCTCTATCCTTGTATTAGTACCTCCCGTGACCAAATGCAGTTAAATAATGTTTTTTCTTCTTTCTGTACCTGGAGCGCAACGTGGCAAATGGCAATAAACTTTAACAAAACGGTAAGCATAACATTCACATAAAAAAGGAACCCCGAAGCTTTTCCTATGGTCAGAACATGAAGCATGTGAACGAATTCAAGTACCTTGGCGTAACACTACCAACGAACTTGAAATGGCATAAACATATAAACCTAGTCTGCCCGAAAGCGCTTCGGAAATTGGGCTTCTTGAAGCGAACGGTAAAAGATGCAACTCACGAATGCAAACTAACAGCATACAAATCCCTGATACGGCCTGTACTTGAATACGCCTCCGTTGTCTGGTCACCTCACTGCGCATGCGACATAGCACAACTGATTCATATATCACCGTTATGAACAGACGTTTTCGCCTTCGTCACACGCTATACGTCTATCACTCAAATCACTTGAACACAGACGTACTTGTGAGCGTATTGGCACTTTAATAAAATCGTGAACAAGATAATCACCATTGAAATGCCCATTTTCTTTGCAAACTCCGGTGCAAACACTCGCAGGTCAAACCCCATTAACATTAAGCCCTTCATGCCATTTCTAGATTGTTTTAAGTTTTCATTTTTGCATTTCACAGTTGAATTGTGGAATAATCTGGATGTTTCTCTCTGGAAGTTGCCTACCAATAGTTTTTTGAATGAACTACCAAACCATGTGTTCTGTTAGTTTACTGTGTATTCACTGTTATGGACCCACTCCTGCAATGTCTCTAACTGTGAGACAGCCGTATTTGTAAATAATATTAATATTCTCTGCTTATGTGGTGCGGCATCGACATACTACCCTCAACTTCACACCGGCACCATAGCTTTCATCCTCTGCTTTTCTACCGTCTTCGCTGTTTCCTTCGTTCACTTGGTGGCAATGCCGGGAACACCACCAAACCACAGTAGTGGACGCTTAAGTGCTCCACAGTAAAAATTATGCAGACTGGCAGCAATATCCCAATACATGGTGTGGCAGTGGAACTGCCGTAGATTTCGCCGGAAGCGGGGAAACCTGCAGTGATACATGGGCACCAAGAAAAACGGGGAAGACCGGAAGTGTTCGCACTGCAGGAAGTGGGTTTCCGAGGAAAATTATCTTGTTGTAAATAATTCGTTCTGTGGCAGCGTGATGATTAAGAGAAACCTAACTGTGATCCCACATCGTACCGGCGTGACAACCGGAAAACCGGTCATATCGAATTTTTTCGTGCTAGAAAAAAGGGGAAAGTAGTCGTTTCGTACTTAAACTCGATACAAGCTCTAAAAAGAAACACAGATACAGGAAACCACTTTGTTGCACATGAAGCGGGAGACACAGTAACGACTGGAGAATGCGATTGGCATGCGACGGATTGTCACGACTGATCGTTAGGAGCGGTTTTGGTGCCGTTCGCTGATCTGAAGAGGCTCACGACGTGAGACTAGCGATCCAGATCCCAGCGCATGGTCGTTGGGATTGTCGTGCGGCCGCACCCAATCAGTGCCCGAAGGTGTCTTCATAAGGTGTCGGCATAACTACGTCACTGTAAAAGCTTTTTTCAAGGCCACGAGGATGTGTTCTAGGGCAGCGTAGGTCCATTAGTGGCTCCCAGCATCTTCCGCCGATTTAAATCTACGCCCTATCAATAGGGACGCTAAATTGACGCGCCGCCAAAAAATGACACCCTGATCGCCCTCACGGAAAGCAAGCCCGCGATCTGGTACAACATGAAACCCAAGTACAAAATCGTCGACCTCACAACCGCAAGTTGAATTAGTCTTGCCAGGCGCATGAGCATGCAAGGAACGAATGGTACGTCTACCATTTCTGTACATATCGCAATACCAACCACTAATGTGAAGCCTCCTATACAAAGCTATATATTGTGATATGGCAGTGTAGGCACTGTTGGTACTAAAATATATGAGCAGGCAAATACAAGCCGGTAGCTAAGGCAGCTCCAATGTCCCAGGAACATCGCACGTGTCCGCAAGGCTCTCAGCGTGGTCGTCTCCGTTTTCCAGGGCAATGTACGACTTGGCAGTGCCGTGTATCCCTGAAGGCGATACACGGCACAGTTAGGCAACACGGTGACGAATGGCACAGCAGAGTCGCACCCGAAAAGAAGAAAGAAAGTAGAGTAGCAGCTGTGTCTAGGCGAGAAGAATTATCTGCAAGAGTAACGTATGGTAGTGGAACGTCCCAGTCATGGTGGTCGGTGGACACGTACATGACGAGCGTGTCCGTGAGCGTTTTGTTAAAGCGTTCAGTAAGTTCGTTTGTCTGTGGGTGATAAGCGGTGGTAAGGTGTGCTTGGTACGGCAGGAACGAAGTAGGTCATCTATACCTTGTGTGAAGAAGTACTACCCACGGTCCGTAAGCAGTTTACGAGGAGCCCCGTGGCGAAGATTACATCATGTAGAAGGAAGTCGGCTACGTCTGTGGCACAGCTGGTGGGGAGGACACGTGTTATAGCATAACGCGCTGCATAATCGTTGGTGAGAGCAATCTACTTGTGTGCCGACCCGGACAAGGGGAAAGGGCCGAGAAGGTCCAATCCTACACGAAGGAATATTTCTGCGGGGACATCGATTGGTTGACGGGTGCCGGCTGCAAGCAAACGAGGCGTTTTTCGGAGTTGGCAAAGGCCACAAGCCGTGATGTATCGCCTCACGCACCGGTAAAGGCCTGGCCAGTAAAAGCGCCGACGCACGCGGTCGTAGGTCCGAGCCATGCTAAGGCGACCAGCTGAAGCCGCGTCGTGAAGCTCGCGGAGGACGTCAGAGCGGAGATGCTGAGGCACAGGAAGTAGCTCGTCAGGTCCGTCCTCACGAAAGTTTCGGCGGAACAAGACGCCATCATGAAGTATAGATGCAGGCTTAGTTAGGTCGGCCGACTCACAGCGGAAGCGTTCGATAATCTTGCAAAGCTACGGATCACAACCCTGATCCTCACAGTGTTGAGCAAGTCTGACAGAGAGAATACGCCGGGGTCGCCGTCATTGCCTCCATGGTCAGGGGCTAAACAGGGTGACGAGATAAGCAGTCCGCGTCCATGTGCATTCGACCAGACTTCTAGACGACCGAATAGTCGTATTCTTGTATCCGTAATGCGAAACCACCAAGTCGTCCGGGAAGGTTTTTGAGAGTGAAAAGCCAGTGTAACGCATGGTGATCCGTAACTCCAGTGAATGATTTGCCTTACTTGTATGGACGAAACTTGCTTACAGCCAGTACAAGTGCGACGCATTCACGCTCAGTCATAGAATAGTTGTGTTGGGTGGAGCTGAAAAGGCGACTGGCATACGCTATCACTCTGGTGCGATTGGCATCTTGCTGGACCAGTACAGCTCCTAGGCCATGCCTAGCGTCACTAGATAAGCTACAGAGTACCATCACTGAGGCACACAAGTGAGCAACGGCGGCCATTTTGGTGTTTATCAGTGTTGCCAGACTGCCAGTTCTGCGGCCTCACATCTCACTTTGATGAGATCACTTGTAAACAACCCTGCCGAAGACGCCGCAACACCGCATCTTCGGACACACTTCTGCAGCCGAAATGCTGCGAAGCGCGTTATCTTTGAATCACGTTCGGAACGACGGCAGTCGTGCGCAGCCGCAGAGCAGGGCTGACAAGCTGAGAATACCACAGTTGACCGACATCAAACGCATAAGCAACAAAATGGCAGTGCCCATGAACCGTCGCAGTGTAAACAAATGTCACGTGAAGCGATCTGACCAATTATCACAGCGGCGGCACAGAACAATAGGAGAAAAGAGTGCCGATACTCTGTAACCTTATGCAGTGACACTAGCCATGCCCACTTGCATGAGTGCGAACTTCTGTCGGTGCCTTATTATCGAAATGTTAAAAAATCGGACGAGTCTGACGATCAATAAGAGAGGAAACATCCATGTTTTGCGGGGAGCCCAAGGAGAACGAGGTATCGGGCTTCAGAAGATCCATGAGCGGCCGGGCTGTAAGCGAAGTTCTCGATGAAGCGGCAGAGGTAATAGCATAAGCCGAGAAAGCTGCGAACGCTTCTTCGCAGATCGAGGAACAGGAAACTCTTTGACGGCGTGCAACTTTTCAGAGTCTGGTCACACACCGTCAGCGTCAACTATACGCCCCAGGATCTTAATTTGTTTCGCCCCAGAAATAGCATTTGGACGCGTTGAGCTGGAGGCCGGCGCGACGAAAGACCGGAAGGATGTCCGAAAGACGTTGGAGGTGTGTCTCTAATGTTGGGGCAAACACGCTGACGTCATCCAAGTAGCAGATGCACGTCGACCACTTGAAACCACGCAACAGCGAGTCGATCATCCTTTAGAATGTCGTAGGTGCATTACGAAGTCCGAACGGCATGACCTTAAATTGGTACAAGCCTTCCGGCATCGCAAAAGCGGTATTTTTGCGGTCCATGGCGTCAACAGCAATCTGCCAATACCCAGATCTTAAGTCAATAGACGAGAAATAGGATGCACAGTGACGGTAATCGAGCGCGTCGTCTATACTAGGGAGTGGGTAAACGTCCTTAGTGATTTTATTCAAGTACCCGTATTCAAGTCAGAAGCGCCACGAACCATCATTATTTGCACCCAGGCACCTGTTGCAACCCATGCACTTGAAGAAGGTTCAATGCAGCCCTTGTTCAGAATTTTCTCTACCTCGTTTTGAATAATTACTCGTCGAGTGTAAAACACCCCTAATTGTCGCCGTTGTATAGGGCCCGCATCGCCGGTGTTGATGCGATGAGTTACCTCCGAAGTCTAGCCTAACGGACTTTCGTTCAAATAAAAAAAATCTCGATAGGATGCAAGTACCTCATAAAGTTGGTGAGCTTGTGAGGCACAAAGTTTCGATGACATCATTTTTTTAAGTGATTGGAGGTCGGCGGTTGATCTTTCAGACCGTCAGAAGAACTTGAAGGGACATCAGTGGACACATACGAAAGCTGGCATCCATCGAGGGGACAAACAGTGGCCAGTTACATTCCCTGTGGAAGCACTTGGTAGGAAGGACCAATATTCAAGAACAGCAAGGTTATCTGAATTTGTGCAACCATGATGACTGTATAAGGAAGCGCAACGTTGTGTTGTAGGAGGACATGAGTTAGAGGAGAAACAATGTACTCGACATCCGGACAGCTGGGCATGGGGTCAAATGAAAGTAGGTTATGGCTTTTGTAGCTACTAGGAGGTGTTCGGCAGAGCATAGACGGTGATAAAGGTCAGTGTCGGGAACAGGAGCGATCGGCAGGACAAGACGAAGGATACCGGAGGCACAGCCTATGAGGAGGGCGTGGTCAGTAAGACAGTCAAGACAAAGCATAATGCCATGAGCGCATGCGTGCAGGACGGTGAATAGAACTGGAATTTTGTGTCCGACGATGCCAACTCGAGCTGTGCAGAGACATGCTATGGTGGGCGTTCGGCCGTCGGCTAGTCGTACATGTTTGAGGTAGCAGGCGTCATAACTTTGAGCAGTCGGCAGCGAAGGTGAGACGGTCATGACTGAAATGTTCACACCCGTGTCTATTAGGGCGTCCACAAGAATACCGTTAATGTCAACTTCCAAGAGATTGTGTTTTGTCGTAATAGTGAAGAGAGGGTTTTCGGGCCAGGTCTGAAAAGCAGCATCACCTCCGGGAGCTTCATGATCTAGTTTCCTTGAAAGGTAGCTGCATTAGAAACAGGTGGGAAAAAACTGCGGCGAACGAGACTGGCGACGTTGTGAGCATGGGGAGCGGCCAAAACGGGTGGTTAGTGTACTGCCAAAAACGTCACGTTGCTGGCAACCAAGAATGGATAGGTGGGTCCTGGACTAGCTTGTATCAGGAAACCTTGGGCGTGGTGGCGACCACCAGCGAAAACGCCAGTAGCGAGACACATGTTCAACGCGATAACAATTGTAGCAGATTGGCCGGTCATCAGTGGTGCTCCATTCCATAGGGCTGCGGCAACGGCAACGAGGTGGGGCGTCGTAACGGTGGGGTGTTCCGCTCCGTGAAAACGGAGTGGAAGAGATTTCCGGAGTGTGCGAGCACGTCAGGAAACCGACAGGTTGAATTCCCAGGTTTGGAACTTCTTCAGGAATACTGCATGTATAATTAAGTGTGACAGTGGGAGCATATCGAGCATGGCCGTATCGAGGCGCCATATACGGAGCCTTTGCCACTATTTCGCAGCGAACTATCGTCGTGAGAGGGTCGGTAAGAGTCGGGAGATCACGCGTCAGTGGTGGGCGGGGTGGCGTTCTCACATCCGCACACGACGATGTTGCCGCGGTGTGAGGGAGGTGGGTGAACCGGTGCACTATGCGACGGCACTTTGCTTCTTCAAACCAAGGAAATTCCTTCAGACGCACTCAAGCGCGAGGCAGCCTTTGGAAATCAGTAACTTAAAAGCTTCATCCGCAATGCCTTCAAGAATATGCCCAACCTTGTAGGATTCCGGCATGTTAATGTCTACTTTTGAGCAGAGATCCAAAACGTCTAGATTGCAAGCCACGTAAGACTCGGTGAATGATTGGACGCGGAAAGAGAGGTCTTTCTTTGCGGCAAGATGGAGCGTCACGGAGTAACAGCACAAAGTATGCAGTTCTTGTTTGCATTGATCCCAGCCGGTAAGCCTCACTTCGTTGGTTTGGAACCACACCAGAGTGGGTTTTTTGAGATGTTAGCGTGCAGTTGCCAACACAAAAGTGTCATCCCACCGGTTGTGGGTACTGATGCGCGCACACATGCTGCGCGTTTCATCAATGTCCGCTTCATCAGCCCTAGAGAAAAAGCCAGGGTCGCGAGATGGGGAGAAAATACTTATCTGGTTGTTGGATGCAGGCTCATGGGTTGGTGGCATTGTCCTTCGATGGATATGACGCCCTCGCCGAAGCCCCGTGTTGTGAAAAGGCTGCCGGGAGAGAAGTAGGGAACTTGCACCTCATCCAAAAGATGTGGCGTGGCAATGTAACCCCTTTTCGTAAGAAAATTTGATGTCCTAGGAGCGGCGCGCGCGCCCGCAAGAGGCTCTCAGAGTCGTCGTCTCGTTTTTCCAGGGTTCTGTTCAGCTTGGCAGTGGCGCGTATCCCTGGAGGGAAGTGCGCCATAACAGAACACCGGGATAATCTTCGCTCCATCATTAAAGTCATTTCCTTTGGGAACGTGCCCGTAACAATATATATATATATTCTGTATTCTGTATATATTCGTGTTTTTCTTTCTTTCTTACTCACGTAATAATATTAATAAAACAAATAATATTGTAACGTCACTAACGGTAAAAAATTGTCTAACCATTCCCCGATGCCTTCTTTGGTGTTGTAGACTGCCGGCATTTCTTTCTGTATTTCCTAACGAGCCCCTCATTTCGAAACCCATTTATCGTGCGAAAGCTTAGCGAGGGCCTCGGTTCTGGCAGCCTTGATGCCAAGGTAGCATAACAGGGTTTCCCGCCAGTTACCCACTTATGACAGGCTGTAGACGTTCGCGTCACGCCCCGGGGGTTAAAAAGAAGGTCCCCTTCTCCCCGTGTAGTCTGAGTGGCGCTGGCTACCACCCTCAAGCGTCAGATACAGTTGTAGTAAATATAAATACCCCAGAATGTGAAGGAGAACACAGTCGCCCAGATAGCCGAATTGGTAAGGCATTCGAGATATAATCGAAAGGCGTGGGTTCGGTCACCACTCTGGGCGCGTGTTTTTCTTTCTTTCTTTCTCACGTAATAATATTAATAAAAAAATAATGTAACGTCACTAACGGTAAGAAATTGTCTAACCATTCCCCGATGCCTTCTTTGGTGTTGTAGACTGCCGACATTTCTTTCTGTATTTCCTAACAAGCCCCTCATTTCGAAACCCATTTATCGTGCAAAAGCTTAGCGAGGGCCTCGGTTCTGGCAGCCTTGATGCCAAGGTAGCATAAGAGGGTTTCCCGCCAGTTACCCGCTTATGACAGGCTGTAGACGTTCGCGTCCCGCCCCGGGGGTTGAAAAGAAGGTCCCCTTCTCCCCGTGTAGTCTGAGTGGCGCTGGCTACCACCCTCAAGCGTCAGATACAGTTGTAGTAAATATAAATACCCCAGAAAGTAAAGGAGAACACAGTGGTCCAGATAGCCGAATTGGTAAGGCATTCGAGATCTAATCGAAAGGCGTGGGTTCGGTCCCCACTCTGGGCGCGTGTTTTTCTTTCTTTCTTTCTCACGTAATAATATTAATAAAAAAATAATATAACGTCACTAACGGTAAAAAATTGTCTAACCATTCCCCGATGCCTTCTTTGGTGTTGTAGATTGCCGGCATTTCTTTCTGTATTTCCTAACGAGCCCCTCATTTCGAAACCCATTTATTGTGCGAAAGCTTAGCGAGGGCCTCGGTTCTGGCAGCCTTGATGCCAAGGTAGCATAAGAGGGTTTCCCGCCAGTTACCCGCTTATGACAGGCTGTAGACGTTCGCGTCACGCCCCGGGGGTTGAAAAGAAGGTCCCCTTCTCCCCGTGTAGTCTGAGTGGCGCTGGCTACCACCCTCAAGCGTCAGATACAGTTGCAGTAAATATAAGTACCCCAGAAAGTGAAGGAGAACACAGTCGCCCAAGATAGCCGAATTGGTAAGGCATTCGAGATCTAATCGAAAGGCGTGGGTTCGGTCCCCACTCTGGGCGCGTGTTTTTCTTTCTTTCTTTCTCGCGTAATAATATTAATAAAAAAAATAATGTAACGTCACTAATGGTAAGAAATTGTCTAACCATTCCCCGGTGCCTTCTTTGGTGTTGTAGACTGCCGGCATTTCTTTCTGTATTTCCTAACAAGCCCCTCATTTCGAAACCCATTTATCGTGAGAAAGCTTAGCGAGGGCCTCGGTTCTGGCAGCCTTGATGCCAAGGTAGCATAAGAGGGTTTCCCGCCAGTTACCCGCTTATGACAGGCTGTAGACTTTCGCGTCACGCCCCGGGGGTTGAAAAGAAGGTCCCCTTCTCCCCGTGTAGTCTGAGTGGCGCTGGCTACCACCCTCAAGCGTCAGATACAGTTGTAGTAAATATAAATACCCCAGAAAGTGAAAGAGAACACAGTCGCCCAGATAGCCCAATTGGTAAGGCATTCGAGATCTAATCGAAAGGCGTGGGTTCGGTCCCCACTCCGGGCGCGTGTTTTTCTTTCTTTCTTTCTCACGTAATAATATTAATAAAAAACAAATAATAATGTAACGTCACTAATGGTAAAAAATTGTCTAACTATTCCCCGATGCCTTCTTTGGTGTTGTAGACTGCCGGCATTTCTTTCTGTATATATATATATATATATATATATATATATATATATATATATTATATGCTTCACTATTACACTTTAGCACATGCCCGTCGCATGCAAAACGATAGGTTAGGTCGCTAGGCGTCCTCTTTGCTGAACATTGCACGATATACATTGCTTATTACACTGCAGGTGTTTTCCCTTATGTTTGTTTCACCCACTTTCTCGTTTTTTCGTGGTCCAAGACAGACGCAGATGTTCCTAGCTGATGTCATGACAGCCAACATGCACGTGCCTCGCGTTAGGCGTACAAAATCCACTACCTCTAGCGAGATTCATGGTGAATAGATGTAAGCACAGAGACTTTTCAATGTCTCAAGCCCGGTTAAATACGCGACTGAACTTTGACCCAACTTGCTACCTCAAGTAAGGGAGCAACTATCATTCACTTGTCCCTCGCAAGCCACTGCGCTATGGCTATCCGGGAACGTGACGTCACGTCTAGCGGTGGGCTCAGGCGGTTTTACTTCATTCTGTCGATTCTACACCAAGGGCAAATTTGCGCCATTCTTGGTTTTCTGGACAATATTTCAATCATATTTGAAAGCAATTACCGAGTACGTTAGTCAAGTGAACAAATGCCGGAGACAAAGGACTACTACATTTCGGTGGCCATTTGTGCTGTGACTTTGCAGCTGTGCATGTCATATCAGTAGGCATATCGAGATATGCGCACGCCCATGTATCTCAATTTGGGCGCCCGTTAAAGATGCCCACGTGGTCAACAATAATGCGGAGACCTCCACTGCGGCACGCCCCATCAGCTTTGTAGCATCGGCTCGTTAACCCCCATTATCAAATATAACAGGCGTCCGAATCACGCTATGCACGCAATCCCAAATAATTGGTACTCTTCGTTGTACCTCTACAAAAAAAGTTTGCGTGCTTAATTCTACCACTCCCAAAAAAAAATATGCATGCTTGAACAATTGACAAACCCAGCCTCTGATGACAATAAATAAATATCCTTACAAAATTACCCGTTGTAGTAAGTAACTTTATTGCTCTACCTGTGTGAATTTTTATGCAGTTGACAGAAGGAACGTTGCCAAGTGGTGAGAAAACTGTGGCATACGTTCACCTGCAAGCTAAAAAAAGCAAAAAAGGCGAGCGGTGCACCCGCTGACGACGAGCCGGATGAGCTAAAGTCGTCGTCGGTACATTTCAAACAGCTGCTCTTCCAAAAGGACATTGCAGGACCTCCGAAAGTAGGAGAAATTCTTATTTTGTTTTTATTGTGGGGCTGAAAGAAACTTTGCATACGGCACATACGACATGTGCCTAACTTTTTGGGCATTAGAGCTGTAACTATGCAGCTAGAAACTTGCCAATCTGTTGCCATCGTAGTGAGGCTATTCACATGAGCGGAAGCTAGTCACGCAGAAATGCAGTGGCAAAGCAGGTGTTGCCAAAAGCAACAGACACAAAGAGTTGCAAGAGCAAGTTTGTTATGTTTATTTACACTTTCATGAATGCTATTGCCTTTTTGACAGCGCACTTAACACTACGATTTCAGAGCAGGTACAGCAATGAGAATTTGTCACATCCTAATTCAAATAAATGTGTACCAACCGACTTGCGGAGAAAACTACAGAGTTCATGGCTTTCACTTACACATTTGCGAAAAATGCAGAATTTTTGTGTAGAATGTTCACAGCAATTGCCACTTTAAATTTACAAAGTTTTTTGTATGTTCACATTACTTTACAAAGTTCTTTGACTGCTAGACATTTTTCGAATAAAACGTTTCCTTTCTCTTTCAATAAGGATACAAGTGGCCATGGTGACTTCCTAGAAAAAAATTACGGGAAGACATCCATAATGCATACAAAGAACAGTCCTTATATATACAATGTTTATAACGACTGACATCTTGCCCCCTGCAATAATAATGCCCTATTGTACCTAACCAAAAGACAGCGCAGAATTGTTTTATTAGTGAAGGGTGATTTATAACACTGCAACTGCGATACTTAACACAGATAAATTGATTAGAACGTGTACATTGCTGACCACTCCACTTTGTAAGAGTTATACACACATCTGTTTTATTAAATTGTAGGTGTAAGACGACACGTCAGTGCAGACCAACAAGGTTCTGGCAATTACCAGCATGGCCCCATGAGCCCGAACAAACTTGTCAAAAAACATTGATAAGGGCAATTTCTCGCTCTCCTCACTTTGCAGAACGAGCAACTGTTCAAAGTTTACCTCGGGAACGTTCACTCTGGAGGGACAGAAAGCACCACTAAACCGGCTTTCCGCCCTTGGCCAAACCAGTTGACAAATGATTGACCAGTTGACCAGTTGACTATTTGACAAATGCATCGCACTTTAAACAGATTTGTAGTGGCGACAGCGCACGGCACGCGCAAACAACCGTGCGCAAGTGACACATCACGGCTGGCCTGCTGCAGCATCAGTCAAGCAGATCTGTGGTCATATGTGCACCATGCATTTGTTCTTGCCAGCTGGGCTCGCTTGCAGAATTTGCATGGCCGACTGCAAGGTCACCTCCACATTGCTTAATAAGCGCTCTTTTCGCAACATTCGTTTCAGAATCACCAATTTTCGGCGGTCGCTGACAGAGTTCTTGCATATTTCAGCCATGACAATCGAGATGTTTTAATCACACTCTGTAGAAACTTTTCCGAAAGTAACACTTTTCACCCCAGTCGGCCTTTCACCTTTGAAATCTGCTGTTTTTGTCAGGATCACCAGCAATGCGAATACCAACGAGACTGGCTCCTCCAACTCTGTAGACGAGGTGCTGCAGGTCGACGTAATCGAGGAGGAGGATGAAGACCGCGATGATGATATTGCTAGGTTTTCTTGGCGGAAGGGCATTCAGGCCAAACAGCGCCAGTACTAGATGAGGATTTGTTCAGAATGAAAATGATATATAACCCTAGGTTATAAAATTTATGTGTAAATAAAAACAGAATAGTATAAATTGGTGTAAAGGACCAAGTAAAATTAGCAGTGGCTTATCTCGTCTATTGAAGGATATACGTAGTGTGAGAGCTAGTTATTCTCAGATTTTCTGCTTGTCTAGGATTAGCTGATTATCATGCTTACTGCTGCTAAAAACGTTTCCAATCTAATCCAGTGCCGTCATGATCAGTCCAGTCGACTGCAATCCAGTCCGGTTAAGTTCAGTCCAGTCCAGTCACTGCTCCTCGCGCATGCGCAGCACGGCTCTTCAGAAGCCACGCCAAAAGGCTGTCAAGCGGCTCCTGCGCAGAGTCAGACTTGGCTGCTGTGGAACCGAGGCGCACATCTGGGCACGCACGGCGCCAGAGCCAGAGCTTCGGCCGCGGCTATGACGTCCCTCTTCTAGAATCCGCAGACGGGCGAATGTGCAGACCCAATTGTCTGCACACGCGCACTCCAGTTGGATTGAATTTCCAATCAAATCCCATACAATCCAGTTTATTCAATTCTAATTTAATTCAATTCAAATCCAAGCCCATCCAATGCAATCCAGTCTAATCCAATTAAATCCAATCCTCCTTACGCTCGCGCAGCACGGCCCTTGAAGGGCCACGCGAAAATGCTCAACCTCGGCCAGTGTAGCTTTCGCTACAAAATCAAGTGTCACTATGACATGAATTTGCTAAAATCCATGCCACCGCCCTTGCGGTAGCAAGGCTAGACTCTTTCAGTCTGAAGGTTGAGATGGTGACTGCGCTCATGGGTGACAGGACACACATCTTAAGAAATCTACGTCCGACAATTACTTAAAAAGTAAGTTAAGAGGAAAAGTTGGCTCGTCAGATTGAAAAAGCGATGGATGTTGAGGCATCATGCGTGTATATAATTCCAGAAAATGGCGCTTTCTTTGTGGTTCAAGTATTTAGCATTCCACTAATACCTGAATGACGGATAACAACTCCCAGATCTGGAGCAGCGTCGCTGTTCTGTACCTCTCAATAGGTACGCATTTGTAGCATGGGAATGGCCTATCCGCAGCCTACAGTGATTTACCTCGATCACCCTGTCTCGTTTATAAGTGACTGATTTACCTATTTTTGGTTTTATCATATACAACTTATTTGTTTTCTTCCTGTTCTACTTTTTTCTGCCAATGGTCACGCAGTCTTTTCCGAACGCATGATTTAAGATCCCCATAAGGCACGCATCGAACATCTAGGTTACTCCAAAGGCAGCCGCTACAGGATTCCTGTCTTCTTCATTTCCGGCAATGACTCAGTGGCCCGGGACACAACAGACTGTGACTTCCACGTTTTGCTGTGTGCTAAGCATCACTAGAATAGCACATCAATACCCCTGCTTTTGTGTTGTCTCGAGGAAAGCTTTTCACACCGAGGTCATGGGCTGTCCGCATGGAATACGTAAGTCTAGTAAGATAGTGTGTTGCATTCGAAGAGCCATACGATTCATATACTTCTTTAGCGTAACTACGATGAATTTGTAGAACGTGCATTTATATTACAATCTCTTACCAAGGAG
This sequence comes from Haemaphysalis longicornis, assembly GCF_048455015.1. NCBI lineage: Eukaryota > Metazoa > Arthropoda > Arachnida > Ixodida > Ixodidae > Haemaphysalis > Haemaphysalis longicornis. The sequence goes on along the minus strand of NW_027526204.1, from coordinate 67,210,430 downwards.
AGTTCTAAATTAGAGCTGTGCTGAATTCAAACAACCGTCCTTATCATTTGAGGAAGCCTTCAATAGATCCATTAGGTGGGTGGTACGCAAGAGAAAACAATATATTTTAACATTTGATAGCAGGTGATTCATAGCTGGTATCAACATTCTTGAATTCGGGAATTATTTATTACTATAGGTCCGCATGCATGCAAATCGCAATGCCACCACCACGCTTTTCCGAATGAGACGCACAAACACAATCATATCCATTTATAAAGTAGCACTCATCAGGCAGAAACAACGTTTCGCAAAAGAACAAGTCAAAAGAGTATTATAACCTAAAAAGAAGCGAACACACTTCATCAAAACTATTTCTGATGCTTCTAGAATTCAACTGATAAACTGAAAAGGGGCACGGTTTTTTACGATAATATGTCATAACAGAATTGATCAAACTGCGGGAACGCCGCGGTGTAATGATGCACTGCTGAACCTCATGCCATGGCGTTAAAAGGTATCACTTTAGAGCTCCCAGATCTCGCTCGTCCCGAATAACTATTATTCGACCGCCGATCACCTTCCTGACCCGCACGTTTCTTAAGGAATGTCTCACGAACGGATAACCCGATCACAGCTGCCATTCTTTACCCTTAGGAAAAAAGGCGAGTGCGAGTGTGGCCAAGTTTTTACAGATGTAGGTATTCTGATTTTCATTCCTTAGGTCTTTTTTGTTTGCAAGGCAGAAACCACGCAGTTCGTGATGCATGAAACAAACGATGATAGCTCGCGCCTTGCATGGTTTAGCAGAAAGTCTGTGAATAGCGTGGACGTCATATCTTTTCCAAAGGGTATCTTTATCTGTTTTGCTATTTCATTTACTTTTGTGGAAAATTCCTCTTATTCTGTTTCTTGAACACTGTGTATGCCGACGTTTATTTGACGGTGTGGTTTTCGAGGCTATTCACATACATTCGAAGCTCCTTCAGCTCTTTGTTCTAGTCTGAAACCTCTAGTTTTCGCCCTCGCTTAGTTAATTCTTTTGTTGCTATTCCTTGGGAAGTAAGGCAACATTGCAATTCGTCTATTTTATAAGAAAACAGTTGAAGTGACACCGCAAGTTCTCCCTTTTTTGTTGGCAGAGTCAAGAGAGCGTCTAGCTGAGTGCTCAATTCGACAAGCTGGATTGCAACTTTTTTGACAATTTTTGATTACCTGTCGTCCCGTTTTCTTTCTGAGTGGCGCCTCAGCAGATATTGGTCTTCTAATGCTTCTTAGTGCAAGGGCGTTTCCAATTGAACGAGTCTTCAGTTACTTCTGAGCAGTCACTGAGGTGAAATTTGAATTACCATTCACTGCACGCCACGTAAACGCCGTTATCGGGGACTCCAAACCGGCATGAACAACCGCGTGACGTTTTCAGTGCGGATCAAGGCACAGTTTGGGCAGCAGCGGCAGACGCTAAATTGGTAGTCGACATTATTACAGCCCAAATACAAAACACATGCAAAGTTGTAGCGATGCGCTCAGCCTCTGCCCCCGCTGCCAAATGACGGAAGACGGGAGTTCACAGGTGTCATAGATGCAACCAAGGTCACCGATGATAGCTCATGAAAAATTTCACAGTCAAGTCGAATTGCATGCCGACAACGTTCTGTGAATCATACAGAGATGGCCTGGTCTTTCAAAATTCTGACACGGCTAACATTACCTTGCTTCTTTCATTCTAAAAGAGAAGCAAATTTGTCGCGGCGCATTCAGCCGCTGCCGCCGCTGCCTAAATTCTACTCTATTGCTAATGCTTTCTCGGCAGCAAAGGCCACTTGGCCGATTTGCCTGCAATTGGGAGCTTAGAGGACGTAATGGTCTGCTTTCCGAAATAACCAAAGCTGTGAAAATTAACAAAATAGGTGGACAAAAATTGTATTGCCGAAAGTTGAAACTCGTAGTAATGGCATCGGGCTACCCGTTCCTTAACGTTGCTGCATGGGCCCTGCTTAGTTTGCGGCTGAACAATCAGCAAACAGGAACCGTATTTACATGCTCAGTATTAAAGCCACGAGGAAAACTGAAGCATGAGCAGACACACCGTGAGGAAAGGGGAATGAAACGGTCGTGCACGTGACCTTCCCCTTTCTTGTCCCTCTGCCACTTGACACTTAACTTTCACTAATGAATGTTTGCTATCTAGCTCGGATGAAATTTTAACAGGTTATAGCAAGCCAGCCAGCAAAATACCATCCAATTGCCGAGCAAGCGCGCGTGAGCCTGTCCACGTGAGCGCCTAGCTCGCGGCAACCGTCTGGCAGGTAACAAAACCAAGAAAATGCCTAGCGCTCTTGTGGGCATGCCTCGCGACGACTACCCAGTGCCCTCTGCGCTCGTTTGTCAAGCCAAGCACACTAACTGAGGGAGATTGGCAAAGATTCGGCCCACTGTCCGGCCGTTAAAACCACGAACACGCCTAGAGCTCATGTGTGCCTGCCTCGCAGCTGCCTTCCAGCGTCACCGGCGCTCGTCTGCAAGCCAAGCATACTCAATTAGAGAGATTGTCCAAGACTGGCCAAAAGAAAAATTCCAGCGTTCGCTGTAAGAGTGGAAATACTTAATCGGAACGAGATAGCCTCCGGCGTTCGCCTTAAGCGTGGCAAAAGAAAACTTTTTTTCGGAACGAGAAAGACATGTCATAGCGTACGCTCCTTCAACGTGATGACGAATGATTATCACTTCAGAAAAATGAAGAAAGCTCACACGTAAAGAAACAGGGATGAAACCAAGGTCCTTGCGACAGCCAAGAAGAAGCAAATTGGTGAAATCGTGGAATTCAACTTTCGTGATGGTCGTTAAGATTGCGTACAACTTCGCTACCCTCATTCATTACTTACGCGTTAGTCTGAGCTTCCTTCATTTGTTCATAAGTAAAAACTGCTGTGATATATTATTACCATTTGGGATCACATCAGCAACTGTGCTGTTTCCTGTTGATGGTTGCGGGGCTTTACCTAATGCAAGGAGCACATTCAACGCTAGCACGGTAAAATGTTTCAGCTCAGTTTTTGGTGTAGCTTCTACCCCAAGCACTAACAAATGTGAGTTCGGTCGTCACTTTAACTAGGTAAGCTTGGCTCAAAGGAACAGGGATTTAAGTGAGGAGTTGGTGGAGCCAAATAATGCCGTGCCTGCATTAAAGCACAATGCCAGTATTGCAGCCTTTTCAGCAAGCCAAAAAAACTACCACTCCAATGTGCCGCTAGCCTCCAAGCCATTGCTAAAAAAAGAACGTCTTTAAATCAGATCAACACACTGAATACAGTCCTAAATTGTGCAACCTGGCCAGTTATTACGATGCAGAGCGGCCGTTAACCATACCCTATGGTATGGCCAGCCATTCCGCCGGGCATATTGGCTCTCTCAGAGAGAGAGAGATGGAACTTTATTCAAGCATCCGGCGTGCAAAGGATACGCTTCCCGGCCACGCAGGGCTCGGTCGTGTCCCCTCTATCTAACCACCCTAAGTCGCAAAAGTTCTAGGGCGTCAAGCTTAGACCCCGAGGCGGTTGGTCTCGGCGTCCGCTCGAGCTACTCGGAGCGCTCCCGGCCGCCACCGTCGGCCCCCGACCCCCACCTCCCGCATGGGAGGACGGAGTGCCGGGAGGGACGGGCGGGCGCGGGGCCTCCTTTCGCCTTTGCAGAGCCAGAGCCGACTCGAGCCGCTGGATGGCCCTCCTCTGTTGTTGGGGCTCCGCAGAGCCCACGCATTCGCGCACGTCCGCTGGGTACCGGTCCTGTGGGTCCTGTCTATCCCCCCCACCGTCGCGCACTGCACAGTCACAGCCCCACATGATATGGGTCAGGGTCGCAGTTTCGCGTTTACACACACTGCCCCGAGCACTCTCGTAGAGGTCCGGACACACGTGCCGCGCGAGCGCCGGCGTCAGAACAGTCTCTGTCTGTAATTGCCTGAGCTTCACCGCCTCCGCCCGAGACAGGTCCCGGTGCGGGAGCGGAAAAGCACGCCTCTGGTCCCGATGCCAACGAAGCACCCCGCCGTAGTCAGTGAGGGGCTCCGCTTCTTCGTCGTCGTCGATGTCAGTTGTTTCACCGCAGTCCTCGAGGGATGACGACAGCGGACGGGCTGTCGCGACCCGGCACGTGGCGATACCACGGGCCGCAGCGTCCGCCTCCTCGTTGCGGTTGCATAGTCCGGGTGCCAGCTCCCGGCCCGCGTGTGCCGGGAACCACTTGATGATCGTAGTCTTCGTGACCCCCTGCGCTGCCGCCCCCGTCGTCCGCCAGGACTCCAGGAGCCGCGCAGTGCCACCACACACCACGCCGCGAGCAAAGTTGCGGATGGCCGTCGTTAAGTCACTGAGCACCGTGCGCACACCCGGCAGGCCAGAGCCAAGGCGATCGCCGCCTCCTCTGCCTGGCTCGCCGACCGGGCGCACACGCTGCCCGCCGTCAGTTTTTCACCGGTGGAGGCCCGCACGGCCACCGCCACGAACTTGCACGCTCGCCCACGGCACTTGGCCGCGTCCACAAACACCGCACCGTCGTCCTCGCTGTACTGGTGAGCCAGCGCGCGCGCGCGGCCCGTCTGCCGGCGTCCCTCTCCGGGTCCACGTTCCTCAGGAGCGGGTACACGATCAAACTTCTGGTGATCTCGTCCCGAAGGGGGTCCAGCTCGTCCGCCTCCGAAACGCCGCCGGCAGCCGATGATGCCGTGGGCCCTCCGCAGCCACCCGTGTCAGGAGGCTGTAGGCCCGCTCGTGCCAGGATACGGCGTCCCACGGCAGTGCTGCCCAGGTGCGCCAGTTGCGATGCTCGTTGCGCCTCGCTAATCTCCGACAGGGTGTTGTGCACCTCCAGAGACAGCAAGGCCGACGTCTTCGTGCCGTTCAGGAGCCCCAAGGCCCCCACGTAGGCCTTGCGGATGGCCGCGTCGATGCGCTGCCGCTCCCTCTTGGTCCAGCGGTGAAAGGCCCCCGCGTACGCCGCGTGGCTGGCCACGAAGGCCTGCAGCAGCCGCAGGAGACTCGCCTCCCGCATGCCTCGCGAGCGGGAAGACACCCGCTTCACCAGGCGCGTCGCGATGCCCATCTTCGTCACGATGTGCTTGACCACCGTGCCGTTAGTCCGGTGCGCGTTCACGAACATGCCCAGGACCCGAAGGCCTGAGACGTGCGGGATTGGCGCCCCGTCGCTGGCACGAACCACGATGGTGCGTTCCGCCTCCTCGGCGGCCCACTTCCTCCACCGACCGGGCGGGGGCAGGATCAGGAGCTGCGACTTCTGCGGCGAACACCGAAGGCCCGTGCCTGAGAGCGCGGCCTCCACGGTGTCCACCGCCGACTGCAGCCCGGCCTCGACGTCGCCGTCGCTGCCGCCCGTTGCCCAGATAGTCACGTCGTCCGCGTAGATGCAGTACTTGATGGCCGGCCCGAGCTCCTCCAGTCACCGCGCCACCTCGATCATGACTAGATTGAAGAGGAGCGGCGAGATCACCGAGCCTTGCGGGGTCCCCACGCTGCCCAGCTCGCGCTCCTCCAGCTTCGCTCCGCCGACCTCCAGCCGCGCCGTGCGCCGGGACAGGAACGAACGGATGTACTCGTAGGAACGGCGCCCCAGACCGAGGCGCGACGCCTGAGCCAGGATCGCAGAGTGCCGCACCTTGTCGAAGGCGCTCTGCAGGTCCAGGCCCAGAATCGCACGATTGTCCTTCTTCGGGACTCCCCCGGGGGGCTCCAGAACCTCCCGCTGTAGCAGTAACATGGCGTCCTGGGTGCCAAGCTTCGCGCGGAAGCCCAGCATCGCGTCCTGGTACAACTCCTCTTGCTCCAGGTACCTCTGCCACCGGGTGTTCAGGACGTGCTCCCACACCTTGCCCACGCACGACGTGAGCGAGATGGGGCGCAGGTTCTCGATGCCCGGCGGCTTGTTCGGCTTCGGTAGCAGGATGGTCGTGGCCGTCTTCCACTGGCGCGGGAGACGGCCGCTGCGCCAACACTCGTTGAAGTACCGGGTCAGCGACGAGATGGCCGCATCACTGAGGTTCCGCAGCGCCTTGTTGGTCGCCCTGTCGGGGCCGGCGGCCAATCGACAGTTCAGGGACTGCGTCGCCTGCCTCACTTCCCGCTCCTCGATGTCTCGCTCGAGGGCGGGGTTCGGCGGGCCCGCGTATTCCGTGTGGTCTTCGTGCGGGGTCGAAGGGAGGTAGCGCTCGTTCAGGCGCTTGTGCATCTCTTCTTCGCCCAGCTGCTTGGTCGCCGTGTGTAAGATCTGCGCCATGCGGTTGCGCTAATATTCCTTGCTCTTGCTCTCGTCCATTAAGTGGCGCAACAGCTTCCACGTGCCTCCGCGGTGGAGCTGTCCGTCGGCCTCGCTGCACAGCGCGAACCACTGCTGCGCGCTCAGTTGACGGCTGTAACGCTCGATCTCGCGACCGAGAGCCGCCACCCGCTTGCGCAGCGTGCGGTTGTGGCGCTGCAGCGAACGTCTGGCCTCCAGCAGGTGCGCGAGGCGAGGGTCCATGCTCTCCGTGTCGTTCGACGTCTTGATCTCGGTCTCGGTCGTCGCGCCCTCAGTCGCGGCCACCAAGTCGGCCGTCCACTTCTCCATGTCTTCGACTTCGCCCAGCTCCGCGTCCCGGAACTTGTGCCAGTCGGTCAGTCGATGCTTGATGTTCGTGCCGGCGCCGCCGCCGTAGCCACTGCCCTCGCGGGGATGGCTCAGCGGCACTGTCACCTCCACGATGTAGTGGTCGCTGCCCAGGTTGTGACCCGTGTTCCGCCACCGCGCCACGCCGCCGTCAGGCAGGAGCGCGAAGGCGAGGTCCGGGTTGGTGTCCCGAGCAGTCGACGTCCCTATGCGCGTCGGGTGCGCCGGGTTCGTCAGTAGCGTGAAGTCGGCCTCGCTCGCGTCGTCCAGCAGGCATTTGCCCTTGGCCGTCGTGCGCGTGTAGCCCAACTCCATGTGCTGCGCGTTGAAGTCGCCGCCGACGATCGCCGCGGCGTCTCCTCCTACCACTCCGTCTCTCCCGGACTGGTGGACCGCGTCTCTGATCTTGTGCAGCAGCGTCTTGAACTTCTGCTTGCCGTGCTGCGGGTTGCTGTAGACGTTTGCGACGAAGACCATGGTCGTCGTCGTCTTGCTCCCTTTAGCGTTCTTGTCTCGACCTCTGCTCTTCCTGCCGGCTAGCACCAGCTCGGTGACGCAGAGCTCGATGACGGTGTCCTTGTTGCCCAGGAACTTCTCGTGCTTGATACAGGCGATGCCCTTGCGGATGAACGTGCACACGCCCTGCGCCGCCCCCTTCCCGCATGCGCGGGCGCTCGGCGGGCTGGCGTGCGCACGGTAGCCGGGCAAAGTCATCACCTTCGGGTCTTCGGCGTGCGTTTCCTGCACCGCTATCACGTCGGGAAGCTCCGACGGACCCAGCGAGCGCAGGTGCTGCTGCAGACTGCCTTCCGACACCGAAAGCCGTTGGCGTTCCAGTGCCAGACGCGTAGCACTCCTTCTTCTCCGCGGCGACCCCGCATTATGGCGATGGCAGTGGAGACTCGGATGCGTTGTAGTAACATTGCACGGCGGTGTCGACGAGCGCCTGCAACCTCTCGGGGCTAATTTGCTGTTGGATCTGCTGTTGGAATTGCTGGAACTGCTGTTGCATCTGCTGTTGCAGCTGTTGTTGCTGTTGCTCCATGACTTGGGTGATCTTGTTGAGGAGACGGTGCTCGAGGTTTACGAGATTCTTCCCCCAGTAGTTTGTGATGTTGGTCAGTTGACGGATGCGGTTGTTCAGGCCCGCGTAGCCCAGGGGCTGTTTCGCGGCCGCGGCATCGACCGCAGTCTTCGCCATCACTGCCGACGACGTCGACGTTCTGGCAGCGGCGTCCCCGCCGTCGCCGTCCTCACCGTCGTCGTCGCTTGCGCTGAACACCTTCTCGTCGTCTTCGTCTTGGTCTTCTACCTTCCTCCTGTCCTCCCGCTCCGTCTCCTTCTTCTTGGAAGACGATACGGTTGCGGTGAATTGGAAGGCCGTTGAAGTGGTTGGTTGCGGTGACGGTGCACCCGAGGTAGAATGCCTCGTTACAACCGCCATCACCGGCTTCTTCTGCTGTTGTTGTACAGCCGCAGTCGTTGCGACGGCTGGGCCCGGGCTCTTGCCCACCTTGAGTTGCGTGATGGTGTTGCGCTGCTGATTGATCGTCAGCTGCATCGTGTTTATCTTCGCTTGTTGGCGCTGCATGGCTGCGCGCATTTCTTTCATGGCTTCCCGCATCTCCTCCATGGCTGCTCTGTGGTCTTCGTCGCTGCTGCTGCCGCCACCGCTGCCACTTTTATTGCCAGCGCCTCTTCCCCTCGACGCGGACCTCTCTCTTCCCATTGTTCTGCTTTCGTCGCAGCTGCAGCCGCGCCGCCGGAGCTCTCGTTCCCCGCTCCCTGCTGCTGCCGCCGCCGCGATGCGGAGCGCGGCCGTCGCGGCGCTGCGGTCGCAGTCGTCGCCGCCGTCGCCGCCCCTCCGGTAGTGACGTCGGCCCACGTGGTTCCGCCTTCTCCTGATGTCAGTTTGCGCCAATCGCGGCTCTCCGCCTTGCTCCCGTCCCTGTGGCTCCTCTCCAGTTTCCGGAACTCGTTCCTTCTGGAAAGTCGGACCTTCAGGGCCGGTTGCAAGGGCGCCAGCGCCATCTTGGTGGTCGTTTGCTCTTCGGCCTGCTGTCGGGCACACTGCCGTTTCTTGATCTGCAGCGGCGCCTTAAATTTTTTGCAGCTGCCGGCGCCCGTAACGTTCGAGCCGCCGCACAGTCTGCATCTTGGTCGCAATATTCGGCGTGGTCCGCGCCCGGATTTCTCCTGCCGCAGGCGAAACACACCCGGCGTTGGGCGTAGGACACACGTCCTTTCTGTGCCCCACCTGTCCGCAGGTCTTACAGACTTCTCGGTGTTGGCGGTACAGGGTGCATTTGGTAATAAAGCCGCCGTAAAGGTGCCGTAATGCGGCAACTTTTAGCCTTGAAACAGAATCACCACTGAGGTGGACCCACCCAGGCGGTGCGCGGCCATGGCCGTAGGGTTGTGAGCATTCACCACGTGGCGCCGGATGTCTTCCTCCGATTCCTCGTGGCCTACGCCACGTATAACGCCGCGGGACGTGTTCTCGGGCGTGGCCCAGTACGCGCACGTTTCGTACATCACTTCCCCGACTGTGATCGCTCGGGTCGATCCGTACTTGTTAGCCCGCTTCTCACTGAGCGTACTGATGACGATAATATTTTGGGCGGCATTCGGGGGCACAGAATCCTCGTCCGCCGCCTCTTCACCGACTCCCGCCGCGGGGAAGATGGCTCCCCGCAACGCAGTCATCGGTGTTTTAGCGATAACCAACCCGCCGCGCGGCCGCACGACCACGCGGATCTCGTCGCGAGACGCGAAGCTCGGCATGCGAGCCGCCCTCGCGATCTCGGCATTCACCTTAGCGGCGAACTGAGCCCGCGTGGGCTGCTGTCTTCCGACCGCGCGCGCGTTGCTATTATAATTCGAAGCTGAGCCCGAGGTGCTCGGCTTACCTGGTTGCGAGGAGCCCTGCTGCGACGGGGCTCCCGATGCCTTCAAATTCTTCTTTGCGCGGCGGGAAACCACTTGAGTCCACCCGGCACACAACACCACAGAGTCCTCCCCACCTTCCGCGTCGTCAGCGAGTGTCACGGCGGCAGCGGCAACGGAGTCGTCGTCGTCGACGCTGGCGGCACCCCCTGTAGCGGTCCGGCGAGAGGTAGGCGCAGTAATGGCGACCGTCTTCCTCGCCGCGTTGCCGGTGTCGTCGCGGCCGGTCGGGTCGCGGCGACACTTGCGAGTCGGATCCGTCGTCGTCGTGGCAGCGGGCGTAGTGTCCATTTCTTGGAACTCGTTGTCTTCGTTCTCCATGGCTCCGCGAAAATCCGCTGAGCCCGCCGGGGCGAGGCGCGAGGCCTCCCCGGTAGCGGCGGCGACCGTACACGTGGCCGCCGTGGCGGGAGTCGACGTTAGGCTTAGTCGGGCCGGCCTCACCTCACACACGAAAACAGTCGCTAATTCGCCAAAAATGGGCGACATGGCCCAAACTTGGTGTCCACGCGTTCCGGAGATTAAACGGAACACTCACGTGTCGAAGTGGGCCAGGTGGGGTGAGATGGACCGCCGAAATTTGGCATAATTCACGGAGCCGATGCGAGGCACGTCCGCTCGCTCCGGCGACCGCAGCGCCCTCCTGGCTCTCTCAGAAGGTACTGCCTTTTCAGTCTTTCCTCAAAAGGCGCACGAGAAAATCAAAGTGGCGTGGCGACATCCTGTAAAATTCTTTAAGTACTCAATGTCCTTAGGTTGCATCTACGGCATCTAAAAAAAACAGAAAATAAAACTAATTGCTACGCACGAGAAATGCTAAATACAAAAGGTTACCGAAAGAAGGCATTGTCAAACAACTAATCTTTTTCTCCGAAACAATCAGGAGATATGCATGCATTTTAACCATATGTGTCAGATTACAACACAGAGCCGCTCTTTTTTTTACCACACCCTCGTACACGTTCAGATTAGTTTTGTGAGAACAAGCAAGCAGCTGCTGTAGAGCCTTATAATGCAATAGACAATTTCCGAAAGACGCGCCACGCGACGGCCTTTTCCGGAACTAGACTCAGGCGGCCATGTTTGATGAAAGATCGTTCGTCCCTTAGAGTTAATACTTCTGACTGTTCGTCCGATATCGCGCTCCTGTTTTTTCGCGCGCTGTCCAGCATGCGCGTAAACTGCTGTGTTCTACTGTGCACACAGTACGGTCGGTGCGACAAGTCCGGAAAAAAGGTAAGCGCACGGTAAATGCTCTCCGCGCGTAGCGTGTATGCATTGCCTAGCCCTGCCTGAATGCGCGCAGATGCAAAGGATGACAAATTTTTCTTGCGATTTCCCACTCTGTCCTGCGTGGGTGTAGATTGGTTTGGTGAGAGGTCTTTTGGTACAGAACCCCAGCGTGTGTGGCTGGCTCTCTCCTTGTGTACACGTCGTGAAGGCTTGGTTTCGTCTTTTTGTCGAAGTGTAGATGGTCCTCAACTCTCAGTACGGCTGCCGGCGTTTGTTTTTGTTTTTCTCCTAGTTAATCGCTCTCAACGGCGTCAGTTGCATATTGCGAGCCCATAAAATAAGGTTAATCGTTTGAAGTGCGCGTTTTTGCAGTGCGTGCACACATCGGTTGGTATAGATTGGCGGAAAACGAGGGCCGTAAGCTGCGCGAGGGAGCACAGCTGGCTGTGCAACGCGCGCCTTTCGGTTATACATGACTAAATTTAAAGGGTTCTTGCTTTCGTGAACGGTTAAAGCGCACTTTTAGGTTCTGCCTAGACTTTATTTAAATCTGTAGCAAAGTGAAAATTGGGCTAGTTTGTGTTTGCTGAACTTCGCGGTGGTTACTACCGCTGAAAAGAAGACGAGCTGCGGGGATGAAAAGGTGAATAAAAACAATATTTTGCCCGTCATATGTAAGCTGCGTGTATATTTTTTGGAGCTCGTCTGTTAGTGAGAGCGTTGTCTCAATCAGAAAAGCGCTAAGTCTAACGTTAGACGTGTAAGCTGTTTGTGGTTTTCAACTTTTTCCCCTCTGTTAACCTGTTCCGCAACATGTGATAAATTTGAACATGTGCCTCACAAATGCAGATCACTTATCACGGGTTTCCTGCTGATCCAGTGATGCGAAAGAAGTGGATCGCAGCCATCAAGCGTGATGAAGGGCCACTTTTTACAGTTTCACGTTCTACTAAAGTCTGCTCCCATCACTTCCTGGAAACTGACTTTGTTGCAAACGTTGCCAGTGGTCGTCGGTACCTGCACGAGTTTTGCGTCCCATCGCAATTTTCCTTTCGCCCAAAAAAGCCCCTAAGGAAATCTCCTCTCAAAGACAAGTGACAGCTCCACCGCCAAAAAAGACAAGCAGGAATGAAGAAGTCCAGAGTCCAAATGCTGAAGCGAGTGCGACTGGTGAGGAAGACACCACGAGACACAGTCCTGCGGAAATGCAGCATGCAATTTCCGACAGCGAGGACCCGGTTCAAACTGCCAGCTGTACTGCGTGTTGTGCTTCAAAAGAACAAGTGGTTCTTCTAGAACGCCAACTTGCAGAAAGTAAAGCAAGGGAGCTGAAAGTTGAGCGAGAGAATGAGCGGCTGCAGCAGCAGCTCCAAGCGACGACGGCTGAAACTGCTATGCTTCGTGTCGAGCTTTCAAAATCCCAAAAGTGCTTGAATGAACTTGAGGAGTCCATTCCATTTGGTATCAACAAGTTCAAAGAAAATGACGACGAGAAGGTGTTTTATACAGGTCTGCCCAGCTACAGTCACTTATTGTCTCTTCTGCACTTCCTCGACCCTGGAGAAAGTGGACAGAATATCCTGCGGACGGAGAGTGCCACCAGCAGCACCCGCAGCGAACAGCTGCTAGGACGACCTCACAAGCTCAAGGGGAGGACCAACTGTTCCTTGTCCTTCTAAAGCAGCGGTTGGGGCTGTTTCACCAGCACCTTGGCCACCTGTTCTCCATATCAGTGAGCACTGTTTCAAGAATTTTTTCTGTGTGGGTAGACTTCATGTACCTGCAGCTTCAAGAATTGGAAGTGTGGTACTCGCGAGAAGCAGTTGACGACGCTATGCCTGCTGCTTTCAAAGATAAGTATGCCTCAACACGTGTGATCTTGGATGCAATTGAGATCAGGTGTGACGTGCCTTCGTCATTTGTGACACAGTCGCGCCTGTACTCCCACTACAAGTCAAAGCACACCTTCAAGGGGCTTGTTGGTATAACCCCCAACGGGCTGTTGTCGTTTTGCTCAGAGCTGTTTACAGGAAACACCTCTGACAGGGAGTGCGTGCTGAGAAGTGGTTTTTTGGACTTGCCGTTGAACCCTGGGTATGCTGTAATGGCTGATAAAGGGTTCGTGATAGAAGACTTGCTGAAGAAAAAAAATGTCAAGCTAAACATCCCACCATTCCTCAGGGGTAATCAGTTCACAGCAGAGCAAGTGGAAGAAACTCAAGAGATAGCGGCAATCAGAATACACGTAGAAAGAAAAATCAAGCGCATCAAAGTATTCACATATTTGACCGTTCCATCCCCATCACTCTTGCACCTCTTGCGAACCAGATGTGGGCAATATGTGCGATGCTGACGGACTACCAGTCGCCACCAATTAACGACATAGACGATGAAGAATAGGATACAGAAAACAAAAAGTATGAAGTTTCAGTTGGCCGCAGCTCTTAACCTGGTTTCGTTCAATTGTGAACATCAGACATGTCAGAGACATTTCTTAAGATATGTTAAGAAATACTCGATGAAATGCAATCCTGAACTTCTCTGAGGCCCCTGTATTCTTGTGTTTTTCAGCGTCGTTTTTTTCCTCTGGGGATTTGTTGTACTCAATATTTTTTTCTTATACGTGTATAAGGTTACATACGTACATTTTCTCAACCTTTCCTCATGGAGTTGCGTGTTTATTTGGTCTGTTTTTGTGTATAGGATATGTGTGAGGATGTACTACCTCTTTTGTAACGACATGTTTACGCACCTTTTCAGTCCATTTTTTTTGTAGTTGTTCAACAATGGCTCCTAAGCTGCTTCCAAACTGCAAAAGGAGCCGAGAACTAGTCAGGCCTCGTGGCCTGTTGTCTGAGCTTCCTCTTCAGCTTCAGGAAGAAACACTTGATTGCCAACTTGCCAACATTGGTTGGTGATGCTTTCATAAATCATTGTGCAGAGTGACCAAGGGCATTCATCCATCAGAAGTCCTCGATGAGATCTAATTCTAATAAATTGTCTTCGAAAACTGCGAAGTCTACAGTGATTTTGTTTTGGTAAGCGATGCGCAAAGCCGTTTTTCTACATTCCAGACAATGCATGATCTTCCTTAATAGCGAAAGCAAAAAATCATGCACCCTTTATCTCACGATGACTAAATGAAAGTGAAGCTTCCCCATGAGGGACTCCTTGGTTGGCATCTCAAGTTTGGACTTAGATTGCTTGTCATCTGAGTTTGTACTTGGACACACACAGTTTGATTTTTAAATAGCAGCGGCTTTATCACTGACCGTGTTATTTCGCACGAACAAAGCTCCACATTCAGAAGTCGTCATTAGACGCAGGGGGGCATTGTTTTTTTATTCAACAGCCTGTAACATCCGGGGTGATGCCAGTTTGGTCATCTTTTTTTTTTGTTCGCTCATGCACCCCTTGTTTCAACCTGTCAGAAATGGCGCTATTGGATATATGTCGGCTTCATAACTTTGAAGTTAAGGTTCTATTCCGACCACTGAATGCGTATTTTTTTACCTTACCCAGAGTCACCATCATATAAACTTGGCTTTCCTGCAGTGCGTTTTCAATGTGACATATGCCGTTAGTGAAGCATACAAAGCTTCACTGTAATATCCCGCTTTATGCAAAAATGAAGCGGTGGTGTGCCTAAGGAGGGCCCAAAAACTGGCCCACTGCGCCAATAAAAAAAATTACGCAGGTCTGGGTGGGCAAAGTAAATTTATTGTGGCCTTCCACTTAGAAGCATCTTAGAGACGTATTTAAAGCCTGAAGTAATTTCAGGGTATGCTAGTTACAGAAGTGGCAACAATGTTTAGACACATAGTGAAAATGAAGGGAAAAGTAAGCAAAACAATCCTCCATGAGTACGCACTGGCACCATAAAGGAGATCACGAAATCAAACAAGATGATGACCCCTAGCAAGAGACCTAGCATTTCCCGTCTCCCCAAGGCTTCCTACACACTTATTACCGCACAGCTGATATCTTCAATTTCTTGTATATGCAATGCTGGTATGGTGATATAATAAAATCAAACACAGATTTATATCACAGTAAAAGCATTTACTCTACAAAAAACATTAAATTGATTCCAAACCGTATACACTTGCGCACAAACAGACAATCACAAACAATATCAGTGGCAGTATAGTTGAAGGTACAGAGCAAACAACTGCCTTTCTATGAACAGAATAACCTGATTGGTTATGATGAAATACTCAGTTGCAAAACCAGTAAGGCTACCGTTGACTTCTATAATCTGATTTGCCAATTGTAAGCTAAATAGCTTCACACCAGAAACTAGCTGTGATATGTTGGGGACTATCACAGAGCTTTGCTTGCATAAGGCATGCTGAATCACAGTGCACAGACGAAAAACTTCAAAATCAGACGCTATTCCTTTCTTCTAGGGTGTTTTATCCCGGAACTTGACCTGCATAAACACAAGCTAGATCTCACAATTACGCACGCTACACACAATGGAGCAAGTCGCGGAAGGCGTTTTGATCAGCATCATATCACAGAACGTCATTTTATCACAATGCATAACATATGCTTCAATGAAGGACTTTCCCATGCTCATTTCAACACAAAACTTGATATTTGGGGATACAAGGTAAAACTCGCAGCAAAAATTCTGCTGAAATTTCGCAGCATTGACTAAATATCAGCCTAGACATGCTTCTCTGGAGGCTCATTCTTATTTTGAACAGCTGATCACAGAACATGGTGTCCAAGCACGCAAATGCTTTTTCTGACCATAAACAGTTCCAGTAAACAAAAACCGCTGCAGAAAGTCAAACTATGATTAAGAGCAGTGTTTTTTTACAACTATTCGCCTAATGCTGTCAAGACAAAAAAAACAGTTTATCATAGTAGTTTTTGACAGCTGTAACTTCTGCCAACTGCAGTCTCAGGTCCCTGAGCGCATTCCCAACCAAACAAGACTAGTGCTTGAACGAAGTTTCCTGTTACCTCCTGTTAGGTGCAACCTCGCTAATTCCTCTGTGTGCACATGACCAGTGGGTTGTAACATGTTAGTTTCCTCGATGCACCTACAATTCGCCACGCTGGTTCAGCGGCTGAGGCATTGTGCTGCTGAGCTCAATGACGTCGGTTCAATACTGGCCACGGCGGTCGCTCTTCAGGTGGAGGCAAAAAGTGAGGATGCCCTTAGTTGAGATTTCAGCGTACGTTCCAGATCAGCAGGTAGTCAGAATTAATCTGGAGCCTTCCTTTACATCACCCCTCATAGCCGAGGAGAAGCATTGGCAAGCTAAAGCACTGAAATTTTAAAAACAACTTTTTGATTAGCCTACGTGCTTTGCAGGTATGGCAGCAAAGTGCCAAAATAAAAGTCGTTCAAGATGTCCCTTGTGCTCTCCCACTTGCCCTGGTCAAACCTCACCCTCTCAATAAGAATGAAATCAAACCCGTACACAACAAAGTCCCCCCACGTAAGGCCAGACACCCCCATTTGTCCAAGGAGTTGGTAATAGTACGGGTGGTCTCTTTTCAGTTTTGGCTTGTCTTCATCCATCTCACAGCAGAAGTCGGCCGCAGCAAGTTGGCTTGCTTTGAGGTCACGTAGTGTATGTGGACACTTTATCTCCAGGACGCCGTAGGAACCTTCCACGGGATCGAACACGATCCGGTCGGGCGATGCCCCCAGCCAGGGAAACGATGGGTTCACAAGGAGCCCGCAGCTGCTCACAGCTACGCCGTAGTTGAGGTTGTTCAGCACCTCCTCGTAGCGCTGGGCAGAAGAGGCTCCGTTGCAATGCCATGTCTGAAAAAACACAACCACAGGATAAAGCAATGTCACCCGAATAACTGCAATTACAAATCAGCCTAGAGGGACAACGGGCTTACTGTGCTATTAGTGCGCAGTGATGCTCAGGAAAAACGTGGCCTGGATAACTCCAGGCTATGTAAGGTTTTACTTCGGCAGAATGTTAGCATACGTGATATTGCTACAAGTGCTGCATCTTAAGATGTTTGAATTGTTACTAATAAATGTATGAAAAAAATCGTATTTACTTGATTGAGGGAACCCTTGACATATCCCTTGGTGTTGTCAGGTTCTGCAGCCCTTTCGTCGACCACACCTTCCGAGTAAGTACAGTGCCAAACTTCGATGACGTCAAACGCAGGCGTCTCTCATTCTGCCATGTGGTGCTCGTCGACTGCTTGCGTGTGCCCTTTTCAAGATCTTGTGCGGTTTCCTTTGACACTTGTATGGTCTGGGCAAAGAAAAAACATAACGGCATGTCCCCAAACTTAGGAAGAACACTGAGAAGATGTAAGGCAACTATATTTGCTAAACTAAGTCCATTACACAGTGAAACAACATTTCACAAGGTGGGACTTGCGAAACAGAATTTTCTGAAATAGCTGCTTTGAATAGCCACGTACTGTGAATGCTGAAAACACTAGCACGGTTGAGGTTACTAGGCCTTCTAATAATTGAATTGAAAAGTACAAGTCAATTCTTTACCTGCACAATGTCATCTCCAGCAAAGTGGGGTGGTGGCACCCATGGTTGGCATGATGAGAAAAAGTGCAAGTTCGGTAAGCTTTGTGCTTGACTTTGAGTGCGCAATGCTATGCCGGATACTTTTACATCAAATCCATGAGGCAGGAGGGACTGCTGGTAGCTCAGTGGCGCTAAAATAGACGCAGGGCCATATCTGGTCTCCAGGTGCTGCTGCGACTGTGTCGAGAGCAGTGCCTTCGCGAAGGCATTCTTCGGGTCCAGCGCAAGCAATCGTTTTGCTAGTCTCTGTTTTGCGTGTTGTTGGTGCTGTACGCTTCGTGGGAAAGCACGGCGCTCTTTGGGACGGGCCAACTTCGGTAGTGCCGATGCGCCGTCTCTCACTTCTCTCCAGTTGAGAGACTGAATGGAGTGGCCCTTGATTTGGTTGCCGCGGGGTACACGCCACTGCTGGGGAAGATCTCTGCAATACAGCTGCTCAGGGGGTTCCGAAAAGCCCTTCGATTGTAGGTGCATGACGGTTCGAATGGTAGCCATGAGGTGGTTGCACGCGACTTTTCCTGCAGGACAATCGCAGATGCCGTCGACGATGTTTTCTTTCTCCAATGCAAACATCACCAAATAAGGGCGGGCATTCTTCTTTTTGCTCCTGAAGCAAGCTGCCTTCACGTACACCAAACCATTGCTGCAAGGACGTAAAAATGGCAGTCAGATACTATTCATGGCACAGTACACTAATCCATGTACACAGTAAACTAATCCATGCCCAGGCTTATGTCATACCCAAACTGACCAATCAAACTTTAATATCCAGCATCATTACAAATTCATCATCACCTGAGCTTGTTTTCATATCAATGAGCCGGTTAGATCAAATTCGATCCCTGCCCTTCAGATTGCTGTAAAACGTCTAATGGAAGCCAATTTAGAAGTAGGTGCACGAACTGCAAAAGATGCGAGCTTAATGTATGATTGTTGTATATTATACATGCGGCCAAGGGTAGGCACCCGTGAAGAAGTAACACGTCGTAGAATATTCACCCCTCTTTCGAACGACGACAATGGTTGAACCCGAAGCTTTCCCGCGACAGATTGTTTGGTTGCCGCCTGAGCTTGGATTGAGTTTCGCATAACGCGAGGGACCCAGTTTCGATACCGGCCGCGGGAAGCGTCTTTTTCTTTCACTTCACCCGTTTTAGCGTTACAGACATCATCAGTGAGAACACCTAAGCTTGGCTTTAAAAACAATCCGAAGGACGTGGGCATTGGCAACGATGACGCTACTGCCAGTTGCGTTATGCAACTTTTACGTAGACAGCCGCGCTGATAAAACAATGTAAACATACAAACGCACTAACAATATGAGGCGGACGCTCAAGTCTAGGCACTCAGTAATTAAACCGTCGACATGTAGTACAAAACAAACTCCGCCTTACCTTAGTTGCTTGCTGTTCGTCTGCAGCGACGCTGTCTGAACATACTGGTCCACGTGAAAGTTGTAGCTTCTCTTCAAGCTGCGTGCGGTGCCAGTCCTTCGCGCATAAAATTCTTTCGCGCACTTCTCTGTCAGCGTCAGTATTGCGGACAGATTGGATTCCCAGCCCACGATAGGGAAACTAATTCTATCAGGAGCGTCCGACATATTATTGGCAGCGCATTTACCTTTACCTTAATAGCCGCGGTTCTGCTGCCGCATGCGTTACAACGTGCAGCCGCGCCGGCGTTATCATCAAACATGGCGGCGGACGCACAGTGTTGCCAACATGATTGCTCACCCCCGGGTATTTTGAAAATTGCCTATAGGGTGAATCAAACTTGTACCACCTTGACTACATCTTTGTAACATTCCATTTTGTTGCGTGCATCTGTCTTGTGTTTTCGAATTTTTGTTCATTGTCAAGTGAGCAAATATTGTCTTGCGAAGTTTATTACTAGCTTTTCTTGTTTCGTTATTTCGTCTTACAGAGGCGTTGCACAGTTCTGGGCAGCTTTTAGCAAGTAGTGCACTTCGGCCCTTGCTAACGGCCCTTCCCCCATTTTTTCACCGAAACTATTTATTGTACGTTATTTATATGGTGCTTCCTTTTTATAAACATTGGTGCGGGCAAATATAGTTGAATATCATAACTAAATATTTTACCCTTCTTTTGGTTTTGTTTATATTCTTTAAATTACTGCACTGAGTTAAAGCTGCTCTGTTTGTGTCGTCAGGTGCAATCAATTGTTTGTTGTAATTCTAAGGTCTTTCTTTCCTCTATACCTGTATTTGTTATATTACAACCCTAAGTGCGTATGATTAGTACCCTTCCAATCAATCAACCTGCTTTCTGGCCCGACTCTAACCTTTTCGCCAGCACGCTGTCCCATTACGCATTCTATGCCAGGGGAAAGTTGCGACCCCGCTGGATGACTTTTCTTTTCATTTCATACAATATACGCAGCAGCAGCGTTGATTAAGCGAGCCTCCTTCCGTCAAGATCATAACACCTCCGCTCCACTCCACGATATTTAATTTGCCTAACATATGCCGGCGCCCACAGCTATTTCGTTTTCTCGTGTGTGCGTAAAAATTTATTCCTTCTTTTTGCTTTTGTGTGGACGCGACGAAAGAACACTTTGAAAAGAGGCCCACGCCCTCAGAGCACAATTGTGAAAAGCTGGATACACAGAAACCTTGTGGAGCAACCTGTTTTGATTATTCAACTTTTAGTTATGTAGGCTGGGCTGGCCGTCGCGTAAGGAGGCGGGCTACCCACGCCCACATATTCTGCACAGTGCCTGTGGCCGACGGGCCAGGGCCGCGGAGTAAAGATACGCAGACGCAGTGCTAGAGTTCTTCTCGCGCCCCCTTCAGTTACATTCACTTGCGGTTTTCTCCCCAACAAGAAATGTTCACACGGTGCAGTTCCACCACTTCAAACTCCGGCGCACCAGACGAATGGCCACGCAGGTACTCACCACAGTGAAACGTTCGTCTCCGTGTGGCGACTCCTCCAGTCTTGCCGAACCCAGTGCTTTCTTTTCGCCTTTTTTCGCCTTTTGAGAAGAAGCTTTTTTTTACAAGGAGTCGCTTCGCTCAGTGCGTCACGTGAATCATGGCTGCAGCGAAGAATGCGAACTCCAACGCAAATGTCGCAAAAGCAGCAGACCGGAAAAATCCCAGGCCATCTTCACTAACGTTAAACCTAGGGAGGGGAAAATAATGCACTCCAGAACTGCATTTTTGGTGGCTTGGCGGTTTATCCTACTGATATAAACAGTGGCGTAACTAAGGGGGGCAAGGGGGTACAAGTGCGCCGGGAGCCACTTGGGAGGGGGCGCCGAGCCAAGTACGCACAGTGGGTGCCCGAGGGAGAAAAATCGCAGTGAGGCGGAGCTGCGGCGAAAGTCGCCGTTGAAAAGAATGCTAGTTTGAACTTCTCAGTACACTGCAACAAACGAACTGTGCTGAGGAAGACAAGAACGAAGAGGGGGGACACACAAGGGGCACTGGGCCGGGGTACATACCCTAAAGTCACTAAAACTAGAAAAGTACTGCCATTAGCGTGGGCGCGCGTGCAACATTGTGGATTTGTTTTCAGATTATTTCCAGCGCTGTGGGCCTGTCCCTCTACGATACTGCCTAGAAAATATTCTGTGCACAATAGTCCAACGTTTAAAGAATCTATAGGCGTTGGCATTGTCTGATTAGCATAGAAGTCGCCACTCGCGCGCGTGAAAACTATTCTACTGCTGCCGCATTAGCTCTTCTGGAAGTGTTATTTGAGAATTTCGGGTAATTCCCGAGCAGAATACGAAATGGGCTACAAAAAAGTATTTTTTTTGCACGTTAACGATATTCACGCCAAGGGCAAGTAACACGATTTCCTGTGCGCCGTAAAGTCACCGGAACTTCGTGAGCCGCAGGGTTAACAAGCTGATTGTTTTCACCGAATAGTGCCTAGGATTATTTTCCCACAACTTTTATCGCAGTTTTAGAACATGCAGTCGCACGTATGATGCATATAAGGTAACATCAAGCCTAACTGTATGGGTCAATGTCGTACACTGAATTTCTTTCCGGGTTTCTCGCGAAGGGGGTGTTCACAACAATGCGAAAGCCTACTGAGAGCCAATGAAACCGTTTAAAATAAATATCGCTTTTAACATTCAACGCCTTTTAAACAGCTATACCCCGCTAGGTAACCTCAGTGACCTTGATTCGGACTATATAACCTCAATTATCCGCACACCCGTAACAAAATAATTATGAGATGGGAGGTGGACGGGGGCGCCAGCTCTTGCGATCCGCATACAGACCGTATGAACAGTTTTGTTATTGTTCATCGCAATATGTTCTAGATGACTGAAATTAGATTTATATAGTAAACAAAATCTCTATCAGTAGAGGCTGCAATATGCAATCCGCATTTTGATTTTCCCAGCGTGCGTTTTGTAAATTGCAGCGGCTGGAGATCGTCTACAGTCATTTGAATTACTGAGGGGCGTATGCTCTGTCGATCGTCGAATGTGCAGCCCCTTACATCATGCCACCCCTGAGGTTTAGCTTAGTGATATCTCGAAGTTCTCATTACCGCAAGATTATGTGTTAGCGTTTGGGGGGGGAGGGCAAGTACTGGGAAGTCCAGGATACAAAACAGGACAAGGGACGAATGGAAATTATACAAACAAGTAAAATGAGTGCAAGGTTCTTCACGGTGCCTCGAACAAAACTTAACTAATATGCGTAATCAACCTCGTTCAACGACACGTAACGAAAGAAGTGCATTTTCAGACTACCTTCTGTTGCTGCAGCCAAGAGCGCAGCCCTTGGTATTCAATTAACCTTTAAATTGTGTTGTAGCAGGTAGTGTAACAAAAATTGGCCGCGTATCTGACCCTTTTGCTGCAAATGTCGTCAAAAGACTTTTGCCAAGTAAATGCCTACCTTCACTTTCCCGTTCACCTCTCATGTTGTTCCTCTTGCGTCGCGCTCCTCCCAAGCTAAAGCCGCCAAAGGTTTGCTTAAATAATTTTAAATTTCCCGCGTTCCACTGCTCCGAACCGGGTGTCTCGATGCCAACGCTGCCGTACGGCGAAGACGCACGTGAATCGAGGCGCCCTACTTCTACGTTTATAGAACCGCACTTCCCTAGTCCACGTGCGTTCCAAGCAGAACGTGGAAGCTATCTTGTGGAACCTTTCTTAACTGTTGCCACTTTATTTCTTCAAATGCCGCCTGAAGCTATATGGCGCGAGCGACAGCAGGCAACCGCGGAGTGATATTTTTTTCTTCAGTTCATGAAGTATTTCATCTTGCCAAAGTCAAACATATACGATTTTTATAAAGGAACGCTGCAAATATCACTTCTGTATTAATTTGTTGTCTTATATATGCGTAATGTCTTGTTATTCTTCAACAATATTGACAAGTATGAACATTACATGGAAATTAGACGGGAAAATTTAGCTTTGACTATATAAGACTATTGCACAGGCATTGTTTTAGTTTGGCCGGGTGGCTGAATCACGTCACAGACAGACAGACGGGCATAGATAGAGACTGACCAAAATTTCTGGGTTTAAGTAGCCCAAGAAAGACTATTGTCTTTAAAAAGACATGCGTGATGCCAATGATTCAATTGAATGTGCATCATCAAGCAGTTGGACAGAATGTGGTCGCCGCCGACCCCGTGACCGAGACGGATCACCGAATGGCGGATTCACGTGACAGCAGAGAGCAAAGAAACACGGTGCTCTCCGACTTCCTGTGAATTTACCATACACAGGTAGCTAGCACCTCTCCCATCCCGCGGCATAGCCGCCCTTGTGTGTTCCCCTCTCTTCGTCCTTGTCTACCTCAGCGGTATTGTTTTGTTGCAATGTCGCTCTTCAAGCAGCCCAACGGATTAAGATGGACTTCTGGCAATTCTGTAGTCATGGTAGACGAGTAAACCTCAACAATTGCACAAACGATGAGGGCAAATGTACATGTCTACCAGTTATGCGCTTTGCTCGAGCTAATAGTTACACTGCTCTCCTTGTCGTGCAGCGTCACCACCTATATTGAATAATCACGTGCGCCCTAATCAAGGAGTCCAGGAGGAACCCCCCACATGATATCCAGTGTGCGTGTGTGCGCGCTGCATGCCTGTGTTTTCTTCTGCTCTCGTTTTTATTCCAGCAGTGGGGGGGGGGGGGGGCTAAAATTTACCCCCTTATATTCCTATTGCCTCTTGCAGGTATTCTTAAAAGGCGAGGTGAGGCACATGCCGGGGATTGCAGGGACCCTGGTATGTGTACTCCACGAAATCTTTATGCTCATGTTTCATCAAAACATACCCCCCGCGAATTCCAAATGGAAGGCACTCCGCTACTGAGCTCGTTGTTGGGTTTTTACACCTCCGGGGAGTTTTACTGTTCCGTCATTGACCCGCATGACCTCTATGAAGAGATTTTAAATTAGCGATTGCTGCTGCCATGTCGGGTTGACCAGCCAGTATTAAGACCTGAAGAACTACCGAGAAATTGTCGAACAGTATGGAAATGATAGCGCATTTCCCAAACTTCGCGTCACCATTCAGATAATGCTAACCATAGAAATTTTATTCGGTGGCTGTTGGACGTACTTCAGCAAGCTAAAATTGACACTTTCATATTGGTGGGCTTTCCTTGGGCTTTCACAGGCTTTCCTTGCGATAATATACCTGCCCGAAAAAATTAACCTATGTACAGGTCCAGACAGGCAGCTGCCTCCCAGAGAACTTCTTGCTCTGATGAGCGTGCAGAGCAGAAACTGAAAAAAAACGTTTTATGACAATATAAAACGTTTCGCTTCTTCGAAAACAAGAAAATTGCTGGTCTAGCTTTGACGCAGTGCTCTTCATTTAAATCATTTGGTTATTGATGACTAAACCATTTTGCGAAACGTTTGAAACAAAAGAAACGTGTTTTTTTTTTAACAAGAGGCAACTATCGGACGAGGAAACAATAGGGATTGCCGGAACGAGTTCTTGAACGCATCATTAGCAATGATAAGAAGTAAGAGGGTAGTATGCGGGTTTGGACTACAGAATAAATGCTTTTGAGCAATACATTTCATGTTACAGTTCATGCCAACAAGGTCGTTCTCTTCTCTGTGCCGTACGCATTTTGTGACCTTTACCTACTTCGTGCCAAAAAAGACGAAAACAAGGGGCCGGCAATGCAAACTTCTTCTTTCACTTTTTTCTAACCTTCTGGACTTTTGGTGTATGGCACAACGCATGAACGTGCTAAGACGGCTATACACCGGCGGTGCATGGACGCGCGCAGATGGCAATAAAATCACCGGTTTTCATTAGAGATCGTTGTATCTCCCTCGCTCTAAGATTGCTATGGTCAAGTGTAGTCAACAATCAATCGCGAAATCACTCAGAATTCGCTTTCTGAAAACACCCAGATGGCCTTTTTATGAACACACGATAATAATAAAAATCAGGAAAGCTTGCACCCATGCGCAAGACTTTAACGGAGAAGCTGTTGTAGGTGAGCATTGCCGGACACATAAATCAGTTTTAGTACCATTGTTTATTGTCATAGATTCGGTGCTAGTAATCGTCATCAGATATTTCAAAGAAGTCGTCGTCGTCTTCGCGGCGAGTAGTGGATGCTGTTACGACTCAGCCCGCCGCTGGGCTTTGCTTCAACACTCCTGGGCTGCGCGGCGAAGCCTCCAGTACGTGCGCCTTTCAAGCAGGCCCTCCTTGTCGGTGACTCGCACTTGCAGCCGGCAATTCAGAAAAGCTGCGACTTGCCTGGATCTCCGGCGCCTATGTATCGGCGCGATCGACCTTCGACGTCGCGCCGACGCAACAAGCAGAGACCTGTCCTAAGGACACGGAGGCCCCGCGTCCGATGCGGGGACCTCCTCTCTCCACCCTCTCGGACTCAGCGGGCGCCGCTACTACCGACTGCTCACGAACTCTGGAAAGATGGTTGTGTTTGTCTGTGCCGTTAGTGACGTGTGCACAATTTAGAGGGAACGCTTGCTTTGACCGTTGGCGCTTTGGGTATAAATAAGACCCCCCAAGTGCAGTAGTTCTTTCCTGTTAGAGCAGTGAATCGATGCTGTCCCTCTGCTCTAGTATTTTACTGTACCCTTACCCGTCTGCGCACTGTTGAGCAGTGAATCAGTGCTGTCACTCTGCTCGCGTTCTGTACTCTAACCTCGCCCGTCGGGGCATTGTTCTTTGGCTTCGGCTCATTTCCCGCTGCGAAGTAAACAGTTGCCTTGGGCTACGGCTTCTGGACTTCTTCACGGCAGCAACATTCGCTGGCCGCTCGCTTCAAACCACCCTACCGAACCTATGTCGGAGGCGACAGAGTTCGGCTCGGGTCCGCCTTCCCGTACGAAGCAATCCAAAGTCATCCTCACAATTGTAGATTTCCGCCAGCTCAACTGGCGGAGCTTGCACCAAGTAGCGCCACGCTTGAAAAGAAATCCTGCGAAGATGCAGGATTTCTTTCTACGTGAGAACTGAAGAACACATCACCAAGCATTTGTACAAGTATGAACTTGTTTATTTGCGTAAGCCGTCGTTACTTTGCACTGGGCTTGTAGTAGTCATTGTCATATGCATCGATATCCTCGTGTTCCTCAGGCCAAGCATTACAAGCACTCTCGCGCTTGACGACAGCGCTAAACTTATTTGGTTAAAGCCAGTGTGCCAGCCGGGACTCTGCGGTTGCCGCGAGGCCCGCGCTTACGAGCGCTCGGCATTTTCTTGGCATTATATCCTGTGACCCCAAACTTGAGGCTTCTACAACAGCTGTTAAAATACCTTGAGGCTTCTACAACAGCTGTCAAAATTGATAAAATATTGATAGTACTCTCATTATCATCATGAGGGGCGCGAAAATTTATTTGCCACGGGCGCCGTCCGATCTAGTTACGCCACTGGATGTAAAACCGTTTGGGGTAGAGGTATACAGCTTTGCTGTGTAAGTCTCTTGTCTTTGAAGCACGAAGCTCTCAATCGCGAGGCGTAAACGAGTGTCCCGGTGTTTTTTTAGTACGCGTTACGTTATAGCGCGAGGCGTAAATGAGTTTCCCGGGGTTTTAGTACCGTGACTACATGAGATGATGATTACGACGACGACAGAAGACGCAAAAAGCCGCAGCTCCAAAATGCCGCAGCTCACGCTCGTATAACACGGGAATGCAGATTGCACTACTTGGCAGAGACGTCAGCGTCACGAGGAAACTGTGGCGCTTCTAAGTACGTTCATATCACTTAGCTGACCACATAAAATTTGCTGCCTAACTTCATCGCAATTTCTATTCAATCAAATTAAACTCGCATTTTCTCTTGACTTTTCCGACTTTCTCTAGCATGAGTGACAATCCGTCGAAGTACACCGGATTAGGGAGGCCACAATGTAGCAAATATAGTGGGCAGAGCCCTAGAGTTTCTCACCATACACAATCAATCAATCAATCAATCAATCAATCAATCAATCAATCAATCAATCAATCAATCAATCAATCAATCAATCAATCAATCAATCAATCAATCAATCAATCAATCAATCAATCAATCAATCAATCAATCAATCAATCAGTCAGTCAATCAAAAATGTTTATTCCAGGAACAAACAGGAGGGCATCCCCGGCCTAAAAGCTGCTTTACGCAGCTTGACGGGGCCCTAGAGGCCAATAGTAGACATGTAGGCGACACTGTACAATGATATATCATGGAACACAGCAACTAATACTGACACTGCAGTTGAACCAAACACGTACATTGTAACAATACAAAACATGTTGATAGCAATAGCAATTTTAAAGGAGTAAACATACAAATGATCTATTGGTACAAATAGGATAGCACAAGACCCAGCGAATGAAGTCCTTCAAGTTCACAAAGCATTGGGCAGATTCCTATGTGTGAAATCATCAGCGCACTTGCATGTATTTAAATAGTATTGAAGATTAAACTGAAGCCTGTGTAATTTATAGTTTGTTAGAGAGAGGAATGTCGTGCTAGCATCTATATGGTTCATATCAAGGCCGTCTGTGTGGTGATGGGCCGCCATTACACCGTGTACTCGCCTTAGATTCGTCGTTGGTTTGCATTGAAACGTTTTAGTGGCCGCATATTTGAAAAAGTGCCACAAAAACGTTAAAAATGGCATGTTATTATTTAGGTGAAAAAGAGGCTGTATTAAACCTAACGGAAACAGAAGTAAAGCGTATTGTTCCAGTAAAGACTGTGCCTACTATTTTTCAGGACAAGCTGGTAGTTAACAACAATAGTAATTTTTTGGAGAAAACTCATTAGACACTCTTATTTTAGTAACTTTACAATGATTTCAAATAATAGATTTGAAAAGCTTGGAAATGTTCTTGAACGGGCGTATGAAAACGTCGCGTTCGTGCTGAATCGGTGCACCTACCGTCAGCTAAAGCTTACAAAACTTGTTGCTGAGCTTGTTGGTAATACTAAAGGAATAACAAAACGTGGCGTTAAACCGTCACGGACTACCTAAGATAGGACGGATACTGGCGCCCGTATATCTCGTATCTTGTCTTCGGCGAGTCTTCGTAGAAATACGATTAGTTTCACTTTTTCATCAGCTCGAAGTTTTGTGGCGGCTTATACCAGCTCAATAATACGTTCCTTCGACTCCGGCATGACCAAAGTTAGGTACGGCTCACGGCTTCTACAGACGGGAAGACGAACGGACGGCACACTCAGAAATTTTTTTCCTCCCTCATTCTCCCCAGAGGTTCTTTTTCGCCTGTCCTCTAGTGGTCCTCCTTGTAGGAGTTTTTTTACTATATAGAAGAGGGAGGTTTTCTTTACCTCATCAAAACAAGGCGTTTTTAGGTGATAGAAAGGAGGTAATAAATAATATATTATCATTATATATTATCATTATATTATCAATATATATTTTATATTATCATTATATAATACTAGCGGATCGAGAAAGCGTCAGTACTTATCAGAACTTATCAGTACGCATCAGTACTCAGTATACAAAGTGAAAAAAAAACTTATGGCAGCGGTTTAAAACAAATCGTTTTTTCAATTAGCGGTAAAATTAGCTAGAGCTGTGTGCTAGTTGAACAAACTGTTGAAACAATATTACTGCAGGAACTGGCAATACGCGAAAAACAAAGATAGGCACAAACCCAACCCCACGGTAAGTGAAATTCTTGTATAATACTAGCGAATCGAGAACGCGTCAGTACTTATCAGAACTTATCAGTACGCATCAGTACTCAGTGCACCAATTGAAAAATAAAATGGTTGCAGTGGTTTACAACAAAAATACCTTTCAATTCGTGGTGAAATGAGCAAGAGCTGTGTGTTAGTTGAACAAACTGTAGAAACAATATTGCTACAAGAACTGGAAATACGCAAAAAACAAAGATAGGCGCAAACACAACCGCATGGTAAGTGACATCATTATATAATACTAGCGAATCGAGAACGTGTCAGCATTTATCAGAATTTATTTGTACGCATCAGTACTCAGTACACCATGTGAAAAAAATGGTTGCAGTGGTTTACAGCAATTTTTTTTCAATTGGTGGTGACATGAGAGAGAGCAGTGTAACGATTTGATGTGGAAAGGAAACGAGCATTTTGTAGGTGGTCAAGGCAAAAGAACTAAATGATGTAGGAGACAGACAGCAATGAGATGGCTATGAATAAATGAGTAATATGAAGTACGAAAAATATGCAGCGGAAAATACCAGTGCGTTTTGATAAAGACACTAATGCGCCAAAAAAAGTGGCCGAGTCTGACGGGTTAATTGCAAGAATATAAAACAGAATGGGTGGTGTCGTGACAGCTTCTTTAGAGTGAGAACATAAAGCTACGAAATTCGTGTTTTTCGGATACTTTTTGATTGACCCATTTGGCACAAGTTGCCAACAATATTTAGATCATTGTTTCATGTTCAAGTTAGTTCGTTATTATTATTGCTTCACTAAAAGATAGCTGTATCATCAGCATACAGAATAGCCCATCAAATATCCCCTGTTCAGTAAAAAAAGAAAAAAGAGAAAGTTAGAAACATAATACGCAATTCTTTTGGACTACTGTCCAATGATTACAGGATTGAAAACAAATAAAATATTAGTAAGCGATATTGATGCGATAAAAGTTGATTAGTTCTAAATCCTTCACACGTGGTTTAGTGCTGGCAAAGTCGAAAAAGGCATGTTCAACAAACGTTAGAGCTCTGTGTGCCTTCTTGGGATATTTAATGTTGAAAACCCACAATGATGCAAACAGACTACACAGTCCACCCAGTAAACATGATGCAGTAATGACACACTGACCATCGATGTGGAGCCTAACTACCCCGTTCACGCAATGCAGGCAGGGATTCCAAGAAACATCTGCCTTAAAAGGCAAAAAAGAAATGTCCGACCAGTAAAATACAAAACAGACACTATGGTTAAACGAACCTTAGTTTTTCTGTATAGTAATAAAATTGTTCGGCCAGGTTCCCTGCCAATTTCAGTACTTGAATTACGAATGCAAAGGTTTCATAATACGACGTGCCAGTACATTAACCGCCCTAACAATAACTTCAGTGCCGGAAATGTCCTCTCCACACTGACCTGTGTGGCTGGCACAGCAAGGGCCACTTGTTCTAACATTTATAGCTCCTGTTGCTGCTCTTTGCGCTCTTCCCAAAATTTCAACATACATGTGCTTCTTGGAAGGCGCGGCTCTCTGTCTAGCATTTCTAGCAAAAGTACCCTGTCCACTAATCCTGGCTCGGTTGCCAAACGCGATTCAGTTCCAGCCTCAGCTTCCTTCGTTTTCAGAAACGCTTCGAGAGCGTCTTCCAGTTCTTCAAAGTGGATTCAGCGGTGCTCTCTGAAATGCAGCTGCTGCATTGCTTCTGCTGAACGCCGGTAAAGGCTGTGATTCGCTTCCAGGTTTTGCACAGATGCATCCTCGCTTGATATTTTTGATCAGGTGTCAGAAGACGCGATAGCTGTGGTCCATGTACAATGCAGCACAAAAAATATTCGTGCTGCAGAGATTTCGTTGTCGTTTCTTCATTGACCGATCCAGAGCCTGTGCCAGTGGCGACGGCATGGGTGATTGTTTCGTGGAACACGTCAGCCAAGCACCATAAAAATCTCCGATTGTCAGTTGTTCTGCCTGAAGCACCTTCGTGGCTTCTTGTGTTGGCTGAAGGGATTGGATCAGCACTTCTACTTTTGCCCACATGCTGTGAGTCCAACTTGCGGTCTCTTCGCGTGAAAAGAGGTCTTTAGCGAAGTCCTTAAGTTCAACGAACCACCTGGTCAACAAGTTCAATCTCGACATCCAGCGAGTCAGACAATCAACAACAGCCTTCCTTAACCCTAGCTTTATTATCAAGCCCATTGCACTTTGTACGCGGAGTTTCTTCATATGTGCGCGACACTGTGCAACGAGGGTGTTTGAACCGGAGTCCTTAAGAGAATCGCTAACTGTCAGTTGCAGCGTGTGCGCAGCACATCTGACGCCTAACTTAAAATCGGCTCCATCAAGACCAAGGCACGCGGCGTCTTCTGAATCGTCCAGCAGAGAGCCGCAATACCAAATTCAGAGTAGCCGCTATCGTCCTCCCTCTGAACTTAAAGCGTCGGGTTTATCGTCTGTTTCACTGAGAAGGCGAGCAGCCTTTGCCATGTTTTCACCGTTGTCAGTTGTGACACGGCACACCTGGGTGACACTGAGGTCGTAGCGAGACAGTGTTTTCACCTGTGATGTCAAATGCTCAGCAGTGCTCCTATCGTAAAGATCCTTCATGGCCAGAGGTTGAAGAAGTAGTTTTCCATTTTTGGCATACTGTGCGTTGATGCCAATCAGAGCCCCGTGAAGTCGCGACGGGCTGTCGATTTTTAAAAAAAACATCCGATTTTTCAGCGACTGCGAAATTTCTTCTCGCTTCCTTTTTCTTCTTCCGAGACCTTGTTCTTTACAGTCTCTGCTGTAACGGCTCGCTTAACATTCAGCGCTTTTAGAACCGGATCGATTATTTTCGGAAAGCTGGAGTCATCAATTAGCAGAAAAATGGCCGACCGTTTCTTGTGACTAGTTCAACGCAGCTATTCATGATGCCTTGCTCTGTTATTTCCAGCGAAACCGTTTTCGATAAAATGGGTTTAAACATGTTCTGCATATCCACTTGCCTGTACTTTGCCGCAGATGCAACACGCTTTGTAGAGTAGGCTTTGTAGGCTTGAATATTGTCGTACACATCCTTGCGGCGTCGCTGCAAATGATTCTCGAGGTTCCCACCATGGTCGCCCGACACAATGTGCTGGCAGTCCTCAATCTGGCATGTCGATGTCTTTGAGACGCTGTCATACTTGAAATACCGTCGAGGGCGATTTGTTCTGTCGCGTCCCATCAGAAATAGCTGTAAACGTTGTTACAAGGCGCTTGGGAGGTGGCCGAACATCACCAGTGTTCGCTTGGAGCCAGTCGTAAAAATGTAGGGTACGTGCACTTCCCCGCTCGCTGAAGGTGCCTTTCTCACGCTTGCTCGGGCGGTTCATGTTGCCTGACGCGCCGGATGTATTACGCGTGAGATATCGTATTCCACGCCTGCGCCGCCGCGCCATCGGGGACCGGGGGTTTCACCATTTCTCCTCGCTTAATAAATGGACTTCAGTTCCAGCAACCAATCGGTGTGTACGCTTTTACCGTCGCTCGTCAGCCGACGAGACAGTAACAACGTCGGCAACGAAACACACTGCAGGAATGTCACGCCTCCTCTTTGCATGTTCCACCGAACAGGAAAAACGAAAAAAAAGGCAGGCAGTAGTGGTGAATGGAAAAAAAGTAGTTTGCCTGCTAGTTTATGGTCGACGCTACCTGGTGGAAAATAAACTTAATCATGCATGCGCAGTAACTATTTCGGAAGCTGTCACTGGTGCAGACACCATTCCAACGCACTGTTTTACAGTCTAGATGGCGTTTCTACGCAGGCACTGTCCAACCGTGGGAACCAATGCAGACAATAAATAAAGACGCCTAAAACAATCACAATGCAAAAACCCGGGTAGACTCCGCGAGCATGTGGTGTTAAAGAAAATAAATGATCACATTGAAGAAAGCGAACTGTACGACCACACCATGATAGATAGGTGTCCAGGTGAAACTATCGACTGAGGAAATCATGTTAAGCATCAAACACAGCATGATTTACGTCGAACACTGCTCCCGGCTCGGCACAAGAGAAATATCGGTCGTGATCTCACCAAGGCGAACGACAACGTCAGTCATGAGTCTATTCTCGACTGCATCAAGAAGCTGCGGATGGGAAAAAAGCAAAGTGGGAACGTTTTTTCAAGACCAAGCCCCTTAGAATCTGGGGCTTTTGGATTTCCCGGTCGTCATCGCTATCGTCGTCCCATGTAGTCACGGTGCTAAATACCGCAAAAATCGTTTACGCCTAGTGCTAGAACGTAATGCGTACTAAAATAACACCGGGACACTCCTTTACGCCCAGCGTTAGAGAGCTTCGTGCTTCAAAGGCAACATAAATTTACGGCGAACATGTATACCTGTACCTCAAACGGTTTCCTCTCTGTTGGAAAAAACGCCAAGCCGCCAGTAATACACTCATACACTGCATACGGCGCTATTTCTCGAATGTTTTGAAAAATGCCCCGGTGGCTGATCTGCTAGCGGAGTGCCAGAGTGCTTGGACATTTTACAACTATTCAAGCAAGTGCAAACAAACGCTTTCCCGTTCGTGTTGAACACAACACGTCCACAGCACGACATGAATATTCTCTTATATAAGTAATTTCCATAAAGAAAGCATTGAAGTCCCGCGGAACTTCTTTCGTGCAATCTCACAGAACACACTGAACCGAATGCCCGGGTTTGACGCATACATTTTGTTCAACTTCAAAACAATCCAGAGTTTCGTTTTGAACGAACACAACGTCACGACATGCGTTGCAAGTGCGAACCGCGCTTGGCTGGCGATCGCTTGCCTCCTTTTGCCCGTCGCACATTCGGCACTCACTTCGCGCACTGTTTGCGGGGTCCAACAGCCAGTCGCTTGACTCTGGCGCAGAAGCCAAGAAAGCTTTTAGCCACGGACACTGTTCATACCCGATGCGAGGTTGAGTCGTACGTCGCTCGATAAAGACAATCCACAGCATGGGAAGCAGTGTCCACCGCAGAAGCATAACGTCGCATCTCATCGCGGACGCGCCCACAACACACACACTGACACACTGGTTCGTTCGCTGTCCTGGCTAAAAAGCTTTGTTTCTACAGTCACCGGTGTCACGGTGATACAGAGCAGCGCGAGGGAAATGTGCTAAGCACTCGACGTATTTACAAACATAGGCGCAAGGAACTTTGTCCAAGGGAAGCAAATTGCTGTCGACAGAAAAGTGGAACCGTGGATGCTTGTCGCACTACTTGCCGCCGTGTTGGGAACGCAAGGGGCCTTACGTACGCACGCTATTTCGGTGAAATAGCGTCCGTTCGTCTTCCGTCCGCTAAACAAAAAGCGGCTTAACCTACGGCGCATGCGCCGTGAGAACGACGTAAAGAAATAACGTTCGCTAACTGTTTGTGTACGGTGCCGTACGTTATTCTAAAACTCCATTTTTCCGCCCCGTCCGCTCCGTTGGCTTCCACCTTCTCTGGAACAAGCCAGCCGAAATTAAATCTCTTGTGAATAGTGCATCAACAAAAACGGTGGTTGGCCACGCGATCTTCAATGAATTAACAGCGCACGTAGACGAGGACATAACAAGAAGAGAAGACAGGACAAAGCGCTGAACTGTAACTGAGTTTTATTCAGACAAGAAAGACATAAACCAGGACCCTTCCGATAGGAATAGCAACACCACCTGACGTAAACATCATCTCGCTCTCTGCCAGCTACACCCGTTGCTCCTACAGGCTCCGAAATGCTGATTTGCCACAGTTACCTAGCTGTGTGGATGTTTTGTCCATATTCTTTAGCCAGCCTCGTTTCCCACTCTTGCGTAAAGTCACAACGCCTTAGAAGTGTCTTCGGGATTTATTTGTGTTCGCAGCATAGAAGGCGCCTTTTGTAGTAAGTAAAAAAAAAGAACGAGATATTGTTCACCAGAACGGGGAAACCCCGATGTGCGGTAGTGATGTAATGAACACGAGTGGCAGGCATTTCCATTGTTACATCCTGTGTGTATATATTTCTATGAATTGGGCGGAGAAACTTCAGAATGACAAAGTTTGTGCGATGGTACTCAGCACGGAATGGAACGGAAGCGCCCAACCACTAAGCGCGCATTCGAATGGAAGATGGTAGGTACAACATTAAGCGACAAGAAGAGAACGGAGTGGATCAGGGAACGAACGCGGGTTAGGGACATATTAGTAGAAATTAAGAAGGAATGGACGTGGGAGTGCAAGTAATGCGAACGCAAGATAACCATTGGTCATTAGGTGTTGCAGAGTGGATTCGTAGAGAAGGCAAGCGTGACAAGGGGTGGCAGAAATTAAGTTAGATGGGCAGGTGAGATCAAGTTTGAAGGGGTAAATTGATCGTAGTTAGCGCAGGACCGTGGTAATTGACGATCTATGGGAGAGGTCTTTGCCTTGCAGTGGGCGTACATTGGATGGTGATGATGATGACCCACTTCAGGTATTTCAGCATTTTGCGCATAAGCAGCCTAAAGGAACAGAATTGTGACATTTTTATTTTTAGCACACTGTTCTGCTGAATATAGCAACCTTGTTTTCTCACACGTTGGTGTCTCTTTTATGTCTACCGCTGAAC
Organism: Haemaphysalis longicornis; assembly: GCF_048455015.1. Lineage (NCBI taxonomy): Eukaryota > Metazoa > Arthropoda > Arachnida > Ixodida > Ixodidae > Haemaphysalis > Haemaphysalis longicornis. Next base: position 67,175,343 of record NW_027526204.1, on the reverse strand, counting down.
TTCAAATGCAACACAAAATTTGTAACAAGACTGACCGCAAACTTTTACTTGGGGAAGACAAACTCCAAATAGTATGTATGCAGTCAATTCATCCCACCTATTCTACAAACAAAGCCTGCTGTATGCCGTAAAATTGTGCCAGTATCAACTGCAAATAGCGTGTATCATGTTTTACTTCACGTGCGTCTTGTTTACGCCCCGATCATCCCGTCTGCCAGTCATGTTTTTTGCCTAAATGCCACGCAAGCCCTTATATTTTGCACGTGCTTCATTGCTGAGACCAAGATTTCGTTACTTGTTTTCCCCAAGTAGTTCCTGGTGCAAGCGAATGCCGTCCCATGCTCAACCCTGCACTGCATTGTAGGAATTGTGCGGTGTGGCCTCATTAACTGTGCATTGGTGCAAAGTTGAATTGTCAAAATATTTGGCTTGCTTGGGATCAAGGTACAGTAGGTGCAGTAATAGCCAAAGTGACTGGGGTGATCTATTATTTTGGTTTGATTCCCCCCACCCGGTTTTCAGGCAATGCCGCAGCCACCACCGTCACATGGCCGTTGTTTAAACGCAAACGCCACTGAAAGAACATAAGCAAAATGCACCTAATTTAATGAAAGCCTGCCTACACAACTCACTACAATCGAATTTTAACCTCAGAAATTTGAAAGCAGAGGCCACTGGAAATTCGACATATCGTTTAAATTAAGGGAAGACTATGTTTAAATGTGATTGTGCAGTAAAATTTCTTGCAATACTTTCATGCTTCCTGTATAACAACGTATAATTCAACTAAAAATGTAGGCCTAACAGGACAAGCGAACAGGACAACAGGACGAGTTTTTCAGGGATGTGCTTTTTGAAGGTTTACTTATGCGTATATAACAACTAGCCCATCTCGCAATTTTGCGGCAGGATGTATACGACCATGGCAGTGACGCTGTCCGGTTTTGTGCATGTTTCCTTTTGCCACATTTTGTGGACATGGCTTTATCTGTTTATATATTGTCACTTCAATCAACCAAGCGTGTAGGATAGACATAGAAAAATATTTTCATGTTCAGATGGGAGCTGTAGCTGGGCTAAAATGTCCTCAGAGCCCCCATGCACGAATTACAAATAGTGGTACCTCGGATTAGCAGTCATAGTTTCTTTTAAGGTTGCCTTAGTAGTGGCAATGCTGACATTAAATTATGTTGAATGACAAGGGTTGGCGTGGCCGTTTATTGGAACATTTGGGCCAAGGAAGAAGATCAAGCGGTGATGATTATTTACAGGTTATGATGATGCCGAGCCCATCAGGGCAGGCACTGATGATAGTGGGTGATTACGAAGAAGCGCCGGTAACAAAACCCAAAGTACTGGGAGCGTAGTCAATGAGTCTCACATAATCTCCCTTCCGGGAGCGGAAGTAGCCTCCTGGCTGCGAGTCAGTCGGTGGTACGGCGGTTGAATGGCTTCAGCCGGGATACATGAACTATTTCAGTACCACGTCGACGGCGGTCTGAAGGCGGAGTTACCGGCGTGATGCGATTATTGACAGGAGAAGTCTCTTCTAAGATTTGGTATGGGCCAAGAAAATGGTGGAGGAACTTCTCGCACAGTCCGGGGACGCGAACGGGTGTCCATAGCAATACTTCATCCCCGGAGGCAAACCGCACTGAGCGATGGTTCACGTAGTAGTGGGCTTTCCGTTCAAGCTGCTGAATTTCTGTTCGACGTCGCGCGAGGTCTCGGCAGTGGGTGAGCCGCGAAACATACTGCTCGATCGATGGTGCATCAGAGGCGACAAGAGCGTAGAAAAAACTGGATTCGAAAGTAATTGATGGGAGCGGCCAAAGACGAGAAAGAACGGTGAATAGCCGGTAGTCTTTTTCTTTGCGGAGTCGTAAGCGAAGCTTACAAAGGGTAGGATAACGTTCCCGTTGCGATGATCAGGACTAATATACATGGAGAGCATGTCCGACAGTGTTCAATGAAATCACTCGGTCAGACCGCTCGTCTGGGGATGGTAGCTGGACGTTGTTTTGAGGGTCGTGTTCGAAGCAGGCAGAAGCTCTTCAACAACGGTTGAGAGAAAAACCCTGCCGGGGTCGCTCAGAAGTACGCGTGGGGCTCCATGCCGCAAAGTAATTTTGTGCCGGATGAAGTCTGCCACTTAAGCGGTGGTGCCAGAGCGAATAGGCGCAGTTTCGGCGTACCTCTACGGCCGTAACTATCCATCGGTACCCACATTGGGTCGCAGTTAGCGGTCCATTCAAGTCGGTGCCCACGCTCTCAAAGAGAGCCGAAGGACAAGGAAGAGGCTGCAGTAGTCCGGTCGGAGGAGTGGTCGAATGTTTGCTGTGCTGGCAAGAGGCGCACGAGCGGACGTACTTTGCCACAGCTGTAGAGAGGCCAGGCCAAAAGTAGCGGCTACGTATTCGCTCGTATGTTTTTGCAACGCCATGGTGCCAAGCGGTTGCCGCATTGTGATATTCTTCGGGGATAGGACATCGAAGTGGACCAGGTAGTACAGGGACCCATTTGTTGCCATTAGGATTGTAATTTTGGCGGTAAAGGACACCATCGAGGAGTTGAAACTTGGTGAGTTGACGATGTGCACGGCTGGTCGGAGGTGGCGCACGATCGTCGAGGTAGTCCATGATGGGGCGGCAGTAGGCATCTGCTCGCTGTAGCGAGGGCAAGTCACCGTGTCCAGCAGTGCTAGGGAAAGTGGTGGGTGCCAAAGGGACATCGTGGTCGAGGCTTTCCTGGAGAGCAGTCGACGGAGAAGACAATGGGCAACGAGAGAGAGCGTCTGCGTCCATATGCTTCTTTCCGAACTTATACGTTACGGAAAAATCATATTGTTGGAGGCGCAGAACCCAGCGACCAAGGCTCCCAGACACGTTTTTTATGGAGGATAACCAGCATATTGCATGGTGATCTGTGACCACTGTAAAGTGACGGCCATGGAGGTAGGGCCAGAATTCTTGAACAGCCCAAACGATGGCAAGTCATTCCTGTTCTGTAATGGAGTAATTCTTCTCGGCTGGTGTCAACGAAAGACTAGCATAGGAAACCACCCTCTCCCAGAGCTGAGCATCACTTTAAAGGAGAGCAGCGCCGATTCCGTGGCCACTTGCGTCTATGCGGAGGGTAGCGGGCCTGCTTTCATCAAAGTGGCAGAGTATCGGGCTAGACGTTAATGTGGCTTTCAATGCCTCAGGCTTGTTGGCACTCATTCGACCAAACATAAGCTGCACCAGACTGTAGGAGCTGGTTGACGGGGGGCCGCAATGGTAGCAAAGTTCCGGACAAAGCCACGGAAATAGAAGACCAACCCGAGAAAACTACGCAGATCTTTTTGTTGGCATGGACGCGGAAATCCGACAACGGCAGCGATTTTGTCGGGGTCGGGTATCCCGTCCTTGCTAACGACAGGGCCGAGTACCTTGATCGTTTTGGTCGCAAAACGACTTTTCTTTAGTTGAGCTGAAGTCCAGCATTGGAGATGCACGTAAGGACTTCGTCCAATAGTTGTAGATGCTCAGCAAATGTCGAGGAAAAGACAACCACATCGTCAAGATAGCAGGAACAGGTCTTCCATTTTAGTCCTCCGAGCACTGAGTCCATCATCTGCTCAAACGTTGCCGGGACATTCCACAAGCCTAACGGCATGTGAATAAATTTATATAGGCCGTCGGGAGTAGCAAACGCCGTCTTTTCCTTGTCAGACTCGTGCATCGGTATCTGCCAGTAACCAGAACACAAGTTAAGGCTCGAAAATTATTCGGCTCCTTCAAGGAAGTCCAGGGCGCCGTTGATCCGGGGCGTAGGATACAGATCCTTTCGGGTAATTTTGTTCAGGGCCCGATAATCTACACAAAAACGCACGGAACCATCCTTTTTCTCCACCAGGGCGACTGGGGAAGACGAAGGACTGGATGAGGGCCGAATAACGTTACGCTGCAGCATTTCATTCACGTTCTCCTCAATTACTTGTCGTTGTGATGGGGAGACTCGGTACGGGCGGTGGTCAACAATAGTTGATCCATCAGTTTTGATGCTATGCGTAGCTGCAGGGGTGCGAGGAAGGAACTTTTGAATAGGTGTCGAACGAGGCACGGTGCTTGTGTTCCAGTTCCAGTACTGAGGATTTCTGTGATGGCGTATGGTCCGCACCAATGGTGACCGCAAGAGACGACGTAGAAGAAACGGTCGTGGAAGGCCCACTGGAAGGGGGAAGAATACCAGACGGAAGGATGGACACGTCGTCGGCAGAAACAGAAGCAATCGCACAGCCTTGCGGGAGCAGAACCGCTTCGAAGGTCGTATTACGCACAGGGATAAAGGCGCGCCCTCGGGAAAATCGTACAAGACAAGCGGCTACTTCAAGGCCTCGTGAAAGGAGGCAGCCGCACGGAATGGCCACAGATCGCCATCAAAAATTTTGTCAGCGGAAGCTGAAAGATTGTGCTCTTGGCGGGCGGGAACAACGTGATCGGTACGTAGCACCAGACGAGGCGTACTTGTTTCCGGGACAGCTGAGTGATAAACTTCTGTGATGCTAATAGCAGGAGTGCGGCAAAAAATAACAGCGGAAGTCGACGAAAGAAAGTTCAAACCAAGAATAAGCTTATAAGGGCACTCCGAGATCACCGCACACTGAATGTGATGACACAGCCCATCGATAGAAACGCTTAGCGTGCAGAAGGCAGAAGGTTGGATGGACGTGTCGTTCGCACCACGGAATAAATGGCCACTGTATGGGGTTTTTACCTTTCCTAGTCTCTTACAAAGGTCAGCTCGAATAATAGAAATACGTGCTCCAGTGTCCACCAAAGCTCCGATATCGTTATCTTCAACTGATACTAACAACAAGTTCGATGGGTGTTCTGGAGGAGTTGCTAATGTACCGATAGATGCTGTTTCCCCTCCAAAAACTGCATGGCTTAGTTTTCCATGAGGTGGGTGGGGTCATGCACGACAGGGCGAAGCGGGGACACAGATAGTCGAAATGGTGATAGGGAACGACGTCGCGACACACGAGAATTGGTTGGGGACTCAGAAGTGGCAGGAGGAGAGGACCGCCGTGGTGATGGGTAACCCCTCTGGAGGTAGCCGTAACGAAGGTTTGGTCTCTCACATTCGTACGTGTCGTAGCCACGTCGTTTATCAATTAAAAGCCTCCTACAGAACCGCGAAATGTGCCCGCGAGTTCTGCAGTAGAAACACACCGGCCGATTGAAAGAGGACTGAGGGCCGCTGCGGTCGCCATGCTGGATAGTAAGGCTGCGGCCCAGGGACCGGGTTGACCGCGGCAACATAACCAGGAACTGGTTGGGCGGGGACGCCTGCCACGGACAGAGGCGGGCTGCCAGCCACTTCGGAATAGGATGGCGTGACTGGAGGAGGGGTAAGATCAGCGGGAAGTGTTCCGTGAGTAGACGCGGCAAGCTCCTCTCTAATGATCTCTCGCAGATTAGGTGTAGACGAGTAGGGACTGGTAGAAGAAACTTGCACAGAGGTGCGGCCGTCAAGTTCTTCCCGAATCAGTTCGCGTATTAGAGCTCGGAGGTCCTCATCGCCGCTGTTCCGGGCCACGGTACTCTGCTGGAGACGGAACGACTGAAGGTCGTCCAGGCGTTGCCCCGTTGTCCTCATATCCGAAACAGTAGTCAGATTCTGAAGGGCCAGGGCATTAAAGGCGAACTGGCCAATCCCTATCAAGATGTGGCGACCGCGATCAGTCTCCGTCATGTCTTTGTTGACCTTTCGGCACAGGGCCACAACATCTTCAATGTACGAGGTGTACATCTCACAAGGACGTTGGAATCGTCCCTCCAGCTTCTTTCTCGCGATGTCTGAGCAGGCCGAAGAAGAGCCAAAAATCTAATGCAGCTGCGTGGTGAAATTGTTTCAGTAATCACTACGGTGCGCATTGTTTCGGAACCACGTTTTGGACACTTCGTCCAGGGACCACGAGACGTTTTCAAGCTTCGCGCGGTCGTCCCACCTGTTAAAGGCGCTAACACGTTCGAAGGTATCAAGCCACTCGTCAACGTCCTCATTACGAATGCCAGCGAAGATCAGTGGATATCGCTGGCGGCTAGTGACAAAGTAGGGCGGGAGGATGGCTGAGCCCGCCCCACCAGTTTCGCTGCCGGTACCGCTGCCGGTACCACTGCCGATTGCGGTGGCACGTTCTGCGGTCATCCGCATGGCGTCTCGCGGCAAGTGATGACCCGAACAGAGCTCCAGGGGTGCATTCAGAGATGGTGGACGAGGGGTAAAGACGCACGCTCCACCACTTGGGAGGCGACGGTTGGCGTGGCCGTTTATTCGAACACTCGGGCCAAGGAAGTAGATCAAGCGGCGGTGATGATTATTTACAGGTGATGATGATGCCGAGCCCGTCGGGGCTAGCACTGATGACAGTGGGGGATTACGAAGAAGCGCCGGTAACATAACCCAAAGTACTTGGAGCGTAGTCAATGGGTCTCACAATATACACTACTCTCTCTTCCTGTCCCTCAATGTTACACCCATTATCTAGTGTTCTATAGCCTGCTAAGTCGTCCTTAATTTAAGTTAAACCTTTTATTGACCCTGGAAATATCTGCCCCGTAGGTAAGTACCGGTAAGGTGCAGCTGTCATACACTGTGTTTTTCAGGGACAATAGTAAGCGGCTATTCTTTATTATACTAGTCTAAGAAGCTGTATTAACAACACAAATTTTCCTGTACCCATGCATAGATTGTAGAACTGGCTTGCAAGGAAGGTGCTACTGCAATAGTCTGCACAAGGCGCCTGCTCAAGCTACTGTGGATGGTCAACTTGGCGCAGGAGTTCTTCTGGTTTGGGAAAAAGAGAGGCACGCTTTTTTCCACCTGCGAGTCGCATCCTGCATTGTGTGTAACTAGATATCTCGTGTTGTTGCAGTCAATTTCATTTTTTCACCAGACAATGTATATATAGGGCACATATTTTTATTGTCAATCCCATCCTGCGCAAATATCAGCTTTGTCGACAACCTGCGGCATCATAGTTTTAGAAGAATGCAAACTGCTCAAAAATCCCTACCATACCTGATGATGGAGGCATGCATCATTGAACGACCATTGAAATATTTCTGTGCTTCTATGCGTTTTTATTTCGTTGTATTGTTCTTTGAGCGTATCACTTGGTGTGAATCACGTAGTCGTTTAAATCTGTCTTGTAACTATTATCCAATCATTACCGTGTTCCCCGTTTTTTTGTTTGTTTCCAAATCATATCCCTTTGTGTTAAATATTGAAATAGTGCAAGTTTGTATTGTTTTCCTAACCAGAATTCGATAAAAAAAGTTGCATCTAAAGTTTTTAAATGCAGAGCATTTCTTTAACTCACGATGTCACCCGGTGTTGTGGGCGTTGGCGTGCCTCGGCGTCCGCAACAGCCGTTCCAGGTGCGCCCTCTCCCCCACTCCTCCTCGCCTGCTCTCCGCTGCTCCTCGCGTGTTTTAAATGCAGAGCATTTCTTTAACTCACACGTAGCGTCCGCCGTGCGTCCGCAACAGCTCAGCGCGCAGGCGCGTCCTCTCCCCCACTCCTCTCCCGCATCACCCTACCGTCGTCGCTTTCAACAAAAGGTCCGCACCCCTCCCCCTACACTATATAAAAAAATAATACTTACCGGCTCCTGGTTTCGATCCCACGGTACATGGTGCTCTACCCACTGCTCCACAAAGCCGACATAGAATGGAAGGCTAAGAACGCGCCTTATATCCTTGACTCATTTGAACTACGTCAAGAAGCTGCTGATACAACGCATTCACTACCTGTGGGCGGAACGCGAGGTACATGGTGCTCTTCCCACTGCGCGACAAAACTGACACAGAATGAAAGGCTACGAACGCGCCTTATATCCTTCACTCATTCAAACTACGTCAAGAAGCTGCTGATACAACGCATTCACTACCACCAACTCCCCAAACCCTAAACGTTAACGCAATACACCCACCCCCTATGCGACGCATTTACTCGAGTCCCCCTCGCGGGGAGATGGGCCCTTTTTATTTGGTTGTTTTATTTTTGTCCTGCCATTTCACTAAGTGTGAATCATTTCATCACGTACATTTCTGCTGCTCTTGTAACCGCCCTACAGCCATTTCTGTATACACACCTTTTCTAGTGTCCATAACCATTTCCCTAGATGTTGGTTTGTTTAAAGTAGCTTAAATTTGTATGGTATTCACAACCACCACTGTACACCACTTTTGTTTTTCCAAGGTGCTTTTATTTTATTGTTCCCCAAATATTTCATTAGACTTGAACTATTTAGTTTCGCAAATTTGCTTTGTTTTTGTAGCCACCATTCAATCATTTTTTCCATTTCACTTAATGTGAGATATTTCAAGTTGCATAACTATCTTGTGCCTGTACACTGTGTTTACGTGTTTGCTTTTTTCCCATTTTTTGTCGACCTTTCTGCTGTGTCTGACCTATTTAAAATCATGAATATTTTTCCTATTCTTGTAATTATACAATGCGTACCCTGTGGTCCTGGGCAGACAGGAATCAAAATAAATTGATTGTATTGCGAAAGCTTATTACATAATTTGGAAGTCAATATAAACTGTTTTACCTGAACTCTTTTGTTTATGTGTACTTTGAAAGCTTTCTTACTACCCAGCTGCACCTACTTACGGCTAGGTTGGCAAGCGTGTCATTTTAATTAGTTTAATTTTGGAATTGTTTAACTGATAGCCTATTTGCAGAAGGCCTGTAGAGCCATTCTGTGTGGTACAATTCGATGACGCTACTGCGGTTACCTTAGTGTCGATGGCGCTTGCGCTGATCAGGACTGGTTTGCTGTTACTTACTGCCACTTGTTTTCCATGCGAGATTTCTTGTTTAGAGTGGTGCTTCATGTGCTTCATCAAGAGTGTGTGATCAGCTTGGCACTTCACATATGAGATTCCCTGCAGTATGCAGCGCTTCAATAGTGGAAACACATGAATCTAGAAACCAGGTGCCAAGTCACAACAAACTGCTGAATAGCTTGCAAGACATGTATTTGAAGTATAAATGCCCACAACACGTAGGCAACCTTGGAAAGGGGGCTGGCGAAACTCCCAAATAATGTATAAAGAAAGTAAATTATAAGCATACAGGTTCATCGCAACAATATCATACTAACGTACACAAGTCATTATTTTCCCAGCCTAACGCTTGTGCCAAAGATAAAAAACATTGTATAACAGACATCTATACACGTCTTACATGCGTACCCCTACAATATCCATAAGACACACCACTAAGGTAACGTCCCATAAACAGCATATGAAAGCACCATGAGAGGTCTATTTTACGTTATCGTTGGTGTGATTTGCATAAGAGTTTTGCAGTTGTAGCAACGTTGAATATATGTAATTTCGACCCCAACGATACGTCACCTTTATATCTGCAATGTGAACTGCAGACGTCTCCGAGATATCTGCACGACGTTAAGTGGTTTCTGGGACGCGCAATCGGCTCCCGCCGACGGGGACTTTTCCTTTCTCTCCGGTCTGCCGCCGGCTTGATTACAGTGCGCCTTTATAGAAGACAAGTAGTGGCGACGTCACGACGGCTTACTACAGGGTTCATTCCTTCGCGCCCTCCAATGGTCACCTTCCGAGGAAGCGCTTAACTTGTTGTCTGGGAGACTCATCGCATTAGTCCGGGCGCCGTTGTCATCTGCTCACTTGGGGGGCTAATTTTTCTCTCTCTTTTGAAGGACGCGGGGGTTCCACTTCTTTCCCTCATCAAGGGAAGCTCTCGGCGCATCAATCTTTTGGAAATAAACCGTCTGGAAACTGCAAACCAGTTCTACGTCTGCTTTCTCGCCTCCTTCTGCAGCCGACATTCCGGGCTGTTACAAAATTGGTGACCCGGACGTGATCGTTGCCTTAAGGATTACAACACATCCCTAAAAGTACGTGGTTTTGAGTCAAACATCTGCTAATCTGGCATCTGCGCCTTCCAGCCAGTATTTACCGACCACCACGTCCCGGCCAAATTCGCTTCTCTTACCAAGCTCCACAACACGGAACAGCCGGTGAAACATAACGTGACTCATCACATTAACCCCACCGGGCCGTGGGGTTACCGTGAGTAGTCGTCAGTGAAGCTTTCGAAATAACTTGAGCCGCCCTTGGATGTCGGCACGATTTGAACGACGACATCTGAATGAACACCTCCAATGGCGCTTTGGCCCGAGTTGCTTCTCCCGTCGGGAAGCTTCTTCTTCTCAGCTTTCCTAGGCCACAAGCGTCGCAATGATCCTCCATGTGATCTTTGCCCGTTCCGCAGAGGCTACAAACAGCATCCTGATGCAAATGGCCCAGCCGCCGATGCCAAGGAGATGTGTCCTTTGCTTTGGCGAGCCTCGACGACACCTCTGCTTCTTTCACGGTGTAGTCTCCCTTGCTTCGTTTCAGTAAGCACGGCTCCTCCGTTGTCTTTGGAAACGAAGGCTTTGCCGGCAGCGCACGTAACTTGCAACCCGCGCTCCTCAATCCTTGAAACCGATAGGAGGTACCCGTTCAAATCAGGCACATACAGGACATCTTCCAGCATAATGTTTGTCCCCCCGCACTCCTCAGACAGCTGAATCTCGGCTCTTCCTTTAACTTCGACTTTGATGGACTCTCTATTTGGGGTCTCCACTGCTGAATCGCATGGCGTGAAGTCGGTGACCTTTGACCTTTGGAATGTCATGTGATCAGTAGCACCACTGTCAAGGTGCCATACACCGCGGTATGACGCTGCCTCGTCCTTCGCACGTCAGGCCATATGCGTTGCTATTTTTGCGTGTGGAAGACTTCTCTTCTTTTTCTGGTCCTTCTCTTCATCCGGAAAGTGGTCACAGTCCCTCGTTATATGACCGATCTTGCCACAAGCAAAGCATCGCACATTCATCTTTTGGAAACCTGACGTCCATTGCCGAATCTTGTCGTTTTTCTTATGAGCATGCTGATAGCTCATCTTGTCGTTTTGCTGCTTGCTCTCGGACGTGGAACAACTTTTGCTGACCAGCTCCTAGTCTGACTGTCGTCGTTGTAGACGATGTCTTCATTGCGACGCAGCTTTCTTTTTTCTTCAATGAGCAGCCTCGTCTTCACTACCTTCGTGCTCAGTTGCTCTTCGCCCTGCTCTGAATTGAGAATGAGCGGTTCCTACGCCGCTCGAAGCCCCATAAGCACCACCAAGGCGACTTCTCTGTCGGTGAATGTATGTCCTGCACTTCAAAGTTATCTGTGCAGCTCTATGAGTCTTCCCAGGTAGCTCTGCATTGATTCTTCTTTCTTCATCCTTAAGTTGAAGAAATCATGCATTAGCTCGAGTGTATCCAGAAGTCCAAACTTCGAGTGCATCTCCTCAAGTGTCGTCCCCGCTTCTCTCGCAGTTTTACTTTCGCCGATGTCATCCAGGTAATTGTCCTCAACGACGAGAAATAGAAAGGTCAATGCTTTGTTGTCTAGCTTCTTCTATTTATCTGTCATTTCCTCAGAATAACCGGGATCGATAGCGTCCCAGCATCCCTTCTGCACGAGAGCGGCTCTTGCCCTTATAGACCAAGTAAGGTAGTTGTCCGCCGCCAACTTTGGTAGCCTGGACTCGTCTGATGCTGCCATTTTGATGTTGAACTGAATGCCAAACAGAAATGGTCTTCCCCTATTTCGGCAAACGCACAACCTGTGCTTTTAATACTCTTCTTCACGCCACAACTGCAGAACACAACGCAATGTCAGTCCCTTCTTCCCGACAGTTTCGTTTCTCCGCAGCCGCGTCGTTCCGCCACTTACGGTGACCGCCGCCTTGTGTAAGCACCAGCTCAAGTGGCGTCAGCAGTGAAGCAGGTGTCGTATGACGCTTCGTCCTTCCAACGAAAACCACACGCCCTGTTTCACACTCTTCGTAATTAGGCACACACCATTCGTCAGTCCTTTGTCCCGACACTTTCACCAACCCACACGCTTGTCGCTGGAACTTCTTCCGTGCACTGTAGCACGTGAAGCAGAGAAGTGGATGTGGTTTGACTGTTCACGCCTCTTCATGATCGAAACTTTCGCAGCTCATCACAAAGCAGTCCGTTGTAGTTCTTCGCCAATGATGGTAGATGCACCGTCCTGGGCCCATAACCTGTTAGTTTTTGTGGTGTGTGCAGCATGACTACAATGCGGAGGGCACAAAAAGTGGCAGCTTTGCGAGAAGCCGAAAGAAACGACGAGCGGCCGTCAAGCTCTCATCTTCTTTATTGAAACGTAATACGGGCGAGCGCGCGGCGCGAGGGAGTAAGACAGTACGTCCATACAGAAAAAACTAAATCCACAAAATCGCAGGACGGTGCGCGCACTCTGCGGTGAGTCACAGGGTCTTTTGAGCAGGCATGCGCGCTGCAGTACACCTGGCACCATCTGGTGGCCGTTTATTACACAGCTAACAGTTCTCTCATGCTTTCCGAGGTTGCACTTCCCTACGTCCACGGCACGATAACCTGCCATACCTGCCAGGCAACCCCACGACCATCGTCCCAACTAAATTTCCCCGAGTGGGATTCAGCACTTTCCACTCCATCAACCACCCAGGTGTACGCGCCATTCAGCGGCTGATAACACAACGGTTCGTTTGGCCCGGCGTTAACACAGACGTGCGTCGTTGGGATCGTACTTGTGAAACGTGTCAGCAAGTGAAGGTAACGCGCCACACTCGGGCTGCACGACATGAATTTGGGACTCCTGAGTCGCGGTTCGACCACGCTAACCTGGAACTGGTGGGACAGCTACCGCCCTGCCAAGGTTTCAGGTGTCAGCCAATACAGCCAATGTCACGAAGCTATACCAATTGCAAACATATCAGCTGAAACTGTTGTGTACGTCTTTATTCAGACATTGGTGTCCCGCTTTGGCTGCCCCGCCTGCATAACAATTGACCGGTGACGGCAATTCCAGAGCAACCTCTTTTCTGCGCTTTCGACAACTGCTCGGCCCGAGGTTGCAACATACAACTGCCTACCACCCCGCCAGCAACAGGATGATTGAGCGCTTTCACAGGCAACTCAAAGCTGCACTTACAGCTAAACTCGATCGCCAGCAGTGAGTGGAAAAGATCGACTTGTTCTTTTTGGCCTACGCTCAACGGTGAGGGAAGATCACGGCTTCAGCCTAGCGGAAATGGTGTACGGCTCAACAGTGCGCCTCCCGGGAGAATAATTCTTTGACCGGACACATTCCGCCTCGGCAGGCTCCGACCACATCGAGAAGCCGCGGGAATGGCTTGCATAACTCAGGCCAACAGCACTTGGCATCGCCCGCAAAAGAAACGTTTTTACTTTTCCCGACATGGACTCAGCTACGTGGTGCGACACGACGCAACGAAGCCGCCACTCACTCAACCGCACGACGGCCCTTCAAAGTTTCGGGATGTAATAACAAGTCCATCACAATCGACATGCGTGGCAAACAAGAAGACTTCACCGTCGACCACACCAAGCCTGCTCATATTGAGGTTTCAGTTTATGCGGCCTCTCACGTACGTTTTCATTGATATCCAGTAGCCTCTGACCTTTCGCCATTCAGCCGGTAACTGCTGGCTTTCTTTAAAAGCTCCGCAATGTACGGGGGGAGCCTTTTTACCGGAGGCCAAAAGGCACCCATGTGCAAGCGGCTCCCGCCGTCCGGGAGTTTTCCTTTCTCTCCGGTCTGCCGCCGGCTTGACGACATTGACGACAGTGCGCCTTTGGGGAAGATGCTTATTGCTGACGTCGCTATGGCTTACTACTGGGGTAATTCCCCCGCCCTCTTCAACGGTCGCCTTTCGGGGAAGCGCTTAACTTGTTGTCCGGCTGACTCCTGACATTAGTCCTGGCACCGTCGTCGTCTGCTCTCTTGGGGGGCCTTTTCCCGGTATTTTTTGAAGGACATGGAGGTTCCCCTCCTTTCCCTTGCCGGGAGAAGCTATCGACATGCGCATATTTTGCAAAGAAACAGTCTTGAAACTTCCAACCAGCTTTACGTCTGCTTTCTCGCCTCCTTCAGAAGCCGACATTCTGGGCTGCTACACAGGTGTTGCCAAAAGCAAAAGACACAAAGAGCTGCAAGAGCAACTTTGTGACCTTTATTTACACTTTCATGAATGTCGTTGACTTTTTGACAGCACATTATACACTACAATTTCAGAGCAGGTACAGCAATAAGATTTTGTCGGGACCTAATACAGATACAAGTGTACCAACAGACTTGCGTAGAAAATCACACAGTTCATTGCATTCACTTACACATTTCTGAAAAATGCAGCATTTATGTGTAGAATTTCCACAAGAATTGCGACCTTACATTTAGAAAGTTCTTTGTAAGTTCATCGAACTTTACAAAGTTTTTTGACTGCCAGGCATTTTTTCCGTAAAGCTTTTCCCTTCTCTCTCAATAAGAATACAAGTGGCCATACTGACTTTTTTAGAAAAAGATTATGAGAAAACATCCGTAATGTATACAAAGAACAGTCCTGATAGACACAATGTTTATAACAACTGACATCTTCCACCCTGCCATAATATTGCCATATTGTACAATATAAAAAGACAGCGCAGGAATTTTATAATAATGAAAGGTGTTTTACAACACTGCAACGGCTATATTTACCACAAAAAATTGCTTAGAACGTGTACATTGCAGACTACTCCACATTGAAAGGGTAATACACAGATCTGTTTTGTCTTTTGCAGGTATAAGGCGACAGGTGAATGTAGAGCAACAACATTCAGGCATTTCCCAACATGGGCACATGTGCCCGAACAAACTTGTTAAAACTTTGATAGGGGCACTTACTCGCTCTCCTTGCTTTGTCTGAAAGAGCCACTGCTAAAAGTTTACCTCTGTCACATTCCCTCTGGAGGGCCAGAAGGCACCACTAAACCAGCTTTGTGCCCTTAGCCAAACCAGTTCAAGCAGAACTCGAAGCTCTCTGAAATGCCTAGTTGATGAATTCTGTGCACTTAAAGCAGATTTGTAGCTCGGAGTGGTTATGGTACGTTCAAACAGCCATGTAACAGTCACACTTCACGGCTGGCATGCTACAGAACCAGTCAAGCACCTCTGGGGTCATCTGTGCCACAAGAATTTACACCGAGGGGCTGGCCAGCTGGGCTCGCTTGCACCATATGCTTAGCCGGTTGCAAAGCCACCTCCACCATGCTTAATGACTGCTTTTTTCGCACATTCGTTTCACAATCGCCAATTTTCGGCAGTCGTTTGTGGCGTTCTTGCATGTTTCGGGCATCACATTCTGGATTTCTCTATACACACTGTATAGAAACTTTTCCGAAATTTACAATTTTCACCCCAGTCAGCCACCAGCCTCTGAAATCTGCTGCCCTTTCTCAGGACCACCAGCAATATGAATCCCAACGTGGCTCGCTCCTCAAGCTCCGTGGACGAGGTGCTGCAGGTAGATGTGAAAAAGGAAGAGGATGAAAACCCTGCCACGGTGGATCAACTGCCGCTTTCTACGTTACAAGAACACAGCACCAGCAGTTGCCCTTCTCAGCCCCCTAGCAGCTTCCCGCTACAATATTTCACCGTCCTTCAGCTACCCACTATGAAGCTTGCACCCCAGATTCCTGCACCTCTCCTTGCATCGCTGCTCCCTGCCACTGCCTGCCTTCGCGTAATGATATTTTTTGCGCTCTTCCCAAAAACACAAACTCCCCCGCGACTCCTTCTCATAGAGCGCGCAACGACGAAGAGAAGGAGTGGGGACTCTGGTACTTCAACAGATCGATGAGCAGCTAGGGCAAAGGCTTACGTCGAGGCATCACTTCTTGCTGTCCCTCCATGGTCCCATTGACAAAGTGCCCGAGCACCTCCATGGATGCCGCAAGTTGCACCTGCGCGATGTTGTTCGCCTCTACGCAAAATTGCGGGTGCCAACAACGCTCATCTCTATCCCAGACGTTGATGCTGCCGTGCAATGTTAAATAATGTTCCACGACATTGTTATCAACAGTGGGGTAAATGTACTATATCAGTCATAGTTAGATGGAACATGGAGCACATGGCTTTATGTACTATCATAACAGATTTTCCGGCAAGATGTCTTTATCGCGGAATTTGTGCGGTAAAAATATCTCGCCGTGCTTTTACGCTGAGACACCAGGATAATTTTATAGTACAAAAAGACACACAATTCCGCGTTTGTTAACCGTGATCAATATAGTACGGGTTTTTGTGTGCTTGACCACCGCATTTTTACTGCCTATTGTTTGTGTTTCCAATTCATTGTGGTTATTTGGGGGCTTGAAAATGCCAAACCTACTATTGAGCTATGAGGCCCGCCATTTTTTTGACAACGTGGGAACCTGGGGATCTTTAACGTGATCCAAATCGCCACACATGGGCACTTTTATCTTCCGCCTCCACCTAAAATGCAGCCACTGCCACCAGAATCAAATACATGACCTTGGGCTCAGCAGCACAACACCCTAGCTACTGTGGCACTATTTTTTTAATGTACAAAAGCAAACCTTTTAGTAGGCAATTGTTTGTGCTTGCTCACATACTACGTTATTCTTTGTACAATGCTTACTAACATAACTTTCGCACTAAGCAAAGAATTGTCAGTTCTTGCATACATGTTAACAGGTCGTAAAGAAATGTTCAGAAAAATTGTGCTGGGTGGCTATTCAGAGTTGTGGGACATTGGTCTGTAAAGTGTGCATAGCCTGTTTTGTTGTATGACAGCGGCAAGCAGTTAAAATGTGCACTTACGGTTTCACTGATGCTTGCGAAGGGTCAGATACAGATACAGTTAAAAAAATGTCCGTGGTTTTTTTTTTCCTTCAGAAAAATTTAAAATACAGGCTTTTTACCTATAAGCGAGTATTTTACATTGTACATACATCGTAAATACAGAGTACATATTTTTCTGCATTCTAATTATAGTTGTGTATGAAGAAGGAGCATATCATTTTGTATGTATATACGTGATGCAAATTTGGTGAATTTTTATCTTTAGATGTAAGGATACACGTTTTGAAAGCGATGATTGAATTTCATGCAATAAAGCGAAAACAAACTTACTTTTTTGGTCGAGTGATTAAGGTATGCTACTCACACGTAAGACAGAGTGTCGGCGGCACGTTCAAATCGCATGCAGGGTCTTTCTTTTTTTGTTCGGATGGCTTAGTGTCATTGCTACAAAAGCAAGATATTTGGCAAAAACTCGTGAAGTTCAGCACAAAATCTGTTTACAAACAGTCAGCAGGTCGGTGTCATGCTACATTGGTTTCCAGACAACTGAAGAAGTTGCGCCGATGATCGCGAGGATAGAAAACTTTATGGCAACCAATAAAGGTTGTCGTGACTATTCGTGGCTAGTCATCAGAACTCGCGTTGTAGAAATGAGAGAGGTGCAGAAATGAGACAGGAGATGAACATTTATTTAAATGGAGCGCGTTGAAGAGATGGATTACACAGTGGCAAGGAGAATGAGATACTAAACTCTACCCATAGAGACACAAGTTCTCTGGGGGTGGAAAAAATAGTTTTTAGTTCAGTCTAGAAACCTGCGTGTGATTGATTAAACGTCACACGCACTCGATGCTGAAGCGCTTAAACAGTCTCGGTTGACAGCGGGGGCTGCTAGATCAACACAGAAACAACCACGTCACCCAGTCGAGGCTGCAAATTCCATGCGTGGCCAACGATCAGGTTGGTGGAAAGGCTGGCACTACAGCCTTGCGGGGTTTCCGAGTGTCTTCCCGACTGCTACCACATCTTTGCAGGCAGCCTACCGAACCACGACTCCGCCGAATAAACTATGCTGCGTCCTCCGGTAGGATCCCTTCTTCTTTTCCCGTCCGTTTTATACATCCGGTTATTCTGCCGATTCACTTGTGGCGACATGTTCCGCCACATAATTTTAGAGGGTGCTTGGTCATGTTCGGCCATTTAATCACCAAATTAAACTTACTCGTCCCCGAAGCCTGTCTGGCGCATACACCACCGATGTCTTCTACGTGATCACCCAGGCATATTTGTATAATATCAGGTTTGTGGCTTCCCAAAATTACATACACAGAAATTGTTTAAAGCTTTCGTGAAGAGATTTTCAAAAACATTGTGCTCTGTGGGTATTCAGAGCAGCGGTTCAGTGATATACAAACTGTGCATAGCTCTTTCCTTCCCGATATCCCCAAATAGGGAAAAAATACCGTTACGGCTTCACCGAGGCTTTTGTTCCCAACTCTGAAGTGATGTCTTGGTTTGAAGCCAATCCCAGTTCCCACTCGCCTGCACAACATGTCGGTATAGAGCGGGCTTGCACAGGGTCAGATAAAGGTAGAACACCAGCGAAATGATGAAATTCGCTCTGCAAGTGAACGGGAGTCGTCTGGTCTTTGATTCTACTGATCAACATGGTCGAACTTTGAGTCACAACGCGGGCGAGTGGAACAGAAAGAAGTAACCATGTTTCAAGTAAGCTGGAAATTTGTTAACGGTTTATGCTGCTTCGCGAGCGTCTAAACTGTCGTTCTGCTAGCTGGTATTCTTGCAAAAGGTTGCGGATGGCTTTCACACGCAGCGTGTAATGTGTGTTCTGCGACTGTGAAACTTCTGACCTCACAAGAGAAATGACCGAAAGCTCAAAAAGAAATTGTTACTACGTAAACACATTTATAGAAGGAACTTTGAGTATTCTGAATTTAAAACCAGCCAATCATTTACTTATCAAGTCGAAAAAGGCCGAGAAGCAGACACACGTCGGATCACCTCAGTAGCAATTTTTGTCCGACATCACGCAGTTTGATTGCTTTTCCGTTACTACAGTAAACATTGCTGCAACATTGTTTCGTTGATTGGATATGCTCTCCTTTGGTTGTGTCAATTATTGGATATACTACCGTTTGGCTTACTGCAGAACCATTCAACAGTAAGTCAGTGGTTGAAGCTTTGGGTTGATTAAAATGGATAAAAACACACCATAGTGCTGGGTTACAAATAGTGTAATATTAGGGTAAAGTGACTTCAAATGCAGGCTGGCCGTAACATTGGGCTGGCCCTGCGGCCGCAAGTTGGAATCGCACACGGGGCACATGTTCCTTTCCTTGAGCGGTTTTATGCCTTTTGATAAAAAACGGCAAGATTCGGAAGAGAATTCTGCAAAGCAACGTGAACTTTAGCAGATAACCTTGGTACAAACCGTACAAAGAGCCAGTAGGTCTGCGTTCTGCCACAATGGTTACCAGACAACAGAAAGCGGGAAGGACACCGCTGACGTCAATAGAAAGCTATTTATGGCAACAATAAAAAGGGTGCAATATTTCTAAACTATCCTGTTTGCAGATGTGCCGAACAATATACACAAAAAAGTTTACCTCTCGAATGATCTTAACGTGAAGTTACTGCAAGTTGCACTGCCGGCAAAAGATGCGCGCATGGTTGCTTACGCGCCCCTAAAAACGAGAATTTAAAAGGCGTCCCCTAAAATCCGGAAGCAATGCATTCGGAAAGAATTTGGGATTTACAGTCCTGAAAGCCGTCAAACCAGAGAAAACTAAGGAAAACCAATGTATATTCTGTTCACGATGGCTTTAGCATCTCATTTTCTTAACATGACATCACTCCTAGTTGCACTGCCGACTGAGGGTCCCAAGCTCACTTGGCATGTGTCTAACAATGACCATTTCGAAGACCTCCCTTAACTCCTGAAGCAATTATTTTCTAAACCAGTTCGCATTCAACCTTTTCAAAAATTGTTGAGCCAAATAAAATTAAGGAAGTAATTTTTTTTGATGACCCTTTTATCATCCTCATCGTGCGATGCTTACTAAAACAAAGTGGTCGGCATGTATACCATTTTTGAAAAACTAAGACTTACAAAAACATTATCATGCAAAGATTACTAGCACATTTCTCAGCAAGCATGAAAGTGCTGAGAACAGTATAGCACACCATACAAAAAAAACCATTCAAGTAAAAGCGGCTTGTCTCTTAGGCCTGCAGGACATTTCGCTGCCAAGCCACACTGCTTGCAGCACTGCAGAAATACTCCGCGAAAAAATCCCGCACATACCATGTCATTTGTGCAAAGTTCCTGGCTTGGGTACGTGCCAGCTGCAAAGGTGGTTGGACATGGTCTTGCCAACACGAGTCGTTTCTCTTTTCACCAATCCCACTTAGTCAGCCTCCATAGCTGGTACTGCTGTATCCATCGTCATATTCAGCAGGCAACTTGGCAATTAAGAAATTGTAAAGCACGCAGAGGGATTTGACCATCACCTCTGCCTTCTCTTGACGTTCTTCGATTTTTCGCTCAAACATTCGCCACCAGGTCTCTAGAATACCAAAGGCGTTTTCTGCGCATCTCTTGTTTGAAGCAATTGAATTGGAGAAGGGGTGAGGGTTAGTCCACTCTGAATAAATTGAATTGAAAACCGAAAACTACCTGACATATTTTTTGTGCAGAGAATGAACTGAAAATGCAGTGCGGCTGACATTTGAAGCCATACATTCAAATTTCAAAAGTGCACTAAATATGGGAAGAAGAAAAGGCTCCACATGTTCTCCTGGCCCATTCTTCACTTCCACTTCCTCTTAAGTACAGGTTTCCCTCTCACTGATCCACTGAAGGTCCAAGCAGTTTAGCCCTTTTTTTTCTTTTGTGCACACCTATGATTGTTGTAACTACAAAACGACACACACAGCAAGTTAAAGGCTACAAAAGCAGCACAGGAAGTGTTTCTTCTATTGCTACAAACAAAATTCGTTACCGTTTGCAATAGAGATGTTAAGACGGAGGAACCAGAGGAGCTTGTGGTGTTCATTAAACTTAACTTGAATTTTCGTATGTCCGCTCCAAAAAGGGATAGTTAAAAGTCGAAGCTTTGCCCCAAAAAACTAAGTGAAATCAACGTCCACAATCAACCCTTCCTAAGTCAAAATTCCAGGCGAACGCCTGGAATTCCAGGCCTGGAACGCCTGGAATTCCCTTCCTAAGTCAAAATTCCAGGCGAATCGGAAGCGAACGCCTGAACTACGAACCTAAAAAAATGTTACGCACCCCGAATGCGCCGATAGCAATGCCGGATAGACGCCACTTACATAGCGCAAGGAACGCAGGTTCGCTATCGACCACGGGAATCCTTTTTGGCTGTTGGCTACACATGGTATTATTTATTTATTCACAATAACCCTAAAGGCCCCAGTGAGGGGATATTAGATAGAAGGGTTACATTTGCGCATATATTGCATTGGAGTAAGAAAAAATCAGAGCAAAAGCGACGCTGCTAACTGCTAACCAAGCCGCTGCTAACCCCGTATCCATTGGTAATTTAAGGTGGGCCACTTGTTCGGTTGGCCGTTTTACTAATTAAAGGTCCAGCGTTACATTGCAGGGACCTCCCTAACCACATTTTTTCCCTGGGTGTCCACTCCCCACATCTGCTTGTGGACTCCCTTCCTCATAGCCGCTTTCCTCATAGTTCATGGCCTATCATTTCCTCCCCTCTCCACTTCGCTGGGAATGGTAGTTTCCTGTCAACGATCCGAACGGACAGAACGAAGCTGGAACAGCTTGAACGTGAGCGTACAGCGTGGGATCACACCTAAGGGCTTCCGAAAATGGGCATAAACAGAATCAGTATCCACATAAGCCCATCCAAAAAATTTTGTGTCCTTTTAAATGTACCTAATAAATCGCCCGAAGATGAAGGGAAAAAACCCTGATTAGTCACTTTTGTTTTTCATCTTTATCTCTCAACCACTTTCATCCAGAATGTTGCAACATAATCAACTAGTCTGAGTTCAAAGTTTAGTTCTATACAAAAACAATATGTGATATGTAGAGATTCAAATGATGTCTCAGGCAGACTCAAGATCACTAGACACTGCATGCCAGTTCTGACTACCAAAGTTTTTTATAATGTTCAATTATTGGTGCCACCTGAAATATTAACCTCATGTGTCCCACCGTATTTGAATCTTTGAATGCCCTGCGAACAGTTGTTGCTCTTTGGTTCAAATCTTGATGCAGTTTTACAATTTAAAGTACTCATGGCTTTCGAATATGCAAAATTCGTGTACAACAGAGCTATAAAAAGTGGCTGCGGCAAGCACAAAGTTCAAGAAAGAATCTAATAGGGCAATAAACAACAAGAGACTGAATAAATTCACAAGACGGGTGCTTGCTGTGTTCCCCATCGTTTATTGCGCTGTTAAATTCCACCATGAATACGTACCAATTCGCCCAACATTTTATCTTGGTGCAAACTAATTTTCATGCTTTGCGTGGCGTGCTTTATGAGGTTGGCTTCATTGCACAAGACTGAAGCAGAGCAAGTAAGCCCAACACATACATACCTTGAGCGAAACAATAGAACGCTGGTTTCGCTAAGGGCGCTCTGCGTGAGACCACGTTTTTCTGGTTACTGTCTTTGTAGGGGGACATGTTGGCCAAAATAAATCTCCGTTTGTCTTTGCCCCCACCTTATCTTGTTGTAGGCAGTATTATAATACACACCGGGATGTTCAGATGCTGTAGTCGGGACTAAAGAGCCCTGCACTTCACCCGAACTGCCAATAGGGCAGTCGAAATTACTACGCAGAATGCGAGGACAATGTCCTGGATGTGGTCCCTGATGACAAGTACCTGTACAAGATATTGATAACCTCATAATTATCCAAATGCATTAAAGCAATGTGGAAGAGGCAATAAAAAGCACAGGAATACATAGTCCCAAAAATCACACTGAACATTCGAGAGCTGCTGCAAAAGGTACAAATATTGCCGTCGATGCGTAGACGGTAGCGCAGATTGTCGTCCACCCGCAACAAGACATTTAGTGGACTATGAACTGTAGGTGCATAGCAGTGTTCTGGAGTTGCACCTCTGTAATGGCACTCCGTATTCATTTCAGCTTTTCACTACTGAAATGGCTTCATGGGAATAGAATGGCGACAATGCTTACATGATTGGAATTAGGATAGAATTAGGTGCCTTTTTGGGAATGCAATGGGCTAGATTTTTAAACGAGCGGCGTCGATCTTCATCTGGTACCTACAGACAGGCTAACTCTTTCACCAGCAGAGTGCTCAGTGTTCAACAAACGTGAGTATTACGAGTGAATGTAGATGTGCGCCAGGTACAAACAGGTGCCTGTGCTTTAGCGAGACCAGTGGGAGGACACTAGTGCGATGATACGTGAAGGACGTAGTCAGGTAATACGTGACAGGCTGCACAAACAAAGCAAGCAAAAACCAACATATTTGCCCTCTAGACCGGCACAAAAGCAATCCATTATAGCAGGCTCATGTTGTATATAGTAACATAGGCATAAAGAATTCTCGCCGTTTGTGACTTTCGCGGGCGGTTATTCTGCTCTAAAAGTCACCAAGCTGCTACCATCCCGCGACATTAGCGATGTGTACGCATATTTCTGTCGATTCCAATGTGTGATAATTGCACCTCTACGTACATTTACGGTAGCTCGATAAAGCCACCAAGTGGTACTTTATGCGTTGATGAACTACAGGTGTGAATTGGATTTGCACTTCCCCACCATTCCAGCAGTGGGAATAGGTACATTTTGGCATTCTGTGGAGCTTTTCAAGTTTGCAAGATAATATTACAAAACATTGCTTTGGGGGGCATGATAAAAGACACAGCAGTTGCCTGACTGAGGCCATGCAACCCTTCAGCAGCAGGCGGCGCGATAAAGCAATAAAATTTACAAAAAAACTCAAAAGGAAAAGGAGACACTAGGACACTCTGATGCAACAGGGCAGCGTTAGAATGTTTATACCAACCTGTTTATAATTATGAGGTACAGGAGAAACAAAGAGGGCTAAATACAAAACTAGAAAACACCAGTACAAAACATCTTGCGCAGCGCGTGGTGATACAAAATAAAATTTATGCTGATGGTTACAATGATAACTTCACATCTGTCCAATAGAAAAATATAGCTGTGCTATAAATTTCTTGCATTGTGATGGCGTTGTTCATGAAAGTAAGACTTGCATTATCGCGGGATGTTCATCCAACACATTAGGTATTTTGGAAGACAGTTTCTGGTTCACATGGTTTATTCTAGATCTCGGCTTTGTTATGGTTTTTCGCAACTCGTAACGGCTTTCTTTTGTTTTGTATTTAAATAGAAACAGGCTATTCTAGCTGGTACTCACAATTTTTCTATGACAAATTTATACGTTTGTGTTTTCCTGACATAAAGAATTGTATATTCGACATAGGACGAAATAACATACTTATTTCAATATTTCCTATTTCATGCGATGTTTGATTTTCAAGTGCCTGTAGAAGATCAAAACGTTTTTTTCTGGCGGCTGACCACACGAATACACAGTAAATCAAGTGGGAGTCAACAGGAGCATAATATATAACACGGTAATGATGGTCAGCGTAGACGAAAAACGGACAAGCGGAAGGATGACACAAGCGCTGTGTCGTCCTTCTGTTTGTGTACTATGTTTTCCTCGGCGCTGACCATCATAAAGGCACTCCAACTCGCCCAATTTGCTATCCTATTAAAGTATATAACGCAGTATCAGCTTGGCGGGAAGATTGCCTGGACCTAATTAATAAGCATGCGGCGCGAGAAGCATGTACTTTTTTGTTCAAATGTGTGGTGACCACGATAGATTTTCCTGAAATACGGGCCCAGAAATCTAATTGTTGATGTTTGTTGTATTTCGCCACCCTGAACTTGCAAATGTAATACAATCGATGTTCGTGTTGCTTTGGATTTGAAAAACATTTATTTTGTTTTGCTTACGTTCAGTTGTAGTTTACTTGCGGTTACCCAGGAGCATAAACTGTCTAACCAGGTGTAGGCCTGACCAAACCAGTCGTCTACGTTTACGGCTGAAAAAAATTAATGTACTGGTGTCGTCTGCATATAAGAGCATATTTATATACCCTTTGGTATGTACAATGTCTTTTATGTACTGCAAAAATAAGATAGGCCCAACAATGGATGCTTGTGGGACTCCGTAGTTTATACAGTGTTTCAGAAATTACCCCATTTATGTATGTCGACTGGGGTCTGCTTGTAAAATAGCTTTTTAATAATTCTAATGCGACACCACGTTTTCGATAAACAGGAAGTTTTACGAAAAAAAATACTGTGAACCCAATCAAAAACTTTTTTCTAAACCAAAGAATACACCAAGTGTTATTTTTCTGTTTTCTGTGTTTTGGGACAATTTTTAATTTATTTCTAGGATGGTGGTTTCTGCAGATTTCTTTTTAGGGAAACCGTATTGGGCTTCGGCTAACATGATTTGCGCGGTCAGAAACGCCGTAATTTTGATTAGTATAACTTTCACGGCTATTTTTGAAAAAAAATATACAGTATGGAGATAGGTCCATAATTAGTTGAATCAATAAGTTAGCCATATTTATGAATGACCACTACCCGAACAAGTTTGTTTTTCCCCATAAATACAACTGTGGAGAGAACTAGATTACACATATGTGAAGGGTAAAGCATATGATCTGACTAACAGCTTTCAGTAATTTTAAATTAACACCATCTGCACCAGAGGAGCAACCACCCTTTAACGGTAAAATTATATTTAGAACCTCATACTGGTCGGTTGCATGCATAAACACGTTAGACGGACACTTGTCTTTTATGACTTACTCACACTTTGTTTGTTGCACGACATCTGTGGAAGCTCACACAGCAATAAAGTGAGCTTTGAAGGAACTTGCCACATCTACGTCCGACAGTCCATTTCTTTAAAAGTGAACTCATTCCATCGAATCACTTTTGTTTATGATTTCGTTTATCACTTAACACACAAGACCTGCATTTCCTAGAGTACCCTGCAATTTCTTCATATGGTACGAAAGCGTCACTTTTTTAGACCCTTATTTAGTTGTTCCCTTACCTTTTCGACAATCTGGCGGTCATTGTCCTTTCTGCTGCTTAAAAACATCCGGAATAGCCTATTTCTTTGCTTGATTTTTTAGAAGGGTTATTTGATATCCAAGGAATTCTTGATTGTTTTGTGTTGTGTAAGTGGTTTGACGGGAAAGCATATATATTATAAAATGACGTAAAGGTGGACAAAATGCATGATAAGCAGTATTGAAATCCGTTAGTTCCGTGATTTCACGTCAGGAATGGGCAGGAAAAAATTCGTTATTTATATTTTGTTTAGAATAGTTTTTAGTTAGTACTTCATGGTCAGTTTGACACGGGCGCTTATGAGAAATGAGACAGGAGATGGGCAGGTGATTACTAAAAGAGAGAGAGAGGGAGAGACAGCTCTTTATTAGATGAAAGAAGAGTTGTTTTCCGGCATGCTCTCGCCTACATGCTACTCTCTAGAGATAGGGACACGAGATCAAAGGCCCTGAAAGAAGTGGGGTAGAAGAAAGGGGGAAAAAAGAGAGGTTAAAAGGGAAAGTGAACATCAAGTTTTGCGTTATGACGTAAAAGTCTACACGATCTTACCGGTGAAGTTCTAGATTGTATCTGTGACGCCGATTTCGTGTAAATAGTCAGCCAGCCTAGCCCTGCTGACGAGGCTTCGCAAGAAGCCATGGACACAATGCCAAGCCCTCTGTTGCGCGGTACGCCGATGGGGCGCGGCACGTCGCTTGACCGTTCAAAGCAAAAGACACCTACGGTCACGTCTCCTGGGAAGGTGTCTTGAGCCTGGGAGGGTGACAGCATGGCACTTCCTTAATCCTGGTCCAGCATACGCTGATGGTAACTGCTAATGTAGTCCAATGGAACTCCAGAGGCCTCCTGAAAAACTTGGACGATATCTATGAATTGCTGTCACAACACCAAATAAGTATTATGTGTCTCCAGGAGACACACTTGAGGACGAACCAAACAAACTTCTTAAAAGAACTACTCAGAATTTAGGAAAGACAGAGATGGCTGCATGCACCCCTCTGGAGGAGTGGCGATTATCGTGGAAAAATCAGTGCCATGCCAGTTCTTACCGCTACAGACCACTTTAGAGGCTGTAGCCATACGAGCCATTATCTTAATTAAACTGGTAATAGTATGCTCACTGTACATACCTCCAGACCACGGGCTCTCCAGTATGGAGTTTGAAACATTAGTTGATCAGCTGCCAGAGCCGTATCTGCTAGTTGGAGATTGTAATGCTCACCACCCACTCTGGGGTTCTGCACGCACGGATGTTAGAGGACGCCTCTTTGAAAAGTTTCTGCTATCATCTGGAGCATGCATACTTAACAAGAAAGACCCAACATATTATAACACAACACATGCCACGTACTCCTACATAGATCTCGCCATAGCCTCTCCAGTTGTTTCCAGCACTCCAGTGGAAGGTCATTAATAACCTGTACGGAAGTGACCACTTTCCAATAAGCCTCAAGCTTTTAGACAATAAGCAAGGCAACACTCCATGCCCACAAAAGTTCAAGGAGGACGCCGCAGACTGGAAAAAATTCAAAGAGCTCTCTGAGTGTCACTATACACTTATAGACAACCTTGGTATTGACGAAGCTGCTGAGACTCTGACCACCCATATAATTGAAGCTGCGCTGAAGTCCATCCCCCAGACTTCTTCTAGTAGGGTTACTAAGCCAAAACCTTGGTGGAATGATGATTGCAGGCAGGCCCGTAAGGAACAGAATAAGGCATGGGGTGTCTTGCGTAGGTGCCCAACGACTCAAAACTTGGTACTTTTTAAGCGGGCAAAGGCCAATGGCAGAAGGATACGGCGCATTGCGAAAAGAGAAAGCTGGAATCGTTTTGTGTCATCAATCACATCATATACTGACACGCGGAAAGTATGGAGGAGAATCAAAGCATTCCGAGGAAGTAACACTCTTGCGCACCCTTTGGTCAGCTCAAGTGGAGACACTTTACAAGTACAAGCTAATGCCCTAGGCAAGCATTTTGAGTACGTATCAAGCTCAGCTCACTATTCAAGTAACTTCCTGAAACACAAGAATGCAGAGGAACGGAAGATCGTTCGTGACAGACGGCAGTCTGAGGTAGGGTATAATTGCCCCTTCACTATGCAGGAGCTTAAAGTTGCGCTCACTACTTGTGGTAAATCATCACCAGGGCGAGACCGAATAACATATACCATGATTAAGCACCTGCACCACGACACGCTAGAAGCGCTCTTACGGTTGTTTAACAAGATCTGGTGTGCAGGGCAGTTTCCAAAAGTGTGGAAAGAAGCTATTGTGGTGCCGATTCTAAAGGAGGGGAAATATCCATCACTTGCAACTAGTTTTAAACCGGTCGCTTTGACCAGTTGCTTATGCAAGGTCTTCGAAAAAATGATTACCCGTCACCTTATCTACTTTCTTGAGTACCATGGTATTATAGACAATCGCCAGGCGGGTTTTCGCTCTGGTAGATCTACAGCAGACCACCTAGTGGCTATTGAATCCTACATCAGGGATGCATTTGTTTATAAGCAGCATTGCTTATCAGTTTTCTTTGACCTCCAGAAAGCTTACGACACAGCCTGGCGTTAAGGTATTCTCTGTGATCTCCGCCGCCTTGAAGTTTGTGGAAACATGCTGAACAGTTTGAAAGATTACCTTTCGGAGCGCACCTGTCAGGTTAGGGTTGGAAACGTCCTCTCGAAGATGTTCGCCCAAGAAAATGGAGTGCTGCAGGGTGGTATGCTTAGCTGCACCCTTTTTATTGTTAAAATGAATTCCTTAGGAACTCCACTGCCTCGCTCCATATCCTACTCACTATATGTTGATGATGTCCACATTGCGTTTAAATCATGTAATACGTCCATTTGTGAGAGGCAAATCTAACTAGCTGCACACAAACTTACAAAATGGGCAGATGAGAATGGCTTCTGTTTTAACCCAGAAAAAAGCACGTGTGTGGTCTTCTTTAGGCAGCGAGGTATCCGCCCAGATCCCGTTATTACACTCAATGAAACACCCATAGCGGTAAAAAAGGAGCACTAGTTCTTTGGGGTTCTGCTTGATGACAAACTTTCATTCATTGCACACCTCAAACGCCTTAGAGTTAAGTGTTTGGATACAGTCAGGATCCTGAAAGTCCTCTCACACCAGTCTTGGGGTACTGACACAAAGTGCCTATTGGCCTTATTCAATAGCCTTGTGAGGTCCCGCATCGACTACGGGTGTCTTGTTTATCAATCTACCGCGAGAATAGCACTAAAGATGCTAGACCCTGTCTACCATTTTGGCCTTCGTCTGGCTACAGGCGCTGTCCGAACAAGCCCTGTTTTAAGCCTGTATGTGGAAGCCCATCAGTGGTCTCTTGAAACACAGCGGAAGTACGCTGGGTTGAATTATGCTCTAAAAGTGACATCCTTGACTGGACACCCTAACAGCACTCTAGGTAACCAGGCAATCAAGCTTTTTGAAAAGCGACCTGCCATGACTGAGCCATTTCTTCTGTCGGTGAGGACACTGGCCACAGGCCTGGGAATATCCTTCACTGACGCTCAGAAAACCAGCTTTGCTGACCTTGTCCCTCCATGGGATTTGTGCCGTATCTCGTGTGATCTCTCTTTTATGAAGATTGACAAAAGAACCGCTCCAAAGGAATTAATTATGCAGCATTGTTTGCTTTTGCAGGACAAGTGCAGAGCATCTGAGTTCTACACAGATGCTTCCAAGTCAGCTGGTGCAGTATCATGTGCTGCACATGGTCCAAACTTTTCCACGTCAAAGACTATGCCTAAAGCCACATCTATATTCAGTGCTGAAACACACGGCCTTGTATTGGCTGTAGAATATATTATTCAGAACAATGTCCAAAAGTCAGTGATATTCACTGATTCTCAAAGTGCTGTGCAGGCTTTAGCGTCAGGAAAGTTACAAAAAACTCCAGTCTTTAATCAATTGCTAAAACTACTGTGCTCAGCCCACAAACAAAAACTTGAAATCACAGTCTGTTGGGTCCCAGGTCACTGCGGCATAGCCGGAAATGAGCAAGCAAACAGGAATGCTGTAACTGCAGCTCTTCGGAGTGACCTAGATATTCAAAGTGTCCCGTACAAGGATCTTAAAGCGTACGTACGTAAGAGGCTGCGCGACCAATGGCAGGAAGATTGGAATAGGCAAACAGCAAACAAATTGCACATGTTAAAACCCAAGTTAGGTAGATCGATCCCTGAGAAACGGGACAGGATCACAGAGGTTACTCTCTGTAGACTGCGCATAGGCCATACCCATGCTACACATGCATACCTATTGAAAGGAACAGAACAGCCACGCTGCTTGAGGTGTGGAGGGTCGCTATCAGTTATTCACGTACTGGTAGAATGTAAGCTATTTGAACCGCAAAGAAAGCTTCATTTTCCAGAATTGTACACACGCATGATCCCTCAACACCCATTGCTGTTTTTATCAGACGAGCCATTTTTCTCTGTTAACCGTGTTTTTAAGTACCTCTCAGACGTAGATTTTTTAAGGTATGTGTCATATCACCCGTGAGCCGAGCCACCATCGCACGCTAGAACCCGGTATGGCCTCTCACTGCTACCGCAAAGACGGTGGCAAGGGGTGCACTTAGGAAATTCCAGACATAGTGACAATTGTTTTAAGTGCGAATGCACTTTATAAGCGACCCTGAATTCCGGTGACCGCCGTCCGTCCACATAGCAACAGCTGCGCGTGCGCGCGCTCCTCGTCTTCCTTGGCAAAGGGGGAAGATGGGCGCGCGCTGCCTGGCCGCTGACATGGGACATACCCACGTGGGGGATTGGCCAGGAATCGGGCGTGAGAAGGGCTAATGCACCCGCTTAAAGGAGTACTGACACGAAATTTCAAAGCTGAGATCCGCTCTAGCAATCAAGTACAACGACAACACAAATAGGTGTCTGTGCATGGCACATACCCACGTGGGGGATTGGCCAGGAATCGGGCGTGAGAAGGGCTAATGCACCCGCTTGAAGGAGTACTGACACGAAATTTCAAAGCTGAGATCCGCTCTAGCAATCAAGTACAACGACAACACAAATAGGTGTCTGTGAATAAATGCATCTTTCTTTCTTTGTAGTTGTGTGTGTGTGTGTGTGTGTGATCTCTCTTTCGCGAACATTACCGAACCGCGCAAATTCAACTCATGCATTCGCACTTTCACATTCTTCCCCTCGGGGAAATGCGGGGAAATTTTTTTGCTTGCCCCTCTACACCACGTTTTTTTTTAACAGAAATTTGAGATACCTTTTATTATATATTCTGTACTTTATATTCCCACTTGAATAATCCTCAAAGTAGTACTGGCGCTCTTTGGCTTTGATGCCCTTGCACCAAGAAAACCTAACATCATCATCATGACGACGGCATTGAAAGAGGAACACAAGCTGAAAAGCGAGGAAGTGTCAGCGCGCTTCTGCGATCACTAAGATAGCATCACTAAGATAGCACGTCAAAACCCCTACTTTTGTGTTGTCTCGAGGAAAGCTTGTCACACAGAGGTCAAGGGTTGTCTGCACGGAATACGTAATTCTCGTAAAGGAGTGTGTATTACATTCGAACAGCCAAGCGATTAAAATATTTCTTGAAAACGTAATTACCATATGTTTGTAGAAGACGCATTATTATTGAAATCTACCAAGGAGGCTTCAAATGTAGAGCTGTGCTCAATTCGAACGACATTTCTAAAATTTAAGGAAGCCTTCAATAGATCGATAAGCATTTGATAGCGAGTGATTCATAGCTAGTATCAACCTTCTTGAAATCGGGAATATTTTCATACGATAAGTCCGAACGCATGTAAACAGCAATGCCACCACCATACGTTTCCGTATCAGACACAGAAGAACAATCATGTCCATTTATAGACTAGCACTCAAAAGGCAAACACCACGTTTCGCAAAAAAACAAGTCAAAAAATTATTTTAATTTTAAGAGAACCGAACATACTACTTAAAACCTATTTCTCGGGATTCTAGCATTCAAATGAAAAACTGAAAAGCGGCAAGGTTTTTTAGCAATACAGTATCATAGCAAAACTGATAAAACTGTGCAAACGCCATGATGTAATGTTTAACTACTGAAGCGCATGCCATGACGTCATAACTTAAGACTTTACACCTGCCAGATCTCGCTTGTCCCGAATAACTATTCCTTGATCGCCGCTCAGCTTCCTGACCCGCACCTTTCAGTAGAAATGCCACACGAGGTGATAACCAGATCACAGCTGCCATTCTTTAGCCTTAGACATAAGGGCGCGTGCGAGTCGGGTAAGTTTTCACAAATGCAGCTGTTTTGATTATCCTTCCTTAGTGGAGTTTTTTGCAAGCCAGAAATCACGCAGTTCTTGGGGCGTGAAACGAACGATGACAGCTCGCGTTTTGTCTGGTTTAGCAGGAAGCCTGTGAATAGCTTCGACGTCATTTCTGCTTAGGGGGTGGGGATGAAAGCCTTCATCTATTTTGTTATTTTATCGACTTTCTTCAGCAATTCCTCTTATTCGGCTTCAAAAACACCCGTACATTTCGACGTTTAAATGACCGCAATGGCTGTTGACGGTATTCACGTACAGTTGAACCTGCTTCAGCTCTTTGTTCTAGTCTGGAACCTCCAGTTTTTGCCCCTCACCTTATTATCTTCTTTTGTTGCTATTTCTTTTGAAGTGAGACGAGGCTGAAATTCGTCGAATTTATAAGAAAGCGCTTGAAGTGACATCTCACGTTCTCCCGGTTTCGTTGGCAGAGTCAAGAGAGCATCTAGTTTAGTGCTCGATTCAAGAAGCTCGCTTGCAACTTTTCTGTCAATTTTCGCTTTCCTGTAGCTCCATTTTCTTTCGTAGTGCTGCCTCGGCAGATGTTGCACTTTTAATGGTTCTGCACCCTGCACTTCACCCTACGTAAGGGCTATTATTGGGATGTTCAAACCGGCATCCAGAACAGCTCGACATTTTCACTGCGGATCTATGTACAGATATACACAACTTTGGCAGCACCGGAAGACAGTATATGGGTAGTCAAAATTTATACGACAAACCTGCAAAACAGATGCAAACTTGTAGCGATGCGTTTAACCACTGTTGCCGCTGCCAAGTGACGGGAGACGCACCTCGGCAGAGCCACCAGTTCACAGGTGTCGTCGATGTTGCCGATGTGACCGACGTTAGTTGATCGAAAATATCACAGTGAAGTTGAATTCAATCTCGGAAACCTTCTTTGAATCGTAGAGAGGAGGCGCGGTCTTGACAAATGCTGGAGCGGCTACCATTGCCTTGCTTCTTTCATTCTAAAGCAGAAACAAAGTTGTAGCGATGCGTTCAGCCGCTGTCGCCACTGCCTACATTCAATTCTATTGCAAATTTCTTCTCGTCGGCAAAGGCTGATGTGGAGATTTGCCTGCAATGGGGAGCTTTGAGGAGCTATTTCATCCTATTTGCGGCACTCAAAGCTCTTATCTCCGCCATACCATCCCCAAGCAGGTTGCCTGAACTTGCTGCTATCATGGCTCTGAAACCTCTGCTAATGGCATCTTGCTTCCTACCTGGTGTGCCATTGACGATCGCGATACAATGATGGTATCACCATCGCCAGCAGTGTCAATGAACAGTCACCTAAAACCCTGCACCATTTTCCAGTGGAACGCTCGTGGTCTGCGGTCTATGGTCGTTGATCTACGTCACCTTCTGCAATATTTCCGATTCCCGTCGATTGTCACTTCAGAACCACGAGTGTATCAGAATTTCCGATTGAGTGGTTACTCCTTCCTCCACCCACAGAGTAAACGCTACAAGCCGGCTTCTCATCGGGTCCCGTACTGACGTTCCGGTAGTTGAAATTCTATTCTCACCCCACGAAACAAATGAGTACGTTTGCACAACTACAATTACTGGATCGTAGACTTTCATATTCATCGTAACTTACAAGCTAACGCCATATTTCATGAGTCCGGGATGGAAAGCTAATCACGTTAAGTGCCAAGCCGCACATTAGCTGTGGGGTCTTTAAGGCTCATAGTAAATTTTGGGGCAGTTCCCAAACAAGCCTACATGAAGCGAAGCTCTCAGTCCTCCTAATTAGACATGACACTGAGCCACTATATGATGGCAGCAATACCTTCCTCAAATCCCACAGCACAATCAGCTGTATTGATCTATTATTCGTCACTGCAGGTGTTTCGCACAATTGACGTGGTGCACGACGAAATTAGAGGCAAGAGGAAGTGACGACTCCCTGATGTTGATATCAACTCGTTACTCGCCCTCATTCTAAGCGTTCCCTAGTCAATACAGCCAGACGTCACCTGAGCTTGCAAATGGGGGTTATATCACCGCGTAAACGTATCTAAAGCATACAAAACCACCCTAACTGAAAAACGGACCTGCAATGCTTGAAAACCCCGGCGTAGAAAATATTCAACATAAATAGCCGAACCCAACCTAAAAGGACAAAACCCGCCGAAACGTACCAGAAGCAGTAGGTGAAACTGACCAAAAAGCAACGAAAATACCCAAAATCGCATCTTTAATGCATAAAAGGGTCATAAATACATTATATGCAGGATAACAAAAGTAATATTCAAACATGACAAACCCTTGAAAAAAAAAAGTCGCAAAGGGATTTGAACCCAGGTTAGGATGTTTGCTTCGCAGGAGCGCAACCACTACACTACGAGAGCAAGCGGTTCTGAGCGATTAAATTTAGGGCCACATGCACTTAGACATAGCTTCAAACGTCGCTTAGCTGTGGTGACAAGGGAACGCCTATAAGCCGCCCTCAGAGACTTACAAAGAACATGTCGTGTGGACAGGCTGGGGTTCCTTCACGGAAACTATACGCACGTGCAGTACGACAGCTACTCAAGATGACTAAATTATCCCAACGATACTTCACTGTTTTTGGAAGTCCACATGCTTAAGAACAAAAGACTGGAATCAACCCAATATTCACACCCAGTACCAATGAATGTGTGCCATTCACCGCGGTGCGGAGCAAGAATACCTCCGTAAAAATATGCAGAAGATTTACTAGGTTCTCGAAGGGCTCAGAGGCACGTAATCGGACACCTAAACAAACTTCACGAACAACGGTGGAGGAACTTTTCCGCAAAGTTAAATACTCCCACACCATTGACGCCTATATGGCCGGTTGCAAGGGGTTACGCACGCAACCTAAGCAGCTGCGCCCTCTCATTGCGCTCTCACTGCACGAGCCCTCTCCTTTGAAATGGTTGCAGAAGAATATTGACAGATCCTCTCCTCATCAACGCTCAGTACACGTCCAGCTCTTAAGGCCCGAATCAGCTCTTCCAGCACTTCACCGATCTTTTACATTACAAGAACCTGCAGCAGCAATCTCCGATGTAAATAAGAAGTGGTGTCCAGGTTCGGATGGCGTTAGTCACGCAACTTTCACGCACTTGCCTCACAATTCCCTTGCTCCGTCGCCTAGAAGACTACAATTTCTCTTGGGTGAGCGGCGAACTGCCCTCTCGTTGGACACTCGGGCAAATATTCCTATATAAAGCCTAGCCGGCCGCCCACGTGCTACTTCTCTTTTCGGCCTAAAGCTTTGTTGAACTGTGATGGTAAACTGTTGGAGAAGATGATACTAAAAGAATGTCATGGTATAAAAACTTTAGGTCTTTGCACTCTGTGACTTTTGCAATTGCCTTTTCCTACCTCCTAAGTTCATTTGTCCCTCTCTCAGCTTGTATCTCTTTTCTGCCCTCCTCTCTCCTGAGTATTTCTTCCTTTTCCCCCTTCCCTAACAGAGTAGGAGGAAGGCGATTGTGTACGCCGGGTAAACACTCTGTTTTCTAATAAACATCTTCTCTCTCTCTAGCGACACAAAACTGGCAGGCGAAAATTTTGCGAGAGGTAGCATATCGCGGCGAACCTGGTATATTTTGGCGAAATCGAAAGAAGCAAGAAAAACTCAAATTACATGAACATTAGCCTATTCAAGTCTTACAAAATATTGAAGGACCCACGACGCCACCAAAGGTTTGAGTGACCGGCCAGACATCCGCACAACCTCAATACACCTGGTAAGACAGGAAAAAGAGCTCATAGTGTCTTGCGGGATATCATGTTTATTAGAGATTAGCGAGATGACAGTGTCTCACCGAACAACGCAGCTTTACCAAAAAGTAATCGATAGCCTTGACGCAGTTGCTGACGAACATTTTTCCAAGCTCGGTGGCGCGCAGTCGCTCCTACTCCAACATACATTCCGGAGATCGTGAGCTATGCGCGGGTGGAGGGGAACATTACAACATGTTGTGGTTGTGTCCCGCCCGACAGCATCAAACCGACGCAGCAAATCCGTGGTACAACTAGTTTACTGCAACGTATGCGTAGAAATGGACGGCCGCTTTTTTAGCCCTGACGGGGAAGAGAGAGAGAGAGAGTGGTTTAATGATACTGACGAGGTTTGTCCAGCAAAGAGCCTGACATGCGACGTCAGGTGAAAAATGAAAGGATTGAGAAAAAAAACCAGAAAAGAAAAATAAAAGCAAGAAGGGGAGATAGAAAGAAGCAAAAATCAGAAAAAGAAAAAGGAAGTGCAAAAGGAAGGAAAAAGGAAGATGTACGTGGAAGTACATCTTCGGGTTGTCCGGATGGCCGAGGCCGATGGCAAAATCCAAGGACGTCTGGCTGACAACTGAGGAAGAAGAGTGGAGACGAGTAGCAGACACCACCTTCTCCTTCGTCCCTTTCCTTTATGAACGCATCAATGGCAGAATGAAAGGTGTGTGGCGAAGCAAGAATTTATTGCTTCCACTACAGAACATTCAACAACTGGTTTTCTTTCGGAGCGCGCCCCCAATTATCGCCTCGGTTGGCGAGAGTGTTCTTACCTGCACATGCAGCCGCGCTCAATGTTCAGAGGCACCGGCGCAGCGCACAGGCGCAGAAGAGGCTCTCCTTGGACGCGCGGCAGTGGTGGCAATAACGTACCGCCACAGCACCCCCCCCGTGCAATGAGAAGCCGCCAGCGTCAGGGTTGAAGGAAATTGGTGAACCGCACCCGGCGTCCAAACCAGACGGTGTAGGGCGCAGGCTGAGGCATCGGACGTTGTTGTGGGTGGACGACGGGAGGCGCGCTGGGGTTTAAAGTCTCCTGAGACAGAATGTTTGACGGCTTCACTCGGTCTATGGAGACGTGAACATCCTTCCTGTTGATTTGTAGCATGAAGGTTTTGTCATCTCGACGAATGACTGGGTAGGGTCCGGAGTAAGGTGCTTGGAAGGGCGCGCGGACGGTGTCATCGTGGAGAAAGGCATGTGTGCACGTTGCCAAGTCTTTAAACACGAAGGGCGTCAGCTTAGTAGGATGTGCCTCTGGCGACGTGCGCAGGTCGCGCATAGTACGTGGGAGCCGGGACACGAAGTCTCTAGGGTCCGCACTGGTGACGTCGGGAGTTGAATTGGAGAGAAAATCGCCGGGGCTGCGAAGCGGTTCCCCGTAGACGAGCTCCGCGGGGGTGGCCTGAACATCCGGTTTGAAGGAGGCACGCAGACCAAGAGCGACGGCCGGGAGAGCCTCGAGCCAGGTTGAGTTAGGGTGGCACATGATGGCTGCCTTGAGCTAGCGGTGCAGGTGCTCTATCATCCCCTTGGCGCAAGGGTGATAACTGGTGGTCCGCAAACGCTCCAACCCGGTGGAGACTCCGAGGAGCCTGAAGAGTTGAGATTGGAACTGCCGCCCTTGATCGGTTGTGACGGGACGAGGGGTGCCGAAGCGGGATATCCAGCTGGAAAAAAAAAGCCGAGGCGACGTCTTCTGCCGTAATCCTTTCGAGGGGCATTACTTCAGGCCAACGAGTGTAACGATCAATAGCAGTGAGGCAGTAGCGGTAAGGTCCGGCAGGTGGGAGGAGGCCAATGATGTCGATGTGGACGTGTTGAAACCGCTACGAGGGTTGGGAGAATGTTCCGGTCGGCGGAGGTACGTGTCGGGTGATTTTGGCTCGTAGGCATTGGATGCGATGCGTGCCTAGTTGCATCAGTCGCGCTGCATTGAGCGCCAAACGTAGCGATCAGTCACAAGACGTGAAATATCGCGAATTGCTTGATGGCTGAGGCTGTGTAACTCTTTGAAAAAGCTTTGGCGATGCCATGAAGGCACGTAAGGCCTCGGTCGTCCGGTGGACATGTCGCAGTAGAGAGTGTCTGTCGATATAGGGACCGCCACTTGTTGGAGCTGAAACGAAGAGTTCCCCTCAAGGAGATGCTGGAGCTCGGCGTCCGTTTTCTGAGCGTCAGCGCGGGCGTTGGTCGTCACGGAAAGCAACTCGACAGCGGAGACACGAGAGAGCGCGTCGGTGACCGCATTATCCTTAACAATGACATGTTGGATGTCTGTGGTAAACTTGGCGCTAAAGGACAGTTGGTTCTGCTGGACCGGTTGACGTTTATCGCGGCGTTGGGAGAAGGCATAAATGATGGGCTTGTGGTCGGTATTGATAGTGCAATGCTGTGCCTCAAGGATGTGGCGAATGTGCTGAACGGCCTCGTAGATGGCGAGAAGCTCTCTGTAGTAGGCAGGCCATGTTGTATCCTCCAGGACCGTGGCTCTATCGGCAAAGCTTCCAGTGGACCAGGGAGACTTTGGGCTGGAGACTCTTCGAAATAAACGCCAAGGGACGCCAGTTTTTGTCCACGCGCTGCATGAGGGAGGCCCGGATGGAGGTGCTAGACGCATCGGTGAACAGTCCCAAGGGAGCATCATGCCTGGAATGAGAGAGCAAAGTGGCGTTGCAGAGGGCAGCTTTGAAGTCTTCGAATGCTTGCGTTAAAGCTACTGTCTAAGTGACGGCTTAGTTGCCACGTAGACCGGCCAAGGCATCATGAAGAGGAGCCTGGCATGTGGCTGCTTTTGGCACGAAGCGCCTGTAGAAGTTCAGCATTCCAAGAAAACGGCCGAGGTCCTTTGCGGTGTTAGGCCGAGGATAGTTTTTGCGGGCTACGAGGCGATCACTCAAGGGACTGGTGGCTTCTGAAGACACGTGGTGGCCGAAGAAGGTGACAACAGGGGCGCCAAGTGTGCTTTTCTGGACGTTGTGGGAATTGCGGAGCTCCGCCATCTTTCCTATCCCCCTCAGCCCGCCACAGAGGTGAGAGGGGTGGTACCTCTCTCTTCGCAGTCGCGCGCTTCCACCTCCGGGGGGATGCCCGTGAGAGCGAGGGGGCACGGCCGACCCCCTCACGTGACAGGTTTGCCCGGAAGCTCCGACGGCCTGGTCCGAGGCGGAAGACGGAGGTAGGGCCTCTTTGCACACGAGCCATCGTCGGGAGCGGCCGTAAGTACGACTCGCTCCTTTTTGGCCTGCCTTTGTGCGCCCTCGCGCCTGTCTCTCCCGCCCTGGCTAAGGTGGTCTTGGCGGTGTAGAACGACGCGCCCGACGTACCCTTTATTGCATCGCAATAAACGTCGGAGTGGGCGAATTCTGTGTCCTGTGTTCCTTGCTGTTCGCTGCCGATACGCCAAGTTGGCGATCCGTGGCGGTGTTCAGCGGAGCTAGCCTTGCGGCCGAATCTCGAGGATCGAACTAGGCCGCCGTAAGAACCTGGTCCCCACATTTTTGGCGCCCGAACGTGGGACTCGTTTTCAAGTGAATTCGAGGTTGGCTAGCTCCGAGGAACATGGCACAGCATTATGAGTTGGCGAATTTGATGCTGTTGGCCGACCTTTGTGATCATGCCCGGGAGGTCCCGCGATGCTCTGCATCAACAGCGCCCACCGCAGCCGCAGGAGCGGCTCGGGTCCCCCTTCTGCACGGCCCCTACGCAACCGCGAGTGCAGCTTGCGCACCAACGAGAATTACGGAAAGTTCCGAATTCCGCGAGCGCTATCGTCAGGTGACGCTGCGCTTTCAACCCCCATGCGCCGGGCCTACGCAGATGCTGCGGCTCGCGCGGCAACGAAAATTTCGGAAAGTTCCGAATTCCACGAGCGCTCTACGTCAGGTGACGCCTTCGCTTTCAGCCCCCATGCGCCGGGCCTACGCAGATGCTGCGGCTTGCGCGGCAACGAGAATTTCGGAAAGTTCCGAATTCCGCGAGCGCTCTACGTCAGGTGACGCCGCCCTTTTAACCACCATGCGCCGGGCCTGCGCAGATGCTGAAGCCCCATGCGGCGCGCCTCTCGTGCAAGTGAGCACGCAGGCGCCCGTAAGCGAAGGAATGACTGTGGATGCAGCGTCCGTCGCGAACGCTTTCTCAAGCGCCATGCAGCAAGTGCTGCAGGCGGCCCGCTCACCCACTCCCAGGGTGCAGCTACCGATGCCGACGTATAGCGGTTATAGCGATCAAGTGAGCGCGAACGCTTTCCTGCTGGCTCTGAGCCGTTACGAGCAGGCGACCGGCATCAGCGAGAGCGAGGTGCTGCACAGGGTTCTGCCCGCAGCCCTAGTCGACCATGCCGCCCGGTGGTATCGAGTGATAGGCCACACGGCACGCACGATGGGTGACTTCCGAACGATGTTCAGGGAAGAATTCCTGCCCGTCGACTACCTTCCGCGGATGCGTAGAGAGTTGGAAATGCGCACCCAAGCTCCGGACGAATCGATGATCGAGCATGTCCGTGCGATGCAGGAGCTTTACGAGTACGCCGACCCACATGCCCCGAACTCGGAGCGGGTCGATCGGGTCATCAGGCAATGCCACCCCAACTTTGCCTTGTACTTGAGGAACTGCAGGTGCAGGGATCTCAACGAGCTGGCGGCCGAAGTTCGTCGTGTGCAAGCAGCAATTGCGGCTGCACGCGCGTATCGGCCACCACCGCCTCCGGTGGAAACACTGGAACCAAGCTGTGCTTGGCGCGGCGTTACGGGCAGCGGACGAGTCGAGGACGGCTCTACGTTGATACCCAGCCAGCGAGAAATGCTCGGTCTCGGAGACCGAGAGCTGGACCCCTACTCGTATGGGTTGCGCAACGCGGAGGCGATACGGCCGGAGGTCCTGGCAGCCCGCGCGCAGTGCACACAACAAACCGGTCAGGTGATTGGCCGGTGAACGCTCGCTCAAGTGGGCTTCCCTACACGTGATCGGCGCTGCCGCAGTTGCTGGCACCCGCTCACAACTCTCCCCCGGATAACCGGATGCGGCCAGCTGGCCGCGGAGCGTACGAGCAGCCTCGAACGGCGCACCAAGCAGCACGGAATTCTGTTCGCTGTTTCAAGTGTGGCCAAGTTGGTCACATGATGCGAATCTGCCCAGGTGGACAGGGAAACGCAGCGGGCCGCCGGTGAAGTCGCCGGCGGGTGATCAACGTGCCCGAGAGGAAAACATCACCACGCCCGCCGCATTCAGAGTCAGAGTTCCGACCAGCGCGCCTGCGCCCTTTCTCGACCTCGCAATTGCGGGGCGGAGTTTTAAGGCACTGCTGTACACTGGGGCAAGCACTTCACTCGTAGGGGACGAGGTCGTTTCCCATCTCGAGCGCAAAGCTATTCGGTTGCGCGCGCGGAAGTTGCCGCTCCAGCTTGCGTGTGGTGATGTTACGTCACGCGGTGACGTACGCCTCATCGTGCGTTGGAGTCAGCGTGTACGGCGAATGCGTTTCGTCCACTTGCCCGGACTGACGGTCCCAGTCATTCTGGGGAGAGACTTTATGTCCAAGGTTGGACTGGTCGTGGACATCGGCAACGGAGGCTATCGGGAGGGCCCGTTTACGCCGCTAAAGCCGTTCTCCGAACCGCCGCCTGCAGCGAGGTCGCTGTGTGAGGCTGCCGCCGAAACGTCCCGCGCGCCGAGGGAAGCAAAAGCTTGAGGCGCAGCCGATAGCCGGCGCGCGCAGCACCCTGCGAGCTCGGATGTTGCTGCTCCCGGCGCGGTGGATTTCTCCTGCGCCGCCAGCCCTCCATCCCGAAATCAGAGCGAGGAGTTAGGCGCGCTCCTAGCATGTGCTAGTGAGCTGACAGCGGCGCAGTGTAATCGCGTCGTGGACGTCGGCAACGGAGGCTATCGGGAGGGCCTGTTTCGGCCGCTAAAACCGTTTTCTGAGCCGCCGCCCGCAGCGGAGTCGCTGCATGGGCGCGCGGCCGAAACATCTCTCGCGCCACGGGAAGCAGAAGCTTCAGGCGCTGCCGGTAGCCGGCGCGCGCAGCAACCACCGGGCTCGGTCGTTGCTGCTGCCGCGGCTGATTTCTTCTGCGCTGCGCGCCTTCCACCCCGAGGTCAGGGCGAGGAATTCGGCGCGCTCCTAGCAAGTGCTAGCGAGCTGACAGCAGCGCAGCGTGACCGCGTGTTGTAATTGTTAGGTGACTTCGGCGAGATATTCCCTGAGCAGGCAGGTTGCACAAGCTTGGTGCATTACTGCAGAGACACAGGCGAGGTTCAACCATGGAAATGCAATCCCCGGCCTGTCAGCCCCGCCAAGAGGCAGGCAACTGATGAGGCGCTGGAGGAACTGCTGAAAGCAGGCATTATCCGCCGCTCGACGAGCCCTTGGGGGTTTCCAGTGGTGCTCGTTCGAAAGAAGGACGGTAGCTGGCGTTTATGTGTCGAGTATCGGCGGCTGAATGCGGTCACGAAAAAGGATGCGTACCCCTTTCCGAGCGTTGACAAAATCGTCGCGAATCTCGGTGGTGCAAAATACTGCTCCATTTTGGATGCCAGCAAGGGGTACCTTCAGGTCGAGATGCGTCCCGGCGATGAATGCAAGACAGCGTTCTTTTGCCATCGGAGGCTGTACGAGTTCGTACGTATGCCTTTCGGTTTGTG
The DNA here is from genome assembly GCF_048455015.1 of Haemaphysalis longicornis. Lineage (NCBI taxonomy): Eukaryota > Metazoa > Arthropoda > Arachnida > Ixodida > Ixodidae > Haemaphysalis > Haemaphysalis longicornis. Next base: position 67,132,676 of record NW_027526204.1, on the reverse strand, counting down.
TGGAAGTCCGAACACATTCCAACGCCTGATCGACCGGGTGCTCGGTGAGGCAAAGTGGCAGCATGCCCTCGCCTATTTGGACGACATTGTCGTCTACTCCCGCACCTTCGAGGAGCACCTCTGCCACCTGAGAGACGTCTTCTGAAGACTCAGGGCGGCTGGCATAACCATCAATCCTGCCAAGGCGCAAATATGCAGCGCTCAAGTGAGCCTGCTCGGCTATCGGATCGAACGCGGACGGGTGTCCCCCGATCCCGAGAAACTCCGGGCGATCTTGGAGTTTCCCACCCCGGTGGATGTCACCAGAGTTCGGCGCTTCCTAAGGATGATCGGCTACTACCGCCAGTTTATCCCCGCTTGCGTGCGCCTGCAAGCAACCTTGACAAAGTTGTGGAGGAAATCCGCCCCTTGGGAGTGGGGAGAGGAGCAGGAGAGCAGCCTAGGCCAACTGGCGAAAGCTGTTGCAGACACTGCATCGCTGAAACTGCCGGATCTGAACAGGCCATTTGTGATCCAAACAGACGCAAGTGACCTCGGCGGAGGGGCAGTGCTCCTCCAGGTGGATGGAGAACAACTGCGACCCGTGGCTTTTGCGAGCCGGGCGCTGACACCGGCAGAGCGAAACTACTCGGTCACCGAGAAGGAGTGTCTGGCCATAATCTACGCACTTCGAAAGTTCGAGATGTACGTAGAGGGGGTCAAATTCACGATGGAGACTGATCACATGGCCCTCACATGGCTTTCGCGCCTCCGTGAGCCCAGCGGGAGGCTCGCGCGATGGGCCCTGACGTTGCAACGCTTCGAATTCGAAAATCGCTACCGCAAAGGTGCCACGAATGTGGTCGCAGACGCGCTGTCATGGGCGCCGGTGGACGACACCCAACCGGCCGGAGAGGCCGAGGAGGACGCTGTAGGTCAGCGACCCTTCTCTGCGCGGGGAGAGCGCGAAACACGGGAGGAGCAGAGTTTCGAACGCTCAGCGCACGTGCATCTCGTCTGGGGAGGAGTTCCGCTCGAGGTTGCGTTCAGTCGGGAAGAGCTAGTCGAGGCTCAGCAGGAGGACGTGTTTTGTCGGGAGGTGATCGCCAGTATTAATGAAGAGACGGACCCTCAGGCAAATCGAACACCGGTGAATGACGGGCGCCGGCAAGCTGCTCGTATTGCGGCTGGCGCGGGGTCTAATGCAGCTGGTATTGCTGCGAGTGAGCTGGAAAGTTACCTGCTTGACGCCGACGGAGCTCTGCTGAAATACGAGTCCGGAAAAAATCACTCAAGTGACTGTTTTAAGGCCGTTATCCCGATATAGCTCAGGTGTGCTGCATTGCAGCACTACCAGGACGCAGACAGCCACGGTAGCGCGCCAAAGACATGGCAGAAGCTTTGTCGGTACGCTACCTGGCCCGGCATGAAGGCACAAGTATGTAGGTACGTACGCACATGCCACGTCTGCCAAGAGCGCAAACCGCAAAGCGGTAAGGCGCCAGGCTTGCTTCAGCCTATCGTGAGCACAAAGCCATGGGAGGTCCTGGCGTGCGATCTGATGGGCCCGCTGCCGCGCAGCAAGAGAGGGTACAAGTTTGTACTCGTGGTGACATGCCACTTCAGTGGGATCGCTGAACTCTATCCGCTGCGCAGAGCGACAGCACAGGAGGTCCTGCAAAGGCTGTCTGAGGTGTTTTGTCACTATGGATTTCCGGAGCGGCTGATTACCGACAACGCCACGTATTTCACATCAAGGTTGTTTCGTGAAGCGTGCGCGGCAATGAGTGTCAGGCAGCAAACAACATCGTGCTATCACCCCCAGTCTAACTTGAAGGAGCGCCGAAATGGAGACATAAAGCCACTGCTTGGGGCATATGCCCGGCGGCAACAAGACTGGGATAAGCACTTGAGTTCGATCTCCTTCGCTCTGCGCACAAGCTCTCATCGGTGCACGGGCTTCACGCCCGCATTCCTTATGTTCGGCAGGGAGCTGAACACACCGACGGACACGGTTCTGGCCAGGAGGTCGACCGCAGTCCCCGCGAAAGCAGCAGATGCGGCTTACGCGCAGCGCTTACGCGAGCGTTTGGCAGAAGCCATCAAGGAGGCGAACCGCAGCCACGGTAAGGCCAGGGTCGACCAAAAGGCGGCCTACGACCGAGCTCATCGAGACGTGGCGTACCAAGTGGGCGACACTGTCCTGAAACGTAACCGCGCGCTGAGCGATGCGAGCGCAGGATTCGCGGCCGGTCTCGCACCCAAGTGGGTAGGACCGTTCGTAGTCGCCGAGAAGATCTCGCGGCTGAATTACAAGCTGAAAGACCCGAGGTCTGGTCGAATAAGCTGCCCCATTCACGTCTGCGAGCTGAAGCAGTATTTTCTAAGAGGAGAAACTGCCGACGCTCCCACTTCGGACTCGCGAGGTTGCGAGCTCGACGGAGGTGCGGAAGGAAGGTTCCCGACGCACCGCTACAACACCCGCAACCGGCGAGATCGCTGACCGGGTGAACGCCATCCAGCGTGCAAAGTTGCACACAGGAAGGGTTGCCAGAGGAAACTCCTCGAGGCGCGCCAACGAAACGCGCAGGCTACGCCGTGAGGTCCGGCAATGGGTTGAGCGGGGTGACTCCAGAGGGCGCCAGCCGGCAGGAGAAGGTTCCCGTGGTCCCGGCAGAGGTGACGGCTTCCCGGACGAGCCAACCGGTTGCTCGACCGGGCACGACTCTCCCGATCCGGTCACTCCGCAGCCCCGCGCCGACGAGTGACGATCGAAAGATGCCCCCCCCCCTGCAAGCAGCACCCGCGAGTCCCGCGCCTTGGCCAGCTCCATCACTGCCGGCCGCGTCCGCAACATCCTGCGGACGGCCCGCACCTCACCCCACGGCCGGCGACTCCGTCCACGTCGCCAGGCGAGCAGGGGCCAAGCCGAAGGCGCAAGGAGCGGCGGCACCGCTCGTAGCGACCGGCGGCCACGGCGCCCCCACCGGCGGAGACACCGTCCCGTACGAAGAAGGGCCGAAACGTGGCCACGTGGACGTCCCAGGAGGGGAACGCGCCGCCGCGCTGCTATTTCTCTGCGGCAGCGTGGAGCCACCCCCAGTTGGTGATAGAAAAGGACCTGGCGCCCGAGCGAGTGCCCTGGATCTTCCGCGGGCGCACGAACAGTGAGCAGCCCGCCCGGTTCCCGGACGGCGTTGCGGCCGCGGAGCCCGGCGCCAACTACTGCAGGACCTGCGGGCTGCTGGTCGTGGCCAAGGATTACCAGGAGGGATCCGCGCGGCACCGTGCCGCCACAAAAGCCAAGGGGCAGGCATCGTCGAGCTCCAAGGCGGCGGGCCGCGTCGACCTCGGGGCCGTCCAGGCCCAAATGCAGGCCGATCCGGCCTTCGATGCCGCCATTTTGGCTTCGGCGGCGGCGGAGGTCAGCCGGCTCGTCAACGTGGCATCGGCGGCACCCCCGGTCCAGCTCCGGGGCCCTGTAGGGAGCAGCTTTTCCGCCGGGTCGGCGCTGTGGGCGGAGGCGCTTCCGGGGGCAGACAGCCCTGCCCACGCGGCTCCTGCAGCCGAGGCGGCTGTGTTCATGGGGCCTTCGGAGGGAGGCCTTGCCTCCGTTCTCGAGCCGCGGGCGGCGGATCCGGCGGCAGCGACCCCCATTGAGCAATGCATGGAGGACCAGGGGCCGACCCGAGACCTGATGAAGCTGCTGAACGAATTCTCCAGGCGCTGAACGGTGAGGTCACCGTTCGCCGGAGCCCTCGTGGTCGAGCGGCTTTGGTCAAAGGGGGGAGCGATGTGGGATCTGCGGAGCTCCGCCATCTTTCCTATCCCTCTCGGCCGGCCGCGGAAGCGAGAGGGGTGGTACCTCTCTCTTCGCGGTCGCCGTTCGCTGCCGATGCGCCAAGTTGGCGATCGTGGCGGTGTTCAGCGGAGCTAGACTTGCGGCCGAATCTCGAGGATCGAGCTGGGCCGCCGTAAGAACCTGGTCCCCACAACGTTGACCCGTGGTCGTCTAGACGCTGGAAAAGCTGGTGAAGGTGCTGGCGGTGGTCCTCTTCGTTGCGAGAGAAGACCAGTCTGTCGTGGAGATAGGCGAACCAGAAATCCAGGCCACGGATGACGTCGTCGATGAAGCGTTGAAAGGTTTGTCCCGCGTTGCGGAGGCAAAACTCATAAAAGGAAATTCGAACAAGCCAAAGGGCGTAATGATTGCGGTCTTCGGGATGTCGTCCGGGTGGACAGGAATTTGCGTATAGGCCTTTACCAGGTCCAAAACTGACAAGATGGTGCAGACGTGTAGGCGGTGGGTGAAGTCCTGTATGTGACAAATGGGGTACCTGTTGGGATGGTGCGAGCGTTGAGAGCGTGGTAATCTACACAAGGTTGCCAGCCGTTGCCCTTTTTTTGGCACCATATGAAGTGGCGATGCGTAAGGTCCCTCCGAGCGGCGGGCGATTCCTTCGTGAAGCATCGCTTCGAACTAAGCTTGAGCGATGCCCAGGCGGTACGGGGCTAGGCGACGGGCGCGGCAGGACCCAGAGGGCCGGGAGTGGTACTAATGTGGTGAACAGTTGTGTGCCGCACTTCTCGAGGGAGCCCGCTACGCCGAGTTAGGTTGGGAAATTCCGCGAGGAGGGCATGTTCTGGCGGTTGATTTTCAACGGCGAGCACCTTAATGCTGGGCTGTGGGGTGTTCGTACGCTGGCCCGGCGAGGAGAGACCTGTTTTGTCGTCGATGAGGCGGTCGTGTCGACAGTCCGGCAGCAGATTGTAGTACGCCAAAAAGTCAGACCCAATGATTGGCTCGGCTACGTCGGCGACGATATATGCAAAATCACGCCGCAGGTTTTTGGGCTGAATGTTCAGGCGGAGAGAGCCGCAGGTCTTAATGCACGAGTGATCCGCTGCATGAGCTCGAATGACGTACAAGGACGTTTGTCGTGCAGCAAGGCCCTTGGATCGGAGCAGATGTCGGAACCATTGTCGATCAGGAACCGCCGCTTGGTGACTTGGTCGGTGACAAAAATACGACGGCCTCCGGGGTGGCAGCTCGCGGCCGTGTCTACGGGCGGCCGCTCGTGTTTTTCTGACGTTCGGCGGAACACGGCGGTTGATATTTTCGGGCCCTGTCGCCGAAGCGACGATGGTAGTAGCAGCGGCCGTTGTCATTACTATGCGACGAGTCGGTGTTTCGGTCGTGGCTTTGTGAACGGTTGCAGGGACGCGACTTCGGGCCTTGGTCCAGGTACATTCGAATCGCGTGGAGCTGACGGTTCATGTCATCGATACGGCGCACGAGCTCGGTGATGTGCTGTTGAGCGCCGACTGCGTGGCCGGTGGGTGGCAGTCATGACAGAGAGACTTTAACGACGCGGCGCCCGATCTCGGCATGTTGGTCCAGCGGTATAGTCGACTGAACCTGGAGAATGGCCTGTACGAGTGAAGGTAAGCGCTGAAGAAACAGGGTTCGGAGGACGGAGTCGTCGACCCGCGTGTTGCCCGCGAGGGCCCACATATGACGCAGGAACTGCGATGGCTTGCGGTCATCGGGCTCTTCAGACTAAAGCAGTTGGTGCACTTTCTGGTCTTCGGAAAGGGAAATCCGACGGATGAGTTCCGTCTTTCGCTGCAAGTAACGGTCTTCAGTTGGAGGACTTATGAGTATGTTGCGGAGCTAGGTCGCGTAGCGAGGGTCCAGATGGGCGACAACGTAATCGTAGCGCGTCCGGTCTTGAGTGATACGTGCCAGGTAAAATTGAGCCTCGACTTGCGAGAACCACACTTCAGGCGAGTCTGCTCAAAACGCGCGGAAGCTTGACGGTGATTCTACAGACATCCGGGTTGGTGGCGGCCGCGGTAGTAGCACTGTTCGCGTTGGCGCTGACCGTGGAGCTGACCGCTTGAGCGGGGCCTTCGGGGGCGTGGCGCGAGCCGGGCGGTGAACATTCGTCGGGCGAGTGCCGCTCTTTTTGAATGCGCGGCTGCTGTTTCGGCAGTTGCCGCTCTTGGTCCTGAATTACCTGTTGCTGGGCTTGCAGTTGCCGCTGACGTTGTTGATCTTGTTGCTGAAAAGCGGCGAGGGCTTCGGGGGTATAAACCCCACAGGTCGACAGCGGGCCGGCCTAGCGGGAGTCGGGGAGGCAACAGCCCGAAGACGCCTTAACTACGTCGGGTGGCGAGCGACCCTGCGTGGTCCTCCCCGCTACCTCCGCCGGACATTCTCAATAAAGTTTACCTCTCTCTCTCTCTCCTGGTCGCCCATGGCAGTGCGAAATATGTGATGTCCGGATCACCAGATGTGGCGAAGCAAGACTTCCACTACAGAGAACATTCAACAACTGGTCTCCTTTCGGAGCCCGCACCCAATTATCGCCTCGGATGGCGAGAGTGTTCCTATCTGCACATGCACCCACGCTCAATCTTCAGAGGCCCCGGCGCGGCGCGCACGCCCAGAAGGGGCAGACGTTAGACGCGCGGCAGTGGTGGCGATTACGTACCGCCACAGGTGCTACTACTGCTGCTCCTCCGTTAAACGATGACGATGGTTGGACGCTATGCTTTCTCGAGAGGAATGTCTTGGTTGTCGTCTAAGTTTGGACTTTATTTCGCGTATTCTTTGGACTTTGGCTCAGTAAATTGTGAATTTGACTCGCACGTAGCTTGCACTTGTGATCACAGCGGCTTCGGCTTTGACCCTTCGCGATATGATTTCGCACGAAGAAAGGTCCACGTTCATTGATTGATTTGATTGATTGATTGTGGGGTTTAACGCGCCGACGCAACGCAGGAGATGAGGCACGCCGTAGTGGAGGGCTGCGGATTAATTTTGACCACCTGGGCATATTTATCGTGCGCCGAAATCTCGTACACACGGGCGTTTTTGCTTTTCGCCTCCATCAGAAAAGCGGCCGCTGCGGCCGGGAATCGAGCCCGCGACCTCGTGCTCAGCAGCGCAATGCCTTAGCCAAAAGGTCCACGTTCAGCCGTCATCGTCGTTAGAATTAGGGGTGCATAATTTTGCTGTCGAATGTTCACGTCCATGCACCCCTCCCCAAGTCCAAACAGGTTCGCTCGTGTCCTAATGTCCTAATCGCGCAATAGGACCGATGTCGGCATCATAAAGCGAGTATCCCAGGTTCGATTGAGATTACGGGAAGCGTTTGCTTTCTCTAGGCCCTCCCACGACTAAAATCATGGTAAGAGACAGTTGGCTTTTTTGCAGTGTGGTTTTAGCGCTTACGGAAGAATCAGTTAGACATGAATAGCTTCGCTTTCAAGCATATTTTCAAGGGACGTATGTGGGCACCATAGTGTCAGAAGCACCACTAACGACAACGAGGGAGTGGTTGGGGGGCAGCCTGCGTGGCATTGTCATGGCCGCTTGTATTTATTGTAAATAGGTCGCTCTCTTCTACCAAGGTTTAAGTGCTGCTGCCGTGCATCAATATTTCAGATGATAGAACAATTAAACCCAAATCACCTGAGTGCGTATAAGCCCGCATGTTTTTTCAAGGTTCGTTCATACAGCCCCTTTCGCGAGTACTCTTTTGGGAAAACCTTGTTTTTAAAAAAACTACTGTTTCTTTGGCAGCTTAAGCGCGGAACGTTTGGTCTATTTGTCTGTCTTCTAATCGATTCGGCCAGACAGCCATGAGTTCAAAGTATTCATTGAACGAAGCGTGTAAACATGCAAAACATTTCGAAGCTATTTAATCTGCTACAGCACTTAATACCTGTCGACATTTTTCAGCAAAACGAGAACATTAGGAATGTGAAAAAACATCAATACACAAGTGGCACTGCTACGGTTCTTTTATTAAAAGTAGAGAGGCGTATTTTTTGCAACAGAAAACACAAAAACGCGTTAGAAACGATGTTTTCATCGCAATATGCAAAAAGAGCCAGCACTCAAGCCTGGAGCTCGTAGCTTGAATCTTAGAGAAGCCGTTACAACCGGTCCCAGGACATAGCGCTACCAGTGCAAACGGGTAAAATTAATTGACTTGAGCAAAAGTGTATTTCGTTTATTATGTAAAGACCACGACAGAAGTGGAAAAGCATGAGATGTGGGCTAGGGAGAGAGATGAGGCAGTAATGTGGCAGGAACGCCGTAAAATATTGTGTTTCGACCCAATTTACAGCAAAGCGAGATGTGCTGCCAATTTTTCGTTTATAACCCGTTTAAGCAACGGATGACCCACAGCAGCGGCAGGCACCAACACTGGTAGGGGTGGGGGTCTGACGTTAAGCCCAACATGATGCTGTGATATTTTGCGGTAGCCTTCATGGTCCAATGCTACCCTCTGTACGATGTACAACAAAAATCACGTAAATTGGTCAGTAGCGAACCTCAAATTCAAGAATAACCAACTAACTATAAACCGGAGCATAGTACGCCAGGCGTACCGTTCTGCTTTGACGTTTAGTGTTAGGAACCGACACCACTGGAAAAAAATCAACTACCCCTCTCTCGAAACTAAAATGTTGGGATAATACGAAACTTTCCAAAATGATGTCCAACACCAAACAAACCAGAAAAACCGGTTTTGCCCTGCAGTGCTATACCAATACTGGCATTCAATGGCTATCTAACTTTGTAGGTCCATAACCCTTTTCCACATTTAAACCGGTCCGACCGTGCCGGGTTGGTGCATTCGGACGGGCGTCCGCTATTGAACTCGAGGAACCCAGGTTCGATGCCGACCACGGGTGAGGTTTTTCTTGGGTTTTCACGCGTACGCACACGCACACGCATATACACACGAACAACCACACGCGCACGCACACAAAAACACGCACTTGCACACACACACACACACACACACGCACGCAGGCACAAAGAAACAAAAAACCTCTACAATTGCAAAGGGTGTGACTTACCACCTTTCTTTCAGCGAAGGCGCGCATCTCTCATCCCCCGCCTCTCGTTTCAGTGAAGTCGCTTTACTCGGCACGAATGCACTGCTGCTGACCCCTCTTTATATTACCAGAAGAATTGTAAATCATTCATTCTTTTTAATAAAAACCGACATCTGGGTAAATTAACTTCAGTTGTTCAAAATAATGTTATTTATAGTGACCAAAATGACATCGCCGATGAGTTTGCCAAGTTCTTCTTTAACGCCGAGTCCACCGTACCTCCATTAAAGGAAGTGGTCTTAGATCGCCTACCTCATGCGTTCTCTCTGTTTACCACGACTCTAGACGAAATACTCAGCGTAATAGGTACCCTACATATGAGAAGGGCTTGCCTTGATGGCACTAATCTCCCCCACATAATAATAAGAGCTCATCTTATATAAAGTGTATTGTTACGTGGCGGCAGAAGTGATGAGGCGAGCCGTGGCGAATGGTGATGAAGGATCTATTTACAGCTTATTATATGGCGTCCAAGCCAGAGCCCGCGCCAGCAACTTCGTTGTCGTCGTTATCGTCGTAGTCCTAATTGGGTCATGACCCGGTGGGGCATTGTCCGCCTTTATGTGAGTTCCGTGACATGACCCTCCGGTCAAGGGAGACCGTCCCGGTCGAAGCCGCGGCAGGATGGACTTTTGATGCAGATGAGGAATGCGATGAGAATGTACACGGAATAATCGCTTGCCACCACGGATGCCGATGATGTTCTTGGGGATGATGGACCCGCAGCAGCGATGTCTTCATGGGTGACAGCATCAGTGGTTGTAGGAGCCACGTTGGACGGAAGGGCTGGGGATACGACATTTGCGGCTTGTCTCATCACGGCTGTTCTCTGCAGGTCTTCGTCGGCGTCTCACGGGCTGGGGTACGGGCGGAGGTCATGGTCGAGCTGTGGTCACGGCAGGGCTGGGGCTGCCCGGCGCGGCTCCCTCAACGTTGACGGCTGGGTCCACGCCGATGGCATGCATAGCTGGGGCCAGTATGGGGTGTACCCAGCACGCTCCACCAAATGCTGCGTCCTGTCAAACAGGGGCGCAGAGAAGTTGTCTTGGGGAAGACGCAGGGGCAAAGCATTTATTAGGAGAGGTGCCTAACTTGCCAGAGGAAACACACAGAGAGCACCGGTTGGTGGCTAGCAATATGGCGACCAAGAACCGAGCACACGAGCCGCTAGCTAACGCGTTCCTTCGTCGTCCTCTGCTGTGCCCATCGACGTCGACAAAAAGCAGTCCCGGAAACTGTTTAAGAGCTCAGAAAGCTGGCGTTGCTCTGTCGGCGGGAGGTTGCGGTTAACGTCGATTTCGAGCTTATTTGGCACCACGGCTGACGCTTTACTCTGAAGAACGAAGCAGTGCATTGCGTTGTCGATGTCTTCGAAGACGGCAACCGCCGTATCCTTGGCGACTTGTCGACGTTCATCGGTGAAGTTTGTCAGCAGTACCTCCGCTTCGCCGCACGCTAGCGTCAACAGGCTCCTAGCAATGGCGATCCCACTTTCCAGAAGAAGGGGACTCAAGACCTCGGCAATACCAGGGCCGCTTAATAGGTTATCACACCTAACGGAAACAAGCATGCAGGATCTTGGTGGTAGGCTAACTTCGTCACCGACAATTCGCAGGTGTATGGGTCGGTTGCCGGTACGTTCTGGTGTGTTATTTTTCGTAGAAAAACTCACAAAGCCTTCGCCGACGTCGATTACCGCATCATGATCGCGCAAGAAGTCCATTCCTATAATAATCTCTCTTCAGCTCTCCGGAAGGACGACGAACGTACCGACGAAGTCAGAGTCACCAATGCGTACCCTCGCGGTACATTTTCCGACAGGCGTCATTAGATGACCCCCGGCAGGCCGAATCTGAGGTCCATCCTATGGGGTCTTGAACTTTCTGAGCCTGTCAGAGAGTTCCCGACTAATTATCGAGTAGTCCGCCCCGGTGTCCACTAATGCGGTCATTTCCTGTCCTTCGAGAAAAACTGTAAGTTCGGGCCGCGCGTTCACGTCGACGTCGAAGTTTTGGGCTGCCGGTTCCCCAACTGCCGGCGGTAGAGGGAGGCCTTCGGAGCTTCGACTACTGGCAACCTTGCCTCCCAAGGTTGCGTCATCTAGTTTCCCCGCGGTGGCGTTGCATACCGCCGGGTAGGTGGCCCTCCAGGAGTGCGGCGGCTGGGCGAACCTTGGGGAGCTGGGGACGGCGAACGCGATCGGTGGAGTGGTGCGGTAGCTCGACGCTCGGCGAGGTAGTCAGAAATGGCGACCGGTCTTTCTCCGAATTGGGCCCGAACAGCGTTGGGTGGGAATCCAGGCAGTCCAATTTCACGGTAGGGGCACCGGCGATAAATGTGCCCTGGTTCGCCACAGTGATAGCAGAGCGGCTGGTTGCCGGGAGTTCGCCAAAGGTCGGTCTTGCGTACTTGGGGACGATAGTATTGTTGCGGACGGACCGAAGAGTTATTACGAAACTGCTGTTTGGCAGTAAGAGGGACTGCTTGTTGTGGCCAGCATTCGGCTGGGTGCGGCGGGTGGTAAGGGAGAAGCGGCGCGGCAGGTCTAGTGGTTGCGGCGGGAGCCTGGACAGTGAGAGCCGTGGCGTAGGAAACTGGGCATGGTGACGCTGGCTGCGCTGCTGGTAGGGAAATCGCGTTGCGAATTTCATCGCGCACTATGTCGGCGACGGAGGCCTGTATGGGCCCCGATGGGATGATGCCGCACTTAGCGAGCTCTTCTCTCAACACCGCGCGGATGAGATCCCGAAGGCGGTTGTCGTCATCCGCGGCCATGACAGCAGAGATGCTCGACGATCCGCGAGGCTACTGCCCTCTCAATGGCAGTAGCCTCGCGGATGAATTCTTGGACCGTTCGTGGCGGATTTCGGACGAGACCGGCGAAAAGCTGTTCTTTTACGCCATGCATAAGATGGCGTAATTTTTTACATTCTGCCATGTCTGGGTCGGCTCGCTTGAACAGTCGGGCCATGTCCTCCGCGAACATAGCCACACTCTCGTTAGGTTTCTGAGTCCGTGCTTCCAGGAGACGCTGTGCTTGTTTGCGGCGGTCGGCATTGGCGAATTTTGCTTGAACCTCGCGACGAAAGTCCTCCCAAGTGTGCAGGCTCGCTTCCCAATTCTCGAACCACGTTCTTGCACCGTCCTCAAGAGCATAACAGGCTTGTTGGAGCTTTTGGGTGGCACTCCACTGGTTGAATGCAGCCACACGCTCGAACTGTTCAAGCCAGTCCTCAACGTCTTCGTAATCCTCTCCGTGGAAGTGGGCGGGTTTGCGCGGCTGCTGAAAAGTCACCGTAGTAGGCATTCCCTGCGCCATTACCTCTGGCTGAGAAGCGTGCCTTCTTGATGTAGACTCTAAGAGATGGCCCTGTTCTGGAGGAAGACCGAGTTTCCGGCGGCTACACCGATGAACCGGAGAGTGGACGGTCGAAGGTCTCTCGGGGCTAACGTCCGGGGGCGTACGGGGCATCGGAAGCACCCTCCACCAGTATTATCTTAAATTGTGAATTCAATGTTAAAACTGGTGTTTTACTGCGTGAACGGAAGCAGTGTAATATAATTCTCGCACATAAAAACAGAAATACTTTGTTTCTGAATAACTACTACCTCATTTCTACCTTATCCTTCTTGAGCAAATTAATAGAAAAACTGGTCTCTGCATGTCTGGCCAGCTTCCTGAATAATTTTATTATAATATCTCCCTATCAATTAGGCTTTCGGTCTGGCGACTCCAGTGACCTTGCACGTATTTCACTTACTGACTATTAAAAAAGGCTATCGACAGTGGTTATAATGCGGGCAGCGTTTCATCGACATAACTAAAGCTTTCGATACAATCAATCATGACATCCCTTTTAATAAACTTGAAACACTCGGGATAACTGGATCACCATCACTAACTACTCCGTAGCTATCTCTGTAACCGTACACATAGGTTGGGAATTACGAATGCATATTCAACAACCAAACTACTTAATATTGGCGTACCTGAGGGCTCCATTCTGGGGTTCTTTTTGTTTTTACTGTATAATAATGATTTTCCAAGTTGCCTCTCTTCATACCTTTGTATATTATACGCAGATAACACCACAGGTTTTTACTCCGATAGTACCATTACGTCCTTAATTGAAATACTAAATTCTGACCTGTCACAACTGGCTCGGTGGTGGAGTAATATTATGTTACAAAAATAATGCGTCTAAGACAAAATCTCTCATAATCACTTTACCGCAAAAACCTTTACCTTCTGTCCCTCCGTTAAAATTGCTCTCAATAACATCCCGGCCCGACTGCTCTAGATTCCTTGTCGTGGAACTCGACACTAAGTTGAAATACCACCAACGCATTGGATATACTAGGAAAAAATTACATATGGCGTAAGAATACTGACTAAATCTTGACTTTATTTTAATCCCTCAACGCTAATGTCACTCTATTTTTCTTTAGTTCATTCACTTATTGGCAACAATAACACCACTCATCTCACTTTAGTTCAGGCAATTCAAAACAGTGCAAATAGAATTGCACGTCAACCCAATTTCTCACTGACGCGTACGTCATTATTTTACGAAAACAATATAACAACTGTTACCAAACTTGTTAAATATAACCTTGGTATTTATATGTCTAGGATAGCAAACAATGAACGTCCGCATTTAACTTAAATTCTTTCTAGTAGCAATGTCACGAGGCTTGCTCTAAACAATAATTTTCTGTTGCCAAAAGTTCGCACTAATTACGGCAAGCGAACCGTTTCGTTTTTTGGAATTTCTTTTTTGAATAGTTTACCTTCTGACCTTAAAGCATCCCGTTTCCTGAATGTAAATAAAACGAAGTTGAAAAATCATGTCATGTCAACTATGTAGCCTGTTTTTCTGTTTCCTAATTGTTTCTTGCTCATTGTGCGTTGCTCTCTGTGATCAATTGTTTTTGTAATAACACTGTTTTTATTTTCAATTGTTTCTGTGAGATTACAAGTGTATATTCACACTTGATGTGTCCTAATTGCAATTTATAAAGTTCTATTTGTATGCTGTGTACAATACAACTATTCCCACATCTACATCATACAAGCGGTCCCGTTACAGTCCCTGACTATGGGGCCCCTTTCTGTATATCTTGCATACGTTATGTGTATTCCGCACAAATAAACCTTTTCTGAGTCTGATTCTAGTTTAGGCTTTGGCCTGCAGTGGGCGCAGATAGGCTGATGATGATGATGACGACGACGACGATGAGAATGACAAATATGATGGTGAATATACTGCTGCTGCTGCTGCTGTTGATGATGATGATGATGATGTATAGGTTTTACTTTCCATTTTAAAGCCACTTCTTCGGAACAGAGTGCTCATTCAGTGATAAAACAATGGGCAAAAATTATAATTCATCGCCACGACATTAAATCATTGCCTAACTGAAGCCCACAATAAAGGGAACAGAGCACAAAGTTTGATTAAACCAGTAATGCATTTTCGTGCTTCTGCTGCTTGGACCATGACACCGTATTTCCAAGGTATTCGTTTCCGAAAATTGTGGAGAGCACTATATTACTTGTAGCTCCCGCTTTGCAGTAGAGAATATATTTTAGATACGGGTGGCAAGGCGATGGTTCTCTGTATGAAATCTTGTTGTCTCCCTGTAGGTTTCACTCGATACATCCAGCGGTGGAAGCACTGCCCTATAGGTGCACAGAAATGCTGTCAGCAATGCAAAGTAGTTCATTTTTATAGTTCTTAAGAAACTCAAACTAATCGGAGTTTCTCAAACACAAACACAATGCAATAGGTTGTCTTGTATTTCTTGTATATTATGATATTAGTAACGTTAACCCTTAAAAAGTTTTAACTACTGGCAGATCATCAGCTCAATTTTCTCCGGCGGCCTACAACGTCAAGGACCTGATCTTCTCTCGAGCCCCTATATTAGTTGCAGCGCTCAGTTGTTCGTCAGCGCCTGTGTTTAGTCTTACCTTTCTTCGTCCCGTCATTTGCGCTGTTTTTCTTAGTTTGACTTTTACTGATTTTTTTGCATAAAAAACTTTGGGCACTAACTTTCACACTGATAAATAGTTGTAGAAGGTTTAGACTCTCCTTGCATACTCAGCACAAAGACATTAACGGCACGTTTTAACACGTTACGCGGCGTTGTGGCAAAATGAAGCCCGGCTACCCAACGAGCCTCTTACAGAGCAACCACAACCGTTTCAAATTCAAAGCAAAAATGCACCTAAAACACGCTGCAGGTGATTAATGTAAATGGGGATTTTTCACTGCACATTTGAAAAACTGCCTAATGAAGGACAAGAAAAGCAAGTGTGACCTGGCAGCAAAAACATTTATCCACTACGTACAGGACAACCCCATAAAAGAAGAGCACAAAGAAAAAAATGTAGCGTCTATAGAGCTAATTTCTGAACATGAAAACTTGAACTAACAAAAGATGCACGCACATTAGGAATTCTATAAGGGTGGCATTATGAGGGGTGGAACGAACAGCGTTCTAGTAACTCGGCGCGACGAGAGAGGGCGTGCGAGATTGTAGACCGACCTTCGCCGCCTGTTTGGCCTGTTCGCCGCCAACTAGCACTAGTTCTCGCACGCCTGCCAGCGCGCGTTTGAGCTGCTGACTCCTTCGCCGAGAAGCGCGTTAATATTTGCTTTGCTTGCGTGCATTATGATCGGCCAAAAGCCTTATGCCGTTGCACGATGATGAAGTGCTTTGAGCCTCTCTGCAACACCGGCTACAAGTCGTGTGACACGAAGTATTCACTCTTCAAACCTCCGAATGATGAAGCGGGAGATGAAGCGTGGAGGCGGGCGATACCGCGCAAAGACAGAGTGCTCCAGAAGAATGACCTTGTGTGTGAGCGACATTTTGCACCACATTTCATTCTCAGGACTTGGAGTGCTGAAGTTGACGCCCGGGTGCTCATGTCGGGTACGAGAAGGGCGGGTCTCGCGAAAGGTGCGGCGCCGACTATTTTCGAAGGGGCGCCGAAATACTTGTCGAAGAAAGTAAAGAGCCCTCGGAAGCCGGTACGGCGACAGTCTCGTGCTGTTGCTCCCCGCTGTACTGTTCCGAAGTCTAAGAGCTCCTGCGAAGTTGAATCGGTGCGTTCTGGCGGTGCTGACGGAGCGCCAACGACTGATGGCGCTGCAACAAGCGTTGTCGACGGTTACGGCTGTGAAGTGTAGAATACGGTCGCAGACCAAAGCAAGACCCCGTTCGAAATTTTCTTCAACTCTGCTCCTAGCATGTGACTTTCTGGACCATCGTGGGCAGCTCACCGAATCGACGTCGAGGGAATCAAGGACGTTCTATTCAATGACGCTTGCATTCGGCACAGTGGTGCGTCCAGTGCCGTTTTTACGAAGAAGACACTGCACGTAAAACGCGACATGTCTGTTCACGCATAGGTTTTGGGTAAGCCAGTTGAATGCAGCACTGTTGGTATCAATTCATTTGCCAGTTCAGTTTCCGAAGTAGACGCAATGTTAACTGCTGTTGATAACGTGAGTGTTTGTTGTGGAGGGCCTAGTTTGGAAAGTTTTCCTACCGTGCTTCCGGAGTGTGCCTCTGTCGATTGCCAAGGAAAATGAAGGCACAATAAGTGCCCATCAGTGACAACTGGAGGTGGTTTTTGGAGGCCATGCAGTGGTCTCTCAGACACTCTTAGGATACATGCTGAGCGACAAGCTATGAGGATTAAACAGAAGCGCCCTTTGAAACGCATTCAATTTCCACCACTCCGCAGAATTACATTGCCTGCGCAGCATGAAAGACTCGATGCCTTGCGCTTTCCCAGAGCTGCGCTGCGACACTCGCGAGCGAGGTTTTTGAAGCGCAACAAGCTTTTGACGAAACAGCTTGAGGAGAGCAAGATGGCAATGATGAAAATACAAGATGAAGATGTCGCAGAGAAGTTGCAAGCTCTTGATATGCGACCAGCTCAGCTACTTCCTCTAAAGGAATGTATTTCTGCTGCCAAGTGCCCGGCAAAAACAAACAGAAAATACGCAGACGATTGGCTTCTACTGTGCCTTCTTCTAAATATACGAAGCCCTGCAACAAATTCCTTCTTGCGAGGCAATAACATATAACCCCTTCCTTGTGTATCCACAATTAGGAAGTACATTAGTATGGTTGGCCTCAAATGTGGATATGGTGAGGATTTTTTTAAAGCTTTTAAGGTGAAAGTCTCAAAGAAAACGTTTTTCCAAAAGAGGGGAATGCTCATTTTTGACGAGATACATGTCAGAAAAGAGATGACCGTCTGCTCTCAAACGATGACCTATCCTGGCCTTGTTGATAACGGAGAGCAGGGTGTTCAAAGCAATGAGCTTGCTGATCATGGTCTCGTATTTGCCTTTTCTCCTTTTGGCGAGGGCTACTTACAGCCAGTAAATTATGTTAAAAATGAGAGTGAAGCTTGCCACCCAACGTTTCAGCAATTCTGTCGCAAAAGGAATACAGTTTTATGCTCGCAGAGGTGAAACTCGGCTTTGTTATGCAGAGGCAACAGTCGAGTTTACACTTTTTCTTAATAACCTATTTGATGCCCTCAACCGCCGCTTCCCAAGAGAAGGTCTCACTCTGGGATGCAAGGACTTTTTAGTCATTGAGAGTGCCTCCAAGTGGCTCGACGAGTGGGAACAAAAAGTTGTTAATGGGGACATTCCGAAGGACTTTTTTCTGACCCCGTCAACTGCAGAGGCACTGCGAGTTACATTGAAATCCGTTCTAGAGCTGTCCCGCTGCCTGTTGACGGAATGCAATTTCAAATATGTCCTCACGTCGAAAATGAACCAAGACGTCTTGGAATGCTTTTTTGGTATAACAAGGCAGGCAGGAGGCCAGAACGACCATCCTACATTTCCAACTTTCTTGCAGCTCTATCGGATGCTGTCTCGGTATTCTTTGCTGAAGCCCCCACAGTTTGGTAACTGTACAGCCGCTGAAAGCAGCCAGTCTGCTTTTGTGACTTTGGCCGACATTAGAGGCATATAGAATAGTTCAGCTGCAGAACGGCCAAAAACGTTGGAAGAGCTGAGAGATAAGCTGGATGGCCTGATCAGCCAAGGAAACTGGGAATGTGAAGATGTGTTCGATCACGATGATTGTGAAGCAACTGTGGTCGACTGCCTTATCTATTATGTCACCGGATTTGTAACCAGGAAGCTGGCCAATAAGACATCGTGTGTCGTTTGTAAGGAAGCACTCAAAGGACACCGAGGCTTCTCAAAAGCAGCTGAAGCGGAACTTGTGAACTGCAACACCGGAGGAACACTGACGCATCACAATGCACACCTTTTCCAGCTTTTTAGAAACATTGAGGAAGAGTTTGCAAAATATGCAGACCAGAGGGATGTGTATGATAAGACGACAGATGCTGTACTGGCACATTTTAAGTTTACTTTCCCCTGCAATTTCCACAAGGAAGATATATTGGCCAAGTTGCTTCATTACTACGTTTGTTTGCGCATGCGCTAATACTGCAAGCAGTTAAGGGCCAAGAACGAGAAGAAAAGTCAGGATTTGCGAAAACTGTCAAAGCTTGTTTGATTCCGTACCTCTGGAAGCAATTGTGAACAATTTTGGCATTGTATTTGTCTTGTATTTACATTGTATTTCTCTGGAAACTTATGTGAACGACTACTTTGTAATTCATTGAGTCAAAAGAAGCGCTTTCTATTGAATGTTTTGAGCGTTTTGGTGGACAATGCACGGTCAAATAAATAATCGCAGCCTTGTACTTATCTTCAGACATGGAAAACAAGTTCTAGTGAAGATGTCTTGCCCAAGACTGTGCATATCTCCTTGGTGGTTATGTAAAACAGCTGGCCCATCATTTTCTCTATCAGTCGACATGTGGTCACTAGATTGCTTGACGCCATACTCGCAAGTAAGTTCATTAGGTGGACATAGTGAAGATAAGGGCGGTGGAAACACCTTCTTAAAATGGGTGGAGCCTCCTTGATGCTTTCGATTGTTTTTATTAGGACGGACACGAAAACTATAAAGCGGTTTCGGTGATTCGTCGCCACACCACGTGTAACGTAAATTAAACCGTGGCGCTTACTGTAGCTACGAACTATCGCGCTCAGAATTTTGAAGGTCGCAAGCGATCAGTAATCCAGTCGCCTGAAATGTGTCAGGTTATGAGGACTCTGCCGTGCTCGGGCTACCTCTAGCCGCGCAACTAGACGCGGTGTGACAGCAACGCAGCAATCAACAGTTGTCAGTAAACATGGGTCCCTCAATATTTTTTATCGTGGCTTGTACGTGCGGTTGTTTAACACAGCTTGAACAAGTGACGGAACACGCGGTTACTTTGCCTGTATCTGCGTTCTTCAAACGGGACGTACAGGAGCCGTTAGGGAACGTATCTATCATGCACGGAGGACGGCCGACAAAAGATATTAGAAAATATCAGCACAAGAGCCAGCGCGGAAACTCGTTCGCCCGCCCTCCGCGCTCAGGCGCGACACCGGAGCAGCCGCAGCAGCCGCAGCGCTGAGGGTCACAGTTCCGCGCGCCAGCGGCGGCGCTTTTTGAAAGCAGAGCGTTGCTGTGGCACGGCTGGCGGCGTCGTTCGCTGACCTAAGCATTCTTCTATCGTGCAAATAACGCTGGAATATTATAGTGATGATGATCTTGTGTAAAGTTTTACTTATACGTTATTAAAAATCCAAAGTTCTGATGAAATGATTGCTGCCCGTCATACGTTTTTAAATGTGGAAGAGAGAGAGAGAGAGAGAGAATAAACTTCTTTATTAGAAAAAATAAATTGTAGAGTGGTGTCCTCATTTCAGGGCCTCATTCCTGATGCCAGCAGCGACGGCCCTTTCAACCAACCGAAGCTGGTTGTTCAAAAATAAAGATGCGTAGTCAGGGGGGTTACACAGAAGAAGAGGAACAGGAGGATCGGGGGAGCCGCCGCTGTTGCCTAAAGGCTAAGGAGTTGTGCTGCTGAGCACGAGGTCACGGATTCGATTCCCGGCCGCGGCTGCAGCTTTTCTGATGAGGGGCGAAAAGCAAAAACGCCAGTGTGTACGAGATTCCGGCGCACGTTAAAGATCCCCAGGTGGTCAAAGTTAATCCGAAATCCTCTACTACAGGGCACCTCGTCGCCTGCGTTGAGTCGGCGCGTTAAACCTCACAATCAACAATCAAGGAGGATCGGGGGCGCTCACTGCCTCGGTACTCGACTCAATCACCATTTTAGAAGCCAGACGCTGGTCTTCTTTCGCTACTCCATTACTGGTACCGAAACTCGCGAAACAAGGCTCGAGCGGACCCATGTTTGACGGCGCAGCCGCTCTGAGGCACGCGAGCCTTATATACCTTCGCACGGTTTTATCCTGGAAGCCTTACCCTTGACCACCGCCCCTTTAGGCTCATGCCCCAGCTTCCCCCGTCCTCTAGGTATACGAAACCTCAGCGTCTGGCTCCCCGACTGGTGCCATAGGCGCTCTTCGCATTCGCCGAGATATCGTGCGAGCGACCGTCTCCAAGACCATGACTGTTCTTGACGCCATGCTATGGAGACGGACACCAATGGCCACAGACGGACAGAATCTTTTCGACATCATCTTGCATGACCAGGTGGGCCTGCACAAACTCGACAGTCCAGTTCAGGAGAACCTGAAGGATGAAGAATTTGTTGCTAATTTTTTAGACGCGATCGATTACGACGAGCGTATGTGCGCCTTGAGAACGCGGGTACGCTTCTCCGTGAGCCAAGCCTTATCGGGAAGCCACGACCCTCGACCTCAGGCGGCCCTATTTACTACCGGCAGCGCAACTTCGACTATCTGCTCGTTTCCTGAGGAGGCCCGGTGGACGCTTTCAGAGAGACTTGGCGGACAATGGTCCCGAGTAGCGTGACGCGCGTCCGGGCAATGAACGGGTAGTAGGACATAACGGTGGAGGCGCTCAGACCTTTCAGGACGCCAAGCAATACCCCGAGGTGCTCAGCGAGGGAGTGAGGCTCCGGAAACTGCGCCACCCTGCTGCTTGTGTGACTGCCATTTTGGAGAAGTCTCAAGGACCCTCCCGGGACCACGGCGTCGCTAGCGCGACTATCGTTTCAGAGACGGCTCCACCCACCTGCCGTGGCTCTAGCCTCGCCAACGAAACTTGTGCGTTGGGGCGGTACCCGTGGCCCTAGATGGACGCTGGTGTCACTCACGCGATTCTCACTTCGGAGACGTGACTATGGCTGTTTCGAAACCATCAAATTGCTGACTCGACTTCCGCTCCGGAGACAGCTGACCGGCTGTGCCATCATGACCTTGGAGTCACCGATGCGACTTCTGCTTTGGAGGTGTCCTGGCTGCCCTGTTGCGAATGTTCCACGGGAGTGCCGCTCTCGTTTATGCAACATTTCACATGCGTTTCTACGACACGAAGATGCATTTAATGGATCCGACTACGAAAGCGTGGCCCGTGCAGAATGCGGTCCCGCTTTGGGCGATGGCGAAGATCCTGCTTCTCCGGCGCTCTATGAGCGAGCTTCGACGACGAAGCGAGCATCGGCCGTGACTGTCCAGGCCCGCGATGCTTTGTTGAGGCGAAGCAGAACAGACGCTTCGATGGCGGCCACCCCTTCCTCAGCGAGCACAAGTCGACGATGGATGCGCCTTTTTACACTGTTTACAGATCCGAATAGGGAAGTCCCATGGTTCGCAAAGAAAACGGATGTGCCGCTGGAACACGCCGATTACATCACGGAAGCAGCACCAGGCGTGAACGCAACGGCAATGCATTCGCCACATGTTGTCAGGGCACTTGGCTGCCCGCATCAACTATGCCGTTTCGATCATGGCGGCTGCCTTCTGCCCGAAAACCTGGAGAATAGCCTCCCTTCCCGGGTGGCCATATGAGCATTCGCAGCCTTCACTTTTAGACATTGTTGTACACGTTCCTCTAAAGCAGGAACGAAAGCTCGTTTCTAGTTCCTTCTCAATTCTGAAACGAGTTCCTGTTACGAAAGGAATGCGTTCCAGTTCCACGCCGAACATTGGAACGTGTCGTTACATTACGTTACATTTCATTTTTATATTAAATTATGGTGTCGGATTATCCCTAGGCAAAATAAACTGTTAAATTGAAAACTCAGACCAGACTACCTATATTATACGAGTAGGAACAGCGCCGGCAGCAGGTGATCTGGAGATAAAAAAAATCCAAAGAAACGCTCCTAGACAATTTTTTCAGGGAGCACCGGACCAACTCCAGACATGCCTAACTGCGATTTTGGTGCTCGTCTCTTATGGGTGCATCACATAGGGCTCTTGCCACTTCATTCTTACAAATTCTCAGTAAGGTTACTGCGCTTCATATGTGCGAATCAAAAGTTATGTGCAATAAAGTATCTAAATTTCTTGCTTAGGAAACTGTGTCAAAAGGAACAATACATAGGGGTTGAATGAATGGTTATTACAATATTGCAGTTTCTTTAAAATACCTTACAAGCCCTTTGTCAGGTAATTGAGTAAGGGGGTTACAAAAGTGAAGCTGTGCGGATCACACAGCACAAATGTGCTATTAACAAAACACAACAGAACAAGCAACGGCTACAAATATAAAAAATAAAAATCAGCAGCGTTCTCACACATGAAATCTACGCGCAAGAATTACAAAGTATACCGCACACAATCGGGGTAGTAGATAAAGCAAACAACCAAAAATAGCCAAATATGCGGACGCGACGCACAAATCTGTTGCTGTGGTTAGAAATACGCATAAGGCAAAAGCACAAAAAATAACGCAAGCATAATCACGTGCCTAAAAAACATTTTAACTATAAAAAATCAAAGCACAGGTTGAAACCAACCAGCTAAAGTAACTCTAAACGCCGGCCGTCCACATTAGGGTGGCCTCTCTCGGGTATTATCCATACGGTACGCGACGTAGTTATGCCCAACAATGACGAAATTTCTGTTCTTTGTCAACACGACGGGTGCAATGCAAAAGGTCCTGGCACTCCCGTCCACCCATTCTCGTCGACCCACAGACCGACCAGTGACGAACTAAACTGCATGCGTACTCTAACTTCGAGTACAGCATCCCGAGACACGGCCTCGCACTCAGCCCTATTCATAAGCTTAACGTGTTACCATTACAGTTCCTCCGACCCAATGAAACGGTGGCGTTCCTCCAGTCCTCCAAAAGGGAACTAGTTCAAGGAACGCCGTCCCTTCGAACGCCGTTCCATACAACACTGCTTTTAGATCTATGCCACTTTGATCCAGCAACCCAGCAAGCACTCGTTGCACGTGACTCTGGCTATGAACTTTTAGTGCCTCGCTCGAATGACACAGCTGTTTCCTGAGATCGACGGCACTTTCACACCCAGCCAAACGCTGCACTGGATACCCCTGCCAGCCTACACGCATCGCGGCTGTGGAATCATGCGCCGCTGCGGAAGTCGGACAACTGGTCGTAGTGGGGCCTGGGCTTCACCACAGCCCGTACAGCTCTCAGCTAGCTCCTAACCAACTTGGCGGCAGCGGAAGTATGTTGACAAAAAAAGATGGGCAGGCGGAGGCAAATGTGACACGGAGCACAGTACTGGGTCGGAAACTGTACTCCTAATTCCGTCATGTGGGGAAACTTATTAGTTTGAAGCAGGGTGAGTAATCTCTGCTGGGCTTTCGTCAAAGTATTCGCCCCTAATCAATGTATGGAACAAGCAAGATTTTTTAAAAAACCGTAGATTGGTTTTGTGGAGGTTATACAACTGCAAGCTAAAGAGCACCGAAATATTTCCTTCAGCTTGAAACCACTTGTTTGGCGTGTTTCAGACGCAGTTATTAAAGCAAAGCTTTCTTGGTCACACTGATGACGGTGCCCTTACCTAAAACACACTGAAGAAAAGCCTACTTCCCAAAACTGGAGGAAACACGATGATGGTGATGATTATGATGATGATGATGACGACGAAGACAAAAGAAAAACACTTGACGCGGTCGGAATCGATACTAGGTCCTAGGAAGCGTACGTATCCTGTTGAGCCAGTACTACATTGTGAAGCAGTTTGGTTTTTGAAGCGCATTGGAACGCTTCAGTTTGAAAGAGGGCGATTGGTGGGTGGAGGGGGGGGAGGGACGTTCTCAGCTATCTTCTGAGGAATTCGATTGTGCCGGCTGAGCTCGTACTTTGACTCACAGACTGTTTGCACTCTGATCGTTGACGCTCTATTTTTTATTGCAGCGGCTTTGTGTTTCGCATTTCGCCATTTCATTTTCATACCAAGAGCGCTTCGTGGTTCAACAATCTTCGCTGCTAGTCCGAGAGCATTGGAGATTTTTTCGACATACCTCTTTTTGATCGTGCTCCAGCCATAGATGGGGCGACATAATAATGACGCTGGTCAGTTAGTAAGGCTTTGTGACCCTTTTTAGCGACAGAGTTTGTAAGACGATGAAGAACTCGGCGCAAGGTGACCCGGATGCAGATAGCTAATGCACCCAAAGTCTCAGTTGTTTTGGTCCTTAAACATAGAGCTTTCACTTTCTTTATTCACTTTTCGGAAGTAAATGCCTTTCTCACACAGACTGCTGTCGAAGGAGGTCAAATTGCCCTCATTTAAATTCCCAGTACACATCCTTCATTGCATGGGGTAACGGATAGACCTTAGGTGGCAGTAGTGCCACCCGTGTACCACCTGGCATTGATACCTCGGTCACAGCTGTGGCGCAGACGCATGACGTAGGGAGCTTGACGCTTCCCTGAGTTAGTGTCAGCCCGTTGACGTGTTTTCGCGTGTAAAGTACGGCAAAGGTGGTGTAGACCTGGATGCATCGAAAGTCGCCCTTCGTTGTGCATGGCGTTTCCGGGCAGATGCATCTCACCTTCGGAAGCTGAGTAGGCCATCTGGTATCATCCACATCCATGTTTTGTACGAACGTGCAAGTCGCACGCCCTCCTATGTCGGCCGTGTGCGAGTTTGGCGTGCAGTTGCTAGGCGAAGGCTCTTGAACCGGTGCTGCTGTGGTGCTTGTGTTGCAGCCAGTAGCGGGGAACACGTAGAGTAAGGCGAGTGCCAGGATATGCATGATGGAACAGTCCCGCGAGGGCGCTTGCGTTCGGTTTTACAGTTTCTGCGTGTGAGGGAAAAGTAAGAACAAAGATTAAAGTTGCCTCTCTACCTGTTTATTCATTTTGTATTGATGTCATCATTTATTTATTTTGTTCATGTTTTATAAATTGAATAATTATTCAATACATGATTTGTTTGTTCGTTTCATTGTTTTTTTTGTTTTTTCTCTTTTGTTTGTTTTCTAAATAAATTTACTACCAGAGCATGGCACAATATGTAGCGAGTGGATTTGCAGAAAAAAGACTGAACAGCGTCATACAGTAAATAAATTTAGTACTAATGTATCACGATTTCCCCGCGCACAGAAACCCCGCCTCAAAATCATGGCGACGTTTGTCCGGTTTCGAAAAATTCCCGCGAACTACTCACAATAGGCTTAGACAGGCTGTGCTCGGTGTCAGAAGAAAAGGCACTTTGAATGAAGGAATCGGCGAGCCACGGAAACGAATTTACAGTGGACTGTGGCGTCAAAGCCCGCACGCCCTTACGTTCGCCGGCGGCGTTCGCCCGTAGTATTAAAAAAAATTTGAAACTGTTATCGCCTGACAACAAAAAGGATAACATTAAAAGAATGTTATGTGTTATAGGCTCTGCAGCTTGATATATCGCGTGCAAAATTTCATTGCTCTGCACAGAGCAGGAACCGATAGACGAAGAGAACATATAGCGCATTGTGTGTATTTTTTTAATTAAAGCTATATTAAGCTACCTCGGGCAGTCTTCACGGGAAGACCAGTTTTGACCTTGAGAGCTAGAGGTCAAACCAAACCCCCTTCCGCAAGGTCTCTGCATGGAGCAGCGGCCCGATGCGGGGGAGAGATAGGCGGCAGGAGAGAGATTCGCCTAATCTTGCATGAAACCAGGGTAACCTTGAAGACCAAGGAAGTGAAACCCGTAGACAGCCGCTGGTCTAACAATAAAGTTTAATATTAAGAAGAGTGAATATAAACATCAAACTCAAAACAATAAAAACACTGCGCATGAGTGAACCAGGTTTACAAAAGCCACGGGGGTAAGGCAACTATGGGTAAGGCAACCAGCGGGGGTAACGCAACTATGCAGACACCGGCGACAGTCAAGTCCCACGCAGATATGCAATCTCTTTGGATTGACTACACACGCTTCCTTTGTTGGCACAATGGTCCTCTTTCTGCCAGGTGGAACGATTCCATGATTTCAGTGGAAGTTTGTTCACCGGGCCTAAATCAAATATCATTGGCAGGAAAATTTGGTTGATATCCGCTGCATATGGTATAATTGGTATAAAGACGGGATGATGGCAGCCCTTTAATAAAAATTTATACTCTCGGAAATGCAGGTTGATAGATCTTGCGTTCGACTTCCCTTGTCTCTGTTTACGTTGACGCTGGTTTCATGCAAGAATATGTGTTTACAACTAGCCAAGCTTGCAACCATTCCGACGACAGATAGGCGAGGAGGGAACACAGGCGTGCGGGGGACCCGTGTCACCACATTGCGGAGGAAGACGAGGAGGCCGTCGCCGCAGCGATAAACGTGCGCCACTAAGGAAGGCCAGGAGGCCACGTGCGGCGCAGAGCCGTGTGTGACGGAGGAAGACGAACATCCAGCTGGCGTCACTAGGGCAGCGGCGAGGCTTATACAAAGCCGTGAAGAGAAAAAATATGATGAATAAACAGTGCAGTCATTGCAAAAATGTCTGTATATCATTGCGAAACCAGAACTCAACAACCCCTTGGAAATGGGGGTAGTCAAGGCAGTGAACCTTCCACTATCAATTAGGGTTAACCAAAGCTAGACCACAGCCATTTTTATGTTTTAGTCTCTGTAGCTTGTGAAATATATTTGAATCCTTGCAAGTATGTACAACCTTGTACACACCATAACTGTGTAGTTACATGGTGGAAGCGTTTATTTTGCGCCAGCCTTACTTCACGTGGGTGTACATATTCCAGGTTTTAAATATCCGTAGTCTTAATAGTGCAGGGAGTGATTACAACGTTGCTATAATTATAGATTCCTCGTGTTCCCGTGCGCACATAAAAATGCAGAGGTGTGAAAATGCAGGCATAACATATTTCATTAGTAACATCTCAAGCCGAACCATAACTTGTTATCAAACGCTACCGCTGCTATTGACGGTTTCTCTGACCGCAGTGGCTCAGTGTCTAAACCGTTCTACAGCTGAGCAGAGGAAGAGGGTTTAATTACCAGCCGCGGTGGCCGCTTTTCTGATGGAGACGAAAAGCAAAATCGCACGTTTGTACGAGATTTCGGCGCAAGTTAAACATTGCCAAGTGGTCAAAATTAATCTGGAGCCTTCCGTTACGGCGCGTCTCATCGCCTGCGTTGAGAAGGCGCGTTAAACCCTGCAACAATGAAATGTTTCTATTTTGTAGATCAAGCGTTGTGCGAACGCATTTTTTGACAATATGGGCCCTTATCAAATAACTGATTTGCTTGGACACGTGGTGGCAAGGTCTATCACGAAAACATGAAAACTCTTCCCTCGTTCGCATTCGAAGCACATATGACGTAGATATGATTGTGCAAACTGGTCAAGCTTTTGTTGCCTGAGCAGTCTATCTTAAAAGTTGACCTCATCATAGTTGAAATCAACCTCGAGGTACGCTTTGATTGCCTGAACCTAAACATTCGTTCAGCAAGAGACACAAGGAAGACGAATTGTCAGTATTTCTGAACGAGTTTACTTTTGAGTTCGGTGCTGCCATGTTGACAGAAACGTGGTGTACGTGCTATGTTGAAATATATAAGCGTGACGGATATCGAAGTTTTTTGTGGCGAGAGCTACTCTACGCTGCCTCGGCCGCTCTTTGCGGTGTGACTAGTTTCGACCTTGAAAAACTAGAGTTCAAACTACGCCCCCTTCCTTAAGCGCCCGGCACGCAGAATCGGCCCAGCAGCGGGGAGAGATAGGCGGCAGGGGAGAGGTAGGCTTATTCTTGGATAAAACGAATGCGAAATTTTACAATGACAATGGAAGTTGAACGCAAGGAGAGCCGCTGGTCTAAGAAATATTGCTTAATATCAACACGGGTGAACACAACAACTTAAAAAACACAATAAAAAACATTGTGCATGAGCAAAACAAGTTTTCCGAAGCCACGGTGGTAAGGCAACTAGATAACCACCGGCTGCAGTCAAGGTTCTCGAAAGATGCTACCTCTTTGGGATGAAGACATACGCTTGCTTGGCTGACACACTTGACTACTTTTTCTGCTATTTGGAATGCTTCCTTTATTTCGCGGGGTGTTTGTTCACTGTGTCTAAATAAAATGTCAGTGGCAGGAAAATTATGTTTACAACCGCGGCACTTTGTACAATATGAAGACAGATGGGATGATGGAAGTCCTTTAATGAAAATTGATGCTCTCTTAAACGCATGTTGACACAGCTTGTGTTCCACTTCCTTTGATTTTGTTTAAGCTCGGACTGGTTCCATCCAAGAATCTGTCTTTCCAACTGGACAAGCTGGCAACTCTTCTGGCGAGAGATAGACGAGGATGGAACGGAGCCGTGTACGCGACCCGTGTCGCCACCTGGCGGAGCGCCCGGCACAGAGCGGTGGCCCGATGGCGGGGAGAGTAGGGCGAGGAGTGAACGGAGATGTGCGCGGAACCCGTGGCACCCCCTGGCAGAGGAAGGCGAGGAGGCCGCGCTGCAGCGATGAACGCGCGCCACAAAGGAAGGCCAGGAGGCCACGTGCAGTACAGAGCCGTGTGTGATGGAGGAAGACGAACATGCAGGTGTTTGCTGCTGAGCACGAAGACACGGGTGCGATTCCCGCTCGCACCGGCCGCTTTTCTGATGGATGCGAAAAGCAAGAACGCCTGTGTTTGCGAGATTTCGGCGCACGTTAAAGATGGCCGATTGGTCAAAATTAATCCGGAGCCCCCACTACGGCGCGCCTCCTCGACTGCGTTGCGTCGGCGCGTTAAACCCTACAATCAATCAATCAATATTCAGCTATTGTTGCTGGTACAACAGCGAGGCTAAAAAACGCCGCAACGGGAAAAATATGGTGAACAAAAAGTGTATTCAGTGCAAACATTTCTGTATATAATTGGCAAACCACACCTCGACAATGGGACTATCCAGGGCAGTAAAATTTTCGCTATCAACTATGGCTAACCTAAGCTAAACCACAGAAATTTTTTTGTGAGTTGATCTAGTAGACATGGAGCTTGGCTCGCTATCTTGCCGAAAAATATAGTTGATTGTGGCATTCTTTCAGACCTTTCTTTCACATCCAGTTTAGTGGAATGCTTAACCATTACGTCGAATAATTTTATTTATTCCGTAGCGTACAGACCCCCTCATGCTCATGTAAATATAATTATTGAATTTCTGGTCCGCCTTGTCACCTATGTGAAAAACAACTTCAAGTTAGTCATGATGGGCGACTTCATTATCGACCTCGCGAAACGATCTCCTGCTCTGGAGGATTTTAGTACAGTGGAATCTAATTGCAATTGCATTCTGACACAGAGGGCTGCGCGGGTGACGATGCAGACAGCCCTACTGGTTGATGCATTTATCTCTAACATAATTACCAGTAACTTACTTTTGGGTGTACTGCACAGTGCAATCAGGGATCCCTTTCCCCTTTATATGCTTAGAATATCTGTCACGGGTAAACAGCGTGAATTCCCAGCACAGAATACAGCACAAAAGGTTACGCCCGGTACTCTAGCATCTTTTTCTAGGCTCTTTCAAATCAACACAAGAATGACGTCTTTTGTTCTTAAAATGCAGACGAAGGGTACCAGGAATTTATTATCTACTTTAAACGCATACACTATGACCACTTTCCCCAGAAATCCATGATAAAGTCTACAAAAAAATCGTAAGCCCTGGACAAATAGAGAATTCCTTAAAATGAAGACGAAGAAAAAAAAATTTCTGCTTAGGTTTCGTAAACCCTAGTTGATAGCGAAAACTTCACGGCGCTGGATTGACTCATTTTTCAGGGGTGGTCGAGGTGGGGTTCGCAGTGATATGCAGACGTGTTTGCAATGAATCTACTCTTTATTCCTCCATCAGGTGGCCACATGGGTACCGGGTCATCTCCGCTCCCTACTCGTCGGTCTCTCCCCATATGCCTATGCCTTCACCCCATCGGGGCGCTGCTCCGTTGCGGCAGCTTCGCCAGGTGGCCGCACCAGACCCCCGCCCACCTCCGTTCCCCCCATTGGAATCTGGGCTTCCTGCCATCACCGAACAGCCCCATAAGACACCAGTTTTAGGCTACTATAATCAGAGTAAATGGTGTCACCCGTGCAATTGAAAGACTTTCAGCGACTACAAGCCCCGGCCCTGACGGCATAAGTACAAAGATTCTTATGATTACTTGCCCTACATGAGCTTGCTTACTAACCCTCATATTTCACCAATCACTAGAAACTGGACTCGTGCCAAAAGACTAGAAAGCTGCGGACATGAAGCCATTGTTCAAATCTGGAGACAAAACGCACCATACGAATTATCAACTTATATCTTGGCTTCTATTTGCAGTGCATTGTTCGAGAACCTATTGTACAGCCGCAAACTGACCTATCTAAAAAAACAATCTTCTGCTCCACCACCAACACGGATTCCGACAAAAACTTTAGTGTCAAAAACATCTGTTTGAGTTATTGACTGATCTTCACAATTCCCTTCACATGTCCCTTAATAATGACACTGTTTTTATAGATTTTAAGTGCGAAGCACTTCTTAGTCGGGCCTACTCCTGCTTCCACCGCCGTCCTCCGTCCGCAGCCTAGCAACGGAGCTAGCTACCGTGCCTAGCAACGGCGCCGGATTTCCGGCGCGTGAGGGCGCTCGCATAGCGCCTCCTCTTCCCCCTCGCCTACTCTCCTAAAGCCCCTTTACTACTCTCCAGCTCGCAACACCCTCTCTCGGCGCGCCAGCCAGGCCACTACACTATATAAAAAAAACAGCATCCGGTGCCAGGTTTTGATCCGAGGACTTTGCGGCCGCAGCGCGACGTTCTACCGACTAAGCCACGGACGCGACGCTGATATCAGTGTTAGTAACGCGCGTTATATCTTTAACGCATTCAAACTACGTCGTCAGCAGCGTGCGTTGGCGACTCAGCGGCGTTATAGCGGCTTGATAACTGCGTGGTGTACACGTGATACTACAAACCCGCTAGTTCTGCATTCTCTCACGTGACTGCGCCTCCTCTCCCTTCACTCCGGTCGGCGCTTCGCAGCTGCGGTGCGCTGCGGTGCGGTGCGCTCCTCCTCTCTAACATACACGTTAATTCACCAAGATTTCCGCAGAGGGACAAACGAGGCTTGTTAAGCCGAACGTGATCACGAGGGGGTGTTAATGTAACTAACGGGCAAAATGCCACCAAACTTCAACAAACTCCCCCTCATAGCATCACCCCGTGCTTCGCACTTCCTCATACTCCCCTTCGGGGAAATGCGGGGGAATTTTTTGTTAAGTCCTAGGACCGTGTGCCTCACAAACGCTTATTTCTAAAAATTATTAGCCTAAACCTTGATTACAATACAACAAGAATGATTGGTGAATTCATAACAAACCGTACGCAGTCTGTTAAACTAAATAAGTACAAGGCCCCTCCTATCCCTATCACATCAGGCATCCCGCAATCCTCTGTCTTCGGCCCCCTTTTGTTTTTATTTATAGAAATGACTTCGAAACTGGCATAACCTCTCCTTTTCGCCTTTTCGCAGATGATTGCGTAATATTCCAGCAAAAAACTTACTCCACTGACGTATCTGTTCTTTAGTCTGGCCTAACGCAATTATCGGAACGGTACGACACATGGCAAATTGGCATAAACTTAGAAATAAAAAGCAAAGGGCCCATCTCCCCGCGAGGGGGACTCGAGTAAATGCGTCGCATAGGGGGTGGGTGTATTGCGTTAACGTTTAGTGTTTGGGGAGTTGGTGGTAGTGAATGCGTTGTATCAGCAGCTTGTTGACGTAGTTTGAATGAGTCAAGGATATAAGGCGCGTTCGTAGCTTTTCATTCTGTGTCGGTTTTGTGGCGCAGTGGGAAGAGCACCATGTACCTCGGGTTCCGCCCACAGGTAGTGAATGCGTTGTATCAGCAGCTTTTTGACGTAGTTTGAATGAGTCAAGGATATAAGGCGCGTTCGTAGCCTTCCATTCTGTGTCGGCTTTGTGGCGCAGTCGCTAGAGCACCATGTACCTCGCGTTCTGCCCGCAGGGTCGTGGGATCGAAACCAGGCGCCGGTAAGTATTATTTTTTTATATAGTGTAGGGGGAGGGGTGCGGACCTGTTGTTGAGAGCGAGGAGGGTAGCGTGATGCGGGAGAGGAGGAGTGGAGGAGAGGGCGTACCTGGAATGGCTGTTGCGGACGCCGAGGCACGCCGACAACGCCGGGTGACATCGTGAGTTAAAGAAATACTCTGCATTAAAAAAAACACCATCTTCCCTTATGGAAACCCTGAGTAGTACGCGAAGCAGCCATGGAGTCGACTGAAGTTCCCATTAGTTTTCAGTTCGATCGCGGCGCTGCGGGAGGAGCATGAGGGGAGCGTAGCGCGCGCTGCGCGTCATTTATACCACGGAGCTACAGTGGCGCCCCCAGTGGAGTATGCAGCTGCTACCGACACGTCTCTAACCCTAAGCTGCTTCGCATAATCGCACGTGGCGCCGCAGGTGTTGCCATTCGTTACGCAATCCCGGAGAGGAGCGGAGGTTCGGAGAGGAGAGCAGGAATGCCGGAGAGGAGTGGAGCATCGGAGAGGAGTGGAGGAGTGCCTGGCATACTACTCAGGGTTCCCCTACGGGAAGATGACGACGGTGGTTGAACGCGAAGCTATTTCGTTATGGATTCTTTGCTTGGCGAATCCTTAGGGGCATCCTGCCACAATCATCATCGGTGGTGCCTGGCCAGGCATGCGCAGTGGGGGTGCGGACGGCGGAAAACGACGAGGGAGCGACACAGCCCCGGGCATGAGATGTTTCGCATCTAAAAAAGACGAAAGTTATTCTTTTCAGAACAATTTTCCACTTAACCGGGTAGGTGTATATACGTAGGTAATTTACAGGTACCTTTTGTGGATACCGTCAAGATCATGGGAGTATTTTTTAATAAAACCTTCATTTGGAACACTGAGATTCAGTTTATAGTAAATAATCCGGCAAAGTGCACCGGAGTTCTAGCAACATTTGGGTATTCTCTGCTAGAGACACAGAACTGGACTGAATTTTGTGATTGAAAATTTTGCGCGCATCAAATAACATGTTTATTTTCAGTTCTTTTTTCTCTTTTCTTTCTTTTTTTTTCTTCTCTCATCGAGCGTAGCAAGCCAGCCCGACGGCTCGGCTAACATCGCTTTTATTCATTAAAGTTATTTACTCGTTCCGGGCAATTCGCCATGCTGGATAGACTCTGCGTCAGTGGTAGCATCATTGAGAACCAATATGCCCGATTTTTCAGCGGTAAACTTTAACCCGAGGTCGGAATTTTTCTGGCCGCAAATATTTAGGTGTACGGCTCGCGCGCCATCTATTAGAATATTTCCGAACTGCTAGACTTGCAATGCCACGACAAGGTGGCGCCACGAAGTCAGTGCCCAGGCGAGAGTTCCGTTGGCACTTTGGGATCAAAGTAGTTAGGTCAGCGTGTATTTTTTTTTCTTTAAAAAAAATGAACCTCCCATCTTTTTTTCAAATAAAAGAGCACTGCCTAGTATCAGTTATGTACTGGTAATTTGCATCAAATATACCTATTGGTTCTTTTTGCTCGATAAAGTCGACAAGGATGATGTGTGGTATTTGATTGCGGTATTGAAAGGTTTTCCCAACATAAACTTCTCGTTTCGAAACTAGTTTCAAAACTCGTGAAAAAGACGTAGGCGGGCGGAGGGGGGAGTAAAATGGTTGGTCTTATGCCTACTGAGATCATCTCAGATATCCTAGCCAAATACAACTTTCTTGTAAAACGTAACTTCTTTCTCCTTTTTATCGGATGGGACAGTTTCTGTGAATTGGAATTTCAGATTGATGTTATTTCAGTTTGTTTTACAATAGTGTGTACAATAGGAGATTTCAGAAGGAGGTCCCACTGTCATAGACTGAAGGGGGACCTCCTGTTATTCATTAAACTGAAGTAAACACATGTTATCAGTGAAATATGTCAATCAACGAAACGCAAAATAACATCACCAAGATAAATTACGATACACGTGCAAGAATATAATAAGCGAGAAAAATATTAGCAATGAAAGAAAAAAAGACACAAAACTCAAATTGTTACAACCAAGTCAACATATTCCAGTTGGAATAAGAACTCCTGTAAATTATTTTTAAATGTATAGACGGTACGGGATGTTTTAATAGAGAGCAGTTGCGTATTGCCAAAGCGTATACCAAAAAGGTAGTTGAAAACTTTCCGTAGTTCGTTGTTACTTTCGGCAAAAAAGAGTTCGTGTTCAAAGCAAACCAAGTGGCTTTACCACGAAGAAATTGGTCAGTACTAATTAACTGCGGCACAATGGCGAATAGCCCTAGTTGGTAAAATTTCATGCCGAAACCTTCAAATAGTGTGGCGATTTATGAAGGTTTCGACATGGTAATTAAGTGATGGTGAGATTTCCATTATAGAAATTATAAACTAATACGCCATGGGAATACTTATACGTTCCGAAACCGACAAGATATTATGAGTATGAGGCAAAGAAACGGCGTTCTATTGAAAGTGGCGAAAGGTTATTACTTTAATAGCTTGATTTTGAACATGTTGCAGAGGAGATAAATGAGTTTTTTTATGTGTATTCCGAGATGATATGTCATGTGTTATGTTCATTGAGTAAGAATGCGTAGTAAAATGAGATAAAGACGCCTTCGCTAAAAAAGGTTCGAATTTTACAGAGCACTCTAATACTATTAGCTGTTTTTCTTGCTATTGAAGCGATAGGGTTATTGAATTTCGAGTACTTGTCAATTTCTACGACAAGAACTGTCACACTGTCACGAAAGAGTAGACTAGAGTCAAGGGTGACGCAAGGACGTCCGGCAACGGTCTTTTGATGGGACGTGAAGTTTGTGAAGTTTGAATTGTCAGCAATAACGCTCAGCGAGTTATTTTTACACTATTAAACTAACTTAGACGCATCTGTATTAAGTTTATCTACGAATGAACCAAGGCACGTATCTGACGTAAAAATTGTTGTGTCTTCAGCATAAAATATGCCGTTAAAATTAATAATACAAAGACGAAGATCAATAACGTAAATTACAAACGATATTGAACAAAAGATTGAACTCTGCGGCACACCAATGTTTGTTATCTTAGCCCGACAGTAACAATTTAACACACATTCTACTTGTTTTCTATTAGGCAGTAAACTGTGGAAATAAATTGAGCGTAGGGGAGGTTATACCAGTAGAGTTTGGTTTGTTAAACGATTTTGCAATGCAAATAGAGCCAAACGAATTTGAAAAGTCAATGAAAAATGCGCCAAAAAACTCTCCCGTATCTATTGCCGCTTTGATTTTACCGGCTAAGGAAATTAGGGCGAGGTGCGTTGAGTAAGCAGCCCTGAAACCAAAGTGACATGATGACATGGGGTTAAAATTGTGTATTTCGTTACCGCTCAACTAGTAGCTTTTATATTATTTCACTAAAACATGACCAAATGGCAATTGGGCGATAGTTGGAGGCATGGCACTTACCACCTTTCTTGAAAACGGGAGCTAGTTTAGCTTTTTTTCAAAAGGGTTGGAAATAGGCCTGTTTTTAAGATCAGGTTGAAAATGTGTAAAAAAACACCCTAAACATTTTGTGCTATACGTTTGATATGGCGAGAGTGAAAGTTGTCAAGGCCGGGGCCTGTTTTCTTCAGGTTGCGTATGACAGCACCAAGTTCCGATGGCGTGGTAGGAAAAAGAAAAAAAAACTATGCGGAAGGCCGCCGTAATTGGTCTGGAATATTGCATCAGGATGACCATGCTCGAACGCACAAGCTCCTGCAAAGACGCTTGCTATGTCGTGTGGATCACTGCATATGACGTTTTGATATGACGATATGACGATATGTATATGACGATATGAAATCACTCTAACACTCCAGTAACCACGGTTAATAAACCGTAGTTACTGGAGTGTTAGAGCGATTTCGTCTAAATAAGGTATTTGTAACTTGCCATCGTCTTTTAACGTTGTTCCCAGCACGTCGATTGCATTTTCAAAGTACTTCATTTTGCTCCCTTAAGTAGTGCTCTTAAGACGTTGCAGAACAGTGCTCTTGAGACGTTGGAGTACAGTTTGTAACGTATTTTAAGTCTTAGGTTATAGGGTTGTTTTTTGTATTTTATACGTGTTTTTTTCCCCATGCACCTCAGAGGACCGTTAGTTATCCAGTCATTCCGAGGACCAGAAAAATCTTTTTTTTGGCGCGTAGTGACGGCTGCGGACTTTAGTGGACAAGCAATATTATGAGGAAAAGTATGAAATGCATCATCAGGGATATGTCTGGAAGTTACTGCTGGGCAATTTGAATTGCGGATGATATCAACAAAAATAGACGTATCTACCTTTCTTTTCGTTAATCGCGCATTTTCTTTATTTACGGAGGAATTGATTCGGACAAAAACCGGGCAAGGATCAGTTATGGAAACTTCAAGTACATCAGCATGGTGGAAGTTATCACGTTCGATAATGGGTGGTCTGTGAGCGTACCCCATCCGTTATCGACACAGAGGGTTGAAATGTCCACGATACATTAGAAACCGTGATCATTGATATAATTTTTATACTCACTGCAAGGACCGCTATTTTCTAAGAGCCTAATTTTTATTTCTCTTTAGATGATTGCATTTTTGCTTTTTAATCATAGTGTTTGAATTGTATAACTTAAAGCTATGCAGAACTTGTTAATGGACAATGACGGTGAATGGTTTATGCATCCTATGACTAAGTTGTTTTCATGCTGTAAGAATATTTGCTCATCGAATTCAATCCATACAGACTCGCAGTTGGCTTGCCTAATTTCCAGTTCAAGACGCCTGCGGCACTGTAGGGATGATGAAACAAATATGGCTGCTCCGCCATGGCTGCTATTGCATCGATGATAATATTCCGAAGAATACGAAGGAAAACTGTACAAGCCTCTATCGTTTGACGTCAACCATCTTTCACTGATGCAGATTACAGAGAAGTGTTGTTTTATGAACTACAGAAGGTTGGGGATATCATCAACATGTTTCCGCAGGCTTGGCGCGTTGAAATGAATGAGTGATTTGCAGGAAAACGAGAAATATGAAGAAAGTTCGGGGGGTGAAAGGTAAGACGCGATTTTGAAGTGGTCAAATTGTTAGCTAGGCCCAGAGAAGGCTGTCTCCGAATTGACGGGCTTTGATTTTGCAGTTTTCAATCCAGAGAAAGCGCAGGTTTTTCTCCTGTTTGAGTGCCACAACTTTCCCAAACAATCGTTTGTTATCTCCTTGGAAATGAAGACTTCGCGTATCTAGCCGGGCCTTACGAGCCATCTTCACAAATTCGCTCTTTGCTCCTGAGCAAAAGCGCGCAATTATGCTGCACTGCTCTGATTTCGCCGGCACGCAATGAACGATATCCAGATCAGAAGCCGAGATCGAGCACTTTGCCTGGTTGCCTATGGAACATACCTCGGCAAAACTGGGCACCACTCACTCACACTCACACAGAAAAATATATTTTTCGGACGCAGTCACTCACACTCACGCTCACCAGTCGCCCTCGCTACTCGCACTCACGCTTACTATTCGCCCATCACCACTCGCACCCACTAGCGCTCATGCTCACCACTCGCCGTGACTAGTCGCACTCACTGGCGCTTAAGCTCACCACTCGCCATCACCACTCGCACTCACTCACACTCACCATTCATCGTCACCCCTCACACTCGCTCGCGCACACTGCTAGTCATCTCCCCTCGCAACCGAGTTTGTGCAGCAGACCGTCCGTGAATCATCAAACTGAACAGTATTAATTGCATTACGACGTGAGATGTCTATACCCGTCATATTCCTTAATCGACACGCTAAAAGAGAATTAATTCCAGGATGCCCCATAGCCAGCGCTCGGTGACGACACTTTCCAAAGCTCAAAACAATCCCGACATAACAACCATGACCGTAAGCGGCTCGTGAGATGAATAGCCAGCAACAAGTACAAGCGCAATACTGGCGCTCACCACGGTAAGCCCCGAAAATGCGCGAGTAGCGCGAGTGCACTCGCAAGTAGTGACCGCGGCTCACGGCGAGTGGCCCTCCCCCTTGTGAGTGTTGATCGGGGCGCCCCGCGAGTTGATTTGATTGATTGTAGGGTTTAACGCGCCGACGCAACGCAGGCGATGAGGCGCGCCGTAGTGGAGGGCTCCGGATTAATTTTGACCACCTGGGGCTCTTTAACGTGCGCCGAAATCTCGTACACACGGGCGTTTTTGCTTTTCGCCTCCATCAGAAAAGCGGCCGCCGCGGCCGGGAATCGAACCCGCGACCTCGTGCTCAGCAGCGCAAGCTCCCCGCGAGTTGCCCTCCCACTCGCGGAAGGTGAGTGGGCCTCACCGCAAGTGGTGCTCGCACTCGCGAGTGGTGAGAGGGGCTCTCTGCGCGTGGGGCTCGTACTCACCCGCACTCACACTCGTCAGTCCTAAACGATGGCGAGGCTCACTCACCACTCACTCATGAATGGTGAGTTGGGGGTGTGTGAGTGTACTCGAGAGTGATCCTGCCGACCATGCTGTCAAAAAAACAATTGCGCTACAATACTCGCCTTGCGTTGTTGGAATCCCCCTGATTTCCACGTTGTTCAAGCGCGTGTATTGTTCCAAGTCAGCAACTATTTTCCGGAGTGCGTAGTTTTCGGTTGTTAGATTTTTGTTTGCCGTGAAATGTTCCCGCTGCCTATGTAGCGTTTTTTTTCAGTGGTTTCACAGATCATTGAGAGGCTTTCGTCCACATTCGCGAGATCAGTCTGGAGCGTTCCATCGTGAACGACTGCGTCTTGCTGTTTAGCTATCGCACCTGTAATGAGATTAGACACAGGATTGTTCAGTTTTTGCGTCTAATTTCGCTTCGAGCTCTTCAACTGTTTTCGCCAGGTCAGCGTTCTTAACCATTGCCGTACCGAAAGTGGCGACAACGGGGTAAACCCAAAAATGAAGCAGTAGCACTGGCTAGCAGCACCGGTTGCGGCAATGGCACTTTTAAAAATCCAGCATTACGAGTACACAGTGAATAGAACTAACCTGAAGAAAACAGGGAACACAATTAAGCGGTGTGCAGATGCACGCAACCACTGGGGCTATGAGTGAGGTAGTGTAGTGGTGCGCAGCTTCTGTAGTTGTATGTAGACAGGCAAAGCAGGCGCTGTGGGAGGGGTCTAACAGCTGTCGCCACACAACGGGATTCGGAAGCCCTCTAGGACGGTTCCACTGCACATGAGGGTGCGTGCGTAAGCGATGGACTGTCGACGTTGATACAGCCTGAAGAACACCGGGAACACAATTAGGCGGTGCGCCGATGCCCGCAACAACTGCTGCTATGAGTGACGTGGTGTAGTGGTCCGCAGCTTATGTAGGAGTACGTAGACAGGCGACGCAGGCGCTGTGGGAGGGGCCTAGCAGCAGTCGTCACACAGCGGAATGCGGAAGCAGTCCAGGATGGTGCCACTGCACTTGAGGGTACGTGCGTAAGCGGCCGACTGTCAACGTTGGTAAGGCCTGAAAAAAAAAAAAAAACAGGGAGCACGATTAGGATGTGCGCATATGCCCGCAAACAGTGCTGCTTCTGCTTCACACAAAAATGTGCCGGAGAAAGAACACGCGGTAAGCCTGCTTGCCATTACTCAAAGCTTGGGGCAAGGATTAGGAAGGAGGATGGAAGGATATTTCTGGAGGGAGATGAGCGTGGGAATCAGTAAAAGTAAAAGTAATACTATATTTCTGTTTCTCTGCCGAAGTCGAGAAAAGCGGCAAACCCATGCTTTCTGTGAGGTGGAGCTCGAGTGGATTGATCCGCTGTTTACTGTGGGCCGTCGTAGTGGCCCTCGTGTCCACAAGCTGCGGGCCCAGAAAACACTAAAAGCTCACAGTAAGGGCTTACCAGAGATGTTGCATACAGTGAAGTACTCACAACGCAACATTTAGAGCAGTTGCGACTCCTTTAAGTGTTACCCTCGCCCGAAAAAAAAAAACAGCGTTCTGCTATAGCCATAAGAGCATTCTTATTTTTTATAGCGCAAAGTTGAACTTTTAGGGAACGGCGTAACTTCGAAGTGAGAGGTTGAGTGCGCCAGGCGCTTTGCTTCATACAAAACGTTTTTCTGTGGTGGTTCTTCAGCGCAGCCTGCAAAGTCAGCCTCCGTGTCTTAATCACCTGCTCGTTCAAATTGCGTCCTCGTTTACTTGAACCCCTCATTCGGCAATACACCATCGGACTTAATAAAAAAGTAGGTCAGAATTTCGGCGCTGCGATTATTTGTTTTTAGTTTGCTGGCACTGGAGGAAGTGGTTTCTTGTGAGCCTAGGGCTTCATTCGCATTCATTTAGTCGTTCAAACTCTACAGCTCTCGTCGGACAAACTAAATTAGGCTGCCTATAACTATTCAAATAGAAATAGAGAAAGCCGATAAAGTGGTGACTCAAAATCCCAGTTACAGTGCGTGCAATTACGTAGGGGAGGGATCGTGGCACATGACAAAAACTGCAACCAGTGTGTATTCTGGTGTGCACCAGTGGATGCATATAGCTCCATTCGATAACACCTATTCAGGGCTTGCATAGTTTGCACACTGACTTTTAGAAGCGAAGCATCTCATCCTCGGGGCTGTGTGCCTCCCTCCCTCGTTGTCGTTGTACGCCGACCGCACTCTACTGCGCATGCGCTTCTCTTCAGCCCCGTCAGCTTTTGGGCTGAAGTCAGCGCAGTCCACTTGAAAAAGAATTAGGTAGGCGGCGCCAGGTTTCAATACCACGACTCTCTGGCTGCAGCGGGAGGTACGTGGTGCTCTTCCCACTGCGCTACAAACCGTGACGGGAGCATGTGCCACGTACGCGCCTTATGTCCTTCACTCATTCAAACTTCGTCAAGAAGCTACAACGAAGGCACGAGAAGCTGAACGTCAACGGAAACGACGAACTGAAAACTAATGGGAAAATCAGTCGATCGTATGGCTGCTTCGCATACTACTCTGGGTTCCCCTACGCGAAGATGGTGTAATTTTTTTTGCAACGTGCCACCAAAGGTACTGCTGGCGTTGTGCGGATAAAAGTTCTAAAGTTTGGCAATTTTTGCAATGTCTTTTTGTAAGCACAACGCGACCTTATGCCAGAATTGAGTAGCCGTTATCTTCTTATCAGTTAAGGCTGCTGAACGTGCAATTTGTGTGAACATATCCTCCTCCGTAATCATACCCATTATAGGAATACTTTTCAGATTGTGTTAAAGTATAGGCAGCAAAGAGTTTGAGGTGAAGAAAGACGATTGAGAAGGTCTTGCAAGAGATACGAAGATACCTGCGATGCCTGTGAAGCCCACCTAAACAATGGATATGCATTCTTAAAATGGTGACCGCGCACTAATACCAATTAGGCGAATTCAGATTCCGGCCCTGGTGCACATACTGCAGTTATGCGTACAGTGCTATGTGCTTAACGTCCTAATGTAAACGAATGAGAAAACACGTACCTGCGATAGCGCACTTAATGCGATGGATGCTCGTAGGGATCACTGCGATTGGACGCTAGTGACAATTGATAAGAAATCCGAGGACTCGTTGTGCGGCAGATGTAACGAACACTCACGGAGGCCGTCATGGACAGCGCGCTTTCCATGTATTGTCCAAGGGCTTAAAGGCGTAATCTAGTTGATACCCTTCTTACAAGGATAGGTTTCGCAATCCATCACAAATAATGAGATACGGGGCTAGGATTCGCAATCAATCACAAATAATAGGCTACAAGGCTAGGTTTCGCAATCAATCACAAATAATAGGCATCGCCAATACGTAGAATTTCTGCGTGCTTTTATAGGTCTGTTCATTTACAATACGTCCAGCAAAACTTGCAGCTTGCAAGCATAAAAGCAAGCATGCAAGCGCGAATCTATTTTTGTACATGCTAGTTGTGACTGTGGAACGCCCGATAAAACAGTGCACCGACGACATTTATATTCTTCATGTCCAGCGGCCTAGCCTACGGAATCATTCGTATAATTTGAAGCGAAAGCCTCAGGCACTCAATTCTGGGAAAAGTCACTGGGATGCTTCAAATTTCCATGAATGTGAAGGCGAAAACCTAGTTGGACGTTCTGTTGATCGGCTGTTGAACTTTCTGTTAAACTGTCATGTTGCTTTCGTCAAGCCGCTGCGGTAGCTTCGTTCCTAGCCGCTTTCTCTGACGGCGGTTTCAACGACCGATATTTTCAGCTGCGCTAACCTCTTCTACGTTGACGTACTTCCTCGGGCTTCCTGGTCCGTAACCAAGGACTCGGGTGCCGTTGCCCATAGTAGCGTGGAAGGAGGTTTGAGCGCAGGCGGTACCTTAGAGAAGACGCATCCACACTGTCCTTCGATCTGTCACTGCTTCCCAGCACGGTACTTTGGCATTGCTCTTTTTGGTTCCCGGCGCGCGCTCCAATTTTTCGTACCTCACAACAACACCTCCAAACAGCGATCTCAGGCTTTCGCTTTCAAAGACACCCTTGTTGTAATTCTCATACCGTAGAGAAAACGGCCGCCGCTGTAACGAATAGATAAAAATGCCAGATAGTTGCTGTACGGCCTTGTGAGAAATTTTTGCGCAGGGCGCACTGCGGTCATCTTGCTCACAGCGCATGTCTGCTGCGTCTCAGGACGTAATCGCGCGATTAGCGACAGCACGGCAGCGCTTCTCTGGTGTTATCTCGCAGCGTGTAGCCGTCGCCGAGCGTGTTGTTGTGAATCGCGTTTGAACCTCCTCCGATACTGTCACGTGGTTCGGATGACCCACGCAACGGTGACGACGTGGAAGGACCGATGTAAGCGCATGGTTCAGTGGTGTCTTCGTTCTATCGGTTATCTCGAAGTGCGTCGTCGCCGAGCGGCATCTCCAATCACCTCGGCTAACCGGCTTCCCCCTCGCACTGTCGCCCCATTGATTGATTGATTATAGGGTTTAACGCGCCGACGCAACGCAGGCGATGAGGCGCGCCGTAGTGGAGGGCTCCGGATTAATTTTGACCGCCTGGGGATCTTTATCGTGCGCCGAAATCTCGTACACACGGGCGTTTTTGCTTTTCGCCTCCATCAGAAAAGCGGCCGCCGCGGCCGGGAATCGAACCCGCGACCTCGTGCTCAGCAGCGCAACGCCTTAGCCACTGAGCCACCGCGGCGGGTCACTGTCGCCCCATTTACCTGCTCTGTTTTTAGATGCAACGCATCTCTTTAACTCGCCTTGTCCCGCGTTGTCACGGCGTAGTCCGCATCCCTCCCCCATTCTCCTCACCGCGGCAGCTGCGCGCTCCACCGCTCTCACCGCAGCGCCATTTGTGCGTCAGCGCGGTCAGCCCGCAGCTTGCGCTCGGCTGCGCTCGCTCCCGTTGCCGTGCCAGCTGTGCGTTAGCGCGCAGCTTCCGCTCGTTTAAAAAATTTACTTCATCTTCCCGCGAGGGGAACCTTGGGGTAGATGCGACGCATCGGGGGTGAACATGCTGCGTAAATAGGATACACAACAGCAGCAATCCACACGGTCACATCTCTAACATAACTGAAACGCAACGGCAACCCCCGATGCGTCGCATCTACCCAATGGTTCCCCTCGCGGGAAGATGGTGTAAATTTTTTTCCTTGAGTCTTGGGTATTCTTTTCGTTCGCTCGGTTACAAAGCAGGCGACGACACGAAAGCACAGTACCGGACGCTGAAGGGCTGTGCACTACAAATCTTGCCGAGTCACCGCGATAACAAATATGTGATGCCGCAAGTTGGCGAAGCGGGAAAGCCTGCAACGATACCTGGGCACCAAGGACAACGAAAGCACCGGACGTGTTCGCATTGTAGGAACCGAGTATTCGAGGAACATTACCCGTTTGGAAATCGTTTTGTGGCAGCATCGAGGCGTACTAAACCTCCGGTGTGAGCGGTGATTAGGAGAATGATAACGGCAATCCGACATGATTATGGCGTGACGACCAGAAACCACGTCATAATGGAATTTTTTTCAGAGTAGAAAAACGGGGAAATTAGTCTTTTCTTAATTAAACTGTATTGGAGCCCCCAAAAGAAACACATAACCGTCAAACTATTCCGGCACACATTACGCATCGCCTGACAACAGGTACCAGTACTAGACCGCGATTTCAGATTTCAGCGCACCCTAGTTTGCGGGGTTTACGCCAAAGAGGTTTTTATTTATTTATTTTATTGATCACATACTGTGGACCAAGTATGGTCCATGCAGGAGAGGGCGATACAGTTCAAAATTCTTCTGCATACATGCAATACGCAGAAGATACCCTAGGGTTGGCCGTTATGCGTCGATGTGCAACACCAACGCTTGACCATTAGCATGACCCGGCCTATCTCACACGTATTGTTTGGTAACACCGTTAGCGGAGATACGACGCCGGATTTCACTTTCCTCAAAA
This sequence comes from Haemaphysalis longicornis, assembly GCF_048455015.1. NCBI lineage: Eukaryota > Metazoa > Arthropoda > Arachnida > Ixodida > Ixodidae > Haemaphysalis > Haemaphysalis longicornis. The sequence goes on along the minus strand of NW_027526204.1, from coordinate 67,088,051 downwards.
GTACGACCGTTGCGCAGTGAAACAACACACATAAGAGTATGGGAAGCGACCGCTACATTGTTTCTTCGAATCAAAAAGAGGGGTCCATTACTACCATGGAGGAACAGGATAAGAATAACAAAATGGGACGCGTTTCGAGAACACTTACAAGCAAAACTAGGAACGTGGTATGGCGTAATTGTAACAATACAAGACGGCTAGAATAATAATGATACGGAAGTAATCCTAACAATGGAAGACGGGTAGAGTAATTGTGATACTGAAGTCAGGAAAAACACTAGACTTAGCAAGCATTGAGCTCATATCGCTAACTTTATATTGTCCTAGTCTCCGACAAAATAAATTACTACATTCAAGAAAGCGAGCTGTGCCATCCTCCTCGATTGACAGGTTTGCGGCTGAAGTTTTCGACGACTCAGGATGCCATGTTACGCATCAAACAGATAATTGACGGCGAACATTGCTCCCCGCTCCAAATGTAGGCAATATTGTTCTTGATCTCACCAAGGCGACCCACATTGTCCCCCACGAGGCTATATTCGAGGTCCTGGAGAGGTTGTGAGTTGGGATTAACGTTGCAAGTACATCAGAACCATTTTTTCTGACAGAACTGCAACCCTAGTAATTGGAAACATCGAATCGAGTGAAGTTGAGATCGGAATCTTAGGAACGCCGCAACGATCGTTGCGCTCTCGGTATCTATGCACCGCCTTTATGATGGGAGAACCCAGTCGACTAAATAACATAGGAACCCTTAATCACAGCCTCTTAAACGATTATATAACCCTATAAGTGGCCAGCGGCAGCTGCCCGTGGGTTTGAGATTTAGGCGCACATTAAAGGTTCCCAGGTTTTCAAAATTATGGCGGAGCCTTCCGCTACCACGCACCTCGTAGACTGTGTAGCTCGGTGTACTAAACCCATGGAATCAATAAGCTGGTGGCAGGGACGGAAACGTGCAACCTACGTTAAAGAGTGCAATGGACACAATAACCGATTACGTCCGCCCTCTATGCCTCGATTGCTTTCCCCCAAAATCAGACTTATTGGTTACAGACCCATTCGCAGACGATGTAAACCCAATCCTGCTACACCGAACATCGAGCTGTACGAGGGTAACCAAATCTCACTGTGGACAGTATAAGATTCCTCGGCCCTATAAACCTCGATAATGGATAAGGAAACCCTTCAACAATTAAAGAAAAGACCGCAACGGACCATGCGAATAATTTCTTGGGTAGCACACAGGCAGAGCGGCATGAATATAGAAAACCTAGTCCGCCTTATTCCGGCCTTCGTGCTGTGCCGCATTACTTACGTGACTGCCTTTCTGAATTTCAAAGCGGACGAGAAAATAAAAATCGATGGTCTAATCATGGCCTCCTGAATCGGCTGCCGGCGGTGCGCGCGCCGCCGGAAGCCGATTGTGGAGGCCATTGTCTAATAGACAAGGCCTTCAAACAAGTGATCGGCCTTTCAGTAAGTTCAACAAACGATGGGTTTCAAGCGATGGGCATTTACAACACGCTGGACGAATTCGTGGAGGAACAGAGAACGGTACATTACGAAGGACTGTCTCGTTGTCCTGACCGAAGATACATTTTTAGCTTTCCAGCAATACCATACGAGGCGAAAATGGAACCGAAAAAGGAGATTCCTCTCAGTGAAGAGCGCACAGATACATTTCCACACTCCCCGAAAGCACAAATACAATGCACAACTTCAAGCGCAGCCGGGAACGAGCACGCGGCTACAAAAACTATTTGAACTATGAGTGGCCGTGGTCTACATTGACGCAGCAGAATATTGTGTGCTCGGAGCCATGACGGCAGCGGTACTATATTTCAGGCAGAATACACCCGCATCGCTCGCGACGATGCCACCAACGAAAGATGAGGAGGTGGCCAATACCGTGGCGTTGTCCAAGACCAGCGTAAAAATATTCATCAGGGATGCAAAATCGGCAGTCCAAGATTTTGAGAGGGGCAGGGTATCTCGTCGAAACTTGAGCATCCTCGCCAAAGCGAAATAAGAAAACCAATGTCGCGGACACCAGCAGATTCAGGTATGACAGGAAACGAGAGGGCCCACGACACCGCCCGATGTCTAATAGGCCATGGTGACGAGAACACAACGTCACCACACCTGGTCATATCGGAAAGAGGTCGCATGGTGTCTCACCGAGGTATCATAGGTCATTAAAGATTAGATAGATGAAAGTGTCCCGCAGCACACCATAGGCTTAACGAAAACAACTCGGCCGCCCGGGGCAGTTGCAGCTGGACATTTTTTTTAACTGGCTCTTCTCTTTTCCATGATAAAGAAAATAGAGATTTCTGGCATACAAATAAATCTTTCGGCATTCACTCTGTAGCGCCATCTCTTGGAATCTGGTGTAACTGCTTTGCTAAGGATTCAATAAATCAAGAACCGCAAAGGCACTTCGTACCGCTGTGCTGTGGGGCAACGCTTCCAAGGCACAAATATAGATATAATGCAGTTGGACTACATAGACGGCTTTCCAAATTTATGTCAGTTATTTTGTTAGTTTTTTTTTTGCTGCAGGTCACTTTTTGTCGCTTTTAGGCTTAGTTTCTCAAAAGGGCAAGCCGCATATTCACTGCGATTTGCTGATAAAATAAGCAGCACTTGAACAATGCACGCAAGCAATTTCATTAGAAGAAAAGACAAGAAAGAAGAGCGGACGGAATTTCAACACCGTTTGGCCGATCCCCTGATTGGGTATGCGCCAGTAATATCAAGGACCAACAACAACAACAACATCATTTCAACACCGCGGGAAGCCTTATCATTGTCGTAATATACGGCGAAAATTTCACTGTGAGCCCTCGCAAAATGTCCCAGAGTCCCATTTCGAAATCGCCTCGCCTACCAGGAATGCTACAGTACCTCAAAGCACAACTTGAGGACGTCCTCAAAACGATCGAAGCCGCAGATATGCTCACCCCGGATGGAATCGGCGCCATGGCAGCGTGCTTGAGCCGACTGTCAATGGATACAAGCGACGTGTTAACAGCCGCCTTTTTCGAGGGAAACACATCGACGGCGCACCCTCGAATTCGCAAGTCTGCACCGGGCAACCGTTCTGTGGACGATTCCCCGGGAAGGCCGGTTTTCTCCAAGACATCTGCCTACTTCAACAACTTGCGCAACACTGTTGATCTGTTGGGAATGGGCGAAGAAACGGAGATTGTGCGAAACTGCATGCTTCTTGGCTACACCTTCGACATTGCACTGGAAGCTACAAATGTGGAAGGGGACGATACGACGCTGAGGTTAGTGGGCGTGTTTTTATTTTCGAGCTTTCAACTTGATAGCGGGCTTGTTGGCAACTTGTGTTGCCAAGTCGTATTTCAAGCTTTGATGAGTGGTGTGCGTACAGTTAGCCTTGCGAGAACGCCCTTTCAAAGCAAAACTTCCGATGCCTCATTGAGAGCGCCGCTTGCCGACCGAAACCAGCTATAGCAACGACGACTTCTACTTCACTTTAAAAGTCGCATAAAAAAGGCTACCCCTTGTGGGACTGGAACACGTTTCCGTGTCGCTATGAAGTCGGCGTCTATCCGATTCGTCTATTTCGACACGGTGGAAGCTGTTTGGATTGTTATTTTTAACGTTGAATCAGGTTGCTTGGAAGAAAGCTTCATCTCTGAAACACCTTTGTTTTAAAAAGGGGGCTTGAATTTGTTTTATCACGATATTGCAGCTGTTATCAAGTTATTAGCCCGGTTGGAGACCTCATGAGCCCACGGGAGCACGTAGATTGTTCAAACATAACCGTGCACCTTAAACTGCTCGACGCTCACTCGGTACTTGCGCAGAGTGTGTACTTATTGACCTTGAGCTCCTGAACATGGGTTGTACGGCGTTATATGCAATGCATTAGGCTATGATAAATGTAGCGTGCTATACAATACCCGTGGGGATGCTCAGTAACGTGAAATATAGATATTGGAACAAATACTTAGTGTTCAGAGTTCCAACCAAATTATCATCAAACAGGAAAAATGGTAACCCGTCAGTTTTGCTGTCCGACATTTGTTCGGACTTGTGGTGTAACCGTGGGAGAATATTATCCCAATATTTTTAGAAAGCTACTAAAATTTCATTTTTTCTAGAAAAAGTGCTTATACCCCTCCTTGGCGTTCATAATTATGGTAAGTTGTGATTTCATTAGCCGAAACCCTCGTTGTTAATGGACCATGAAGAAAAAGAACAACTTTGTTTTATTTGAAAGATCCAGGATTCGTTACATCACTCAGCGCCACCCCAGCCACGAAAAACGTTTTGTAACCAAATAAAAGCTAGAAGTAATAATAACGTTTAAAATTTCGCGCTCCAGCGACGCGGTGTAGGCAGGAGTGACGCCATACGAGCCAGGCCTAAAGACTTAAATGTGAGTGTGTTAACTCCACATGAGCATTCAAATTATGTTATGAAACGATACCAGAGGCCCCATTACAATCGTGAAGTCATGTAGCTTAGCGATGCCTTAGATCGGAGGCCTCCAATTGCACAAAGAAGACTCGGTGAAGTCATAGAAAAGTTGCCGGGAAATGGCTAGCGTGTCGCCACTGCTGCACATGTTTTCTTTAGTATCTTTATTACTTCTTCAAGATGTGCCATAAACTTTGTATCATTCTTATAAGGATAAAGCAGGCTTTCTAATGAAATGAACTTGTACTCCTTCTTCATGGCCCCTTTAACCATAATAAGCTACAGGCATAGCGATAGGCTCAGTTCTGGCAGTATTTGCGCGATAACTAGCTAAAGGGGGTAACGTGGTAAAACGGAGCTTTGGATTAATATATTCTAGATTGAAATGGTTCGCTGCAATCACGTGCTTTCGTTGGCGCCGCCACAACAGCGTGAAGCGTTTCTCTAGTATTTACCCTTCAAACCAATGCCAACACAAAAAAGAGGTGTTTTTATAATGGTCATCTTTCATGAACCCATTCCTGGGAAAAGTAACGTTTTTACTACTCTGTACTCCGGGGAACACGACAGAGCCCGCGCTGAAGTCCGGGTTCCCCAGACAGTAGCGTTAGACTTTGCTTTAGTATGCGTATATTAGATTGAATATCTATGACATGAAAGTCTTCAAACAAAAACAGCGCTCAAGCCCAGTACAGAAAGAAGGAGGCTACAGACACAGCCTCCTTCTTTCTGTCCCGTCTTGAACACTGTTTTTGTTTGAAGTATGAACCAACAAGCCCGAACACTTCCATTGACTTCCATCAACTGGTAATGCAAGCGCCATTGACACTTCAATCGCGGCTCGAGAGTCCAAAAGAAGGCCACCGGTACCCGGAGCTGGTGAGGCGTTGCCTGACATCGGCACGCGTATGATACGCCTAAATGTAGAACTGTACACACACAACAAAAGAGCAGTACAGTCATCCCGAGTGAACAAATTGGTCCACCTGACCGGATATCTTAATGTTGTAAGTTCACGTGTAACCAGGCACATATGTCTTTTTTTACTTTTGTTCCTACAAACATTTTTGAAAAACCCGCGCGGTGGCTGAGTGGATAAGACAATATGCTACTTCTAATCCGGCCGAGGTGGCCGGACGCAAGACGCAAAAACATTATTTTCCGTGTATTGGTATTTCGGCGCACAAAAACTGCCCAGGTGGCCTAAATAACTTCAGAGACTTCCACTAGAGCACACCTTGTAGCCCTAGTGTAGCTTGGGCGCGTTAAACATTTAAGTTGTTAATTTCATAATTCCTTTCCAAGTGAAGCTGTTTACTTCTTGCTCTTGTACGCAACCCTCGATTGCTTTTCAATGGGTCGACCAGGAATGTATACGAGCAGAACGCGTACGCGCGCATAAAGTGCTAATCACATGTTTAGCACCATCACTTGAGAGGCGGGTAGCGACGCGTTCCGCACATGTTTTTTTCATCTCCAAAAGCGGTCGTGTCCCCACATGCGTGTTCCTGACCGCTCGTTGACCGATTTTCAGAGAAGGAAAACGTGTGCGGAAACGTCACACTCTCTGCACATGTGTTTGGCCCTGACACGGCAGCACCACAGAAGCGGGGAAACGTCAGGAGGTAAAAGAGTGGGTATTTAGCGTCCCCGGTTGCATTAGAGCCGCGTATTGGGGAGACGGAACGATGCGCCAGCAGCCGCGGCTTAGGGGTACGTGGAGAGAAGGTGGTGTCGGTACTCGAAAAAGGGGGTACGGTTCCATACACAAGCAATGGAAATGCGAGGTAGTGGATGCTATGTGCGGCGGCAAACACGAGACAGCCACTACCACAGTCAGTAAGGTGGACACTGCTGACCGGTAAGACGCAGCACTTCCACCCGCTTCCTCGCACGTCTCCCCGTTCAATTCTAGTTAAAATCGTGAAGGTCTTCAGGTTGGTGAAGCGGAAACAGCCTCACTCGGTGATCCACCACAATAGAGATCGATCAGTTCTTCATTTTTTTTTGCAAAAAAAAATTGAGTGCCCTTTTACTCTGTGTAGTTGTATGACTAGCGACGCTGGTGGCACGCAATAAACTTAAAGAAAGAAGTTCCTCTGCAATTCGGGATTCAGCACACGTCCTAGTTAATAGGGTGGACGAAATTTGGAAGATCTAGGATTTATCGAATCAGATAAACGGCGGGGCGTCTGTTTACCTCCCGTATAGCAAACCCTATACAGCGATGTACTGGAGTATAAAAAAGTACATAAAAGCCGGAGTAATGTTAAAGTCATCTTAACAGAAAATCGTCGTAGAACTTGTTTCAGGATAGTCTTGATAAAATAAAACTTACAGCCGCTTTCTGAGTACACCACCCTTATACTGCCATGTATTCACACCAGACGAGTATTCCGTAACGTTTACAGCTTTACTGAAAAATAATAATTACTAGAAAATGAAACTGGCTGTAATGATTCAGTCGGCTCCACGGCCAATTCTTGAATCGTTTGGGATAGGTTTGATAAAAAAAAGAGTTACACGCGTTTATTGTAACTACACTCCATGCCTCCAAATGTCCGTTGTATGCGCAGAATGTTTCACGAAGGCTATATTCGGAAAACGACCTCGAAATACAGAGCTTAGCTGTATAAATAACAGACAACTTCTTCTTTAACAACTTGGGGTTGGTGACCGATCACATTAAATAGCCGGGGGTCAACAACACAACTCATGTATCTTTCCCAGCAAACCACGTTACGTCGTGCAGATATCCCGGAGACGTCAGCAACCGACATTGCAGATGTCCAGGAGACGTACCGTTGGGGTCAGAGTTACATATATCCAACGTTGCTACAACCGCAAAAAACCCATCCAAATCACACGAAGGATCACGTCCAATAGACGTCTCATGGTACTTTTATAAGCTGTTTACGGGATGTTACCTTAGTGGTACGTCTTATGGATATTGTAGTGGTACGCATGCAAGACGTATATGGATGTCTGTTCTACATTGGTTTTCTGTCTTTGGCACAATCATTAGTTTGTTATATTTATGACTTGTGTACGTTAGTATGATATTGTTGATATGAACCTGTATGCCTGAAATTTACATTCCTTATATATTATTTGGAAGTTTGGCCAGCCTCCTTTCCAATGTTGCCTACGTGTTGTGGGCATTTATACTTTAAATACATGTCTTACTAGCTATTCAGCACTGTATGCTGTTACTTGTCACCTAGTTTCTATAATTATGTGCTTCCACTTTTGAAGTGCTGCATACTGCATGAAGTCTCATATGTGAAGTGCCAAGCTGACCACACACTCTCGCAGAAGCACACGAAGCACAACTCTAAACAAGAAATGGAGCATCGAAAACAGGAGGCAGTAAGTAACAGCAAACCAGTCCTGATCAGTAAAGCGCCCTGGACACTAAGGCAACCACAGTAGTGCCATCGAATTGTATCATACAGCACGGCTGTACAGGCCTTCTGCAAATAAACTATCACAGAAACAATTCAAAAATTAAACTAATTAAAATCACAGTCTCCCATCCTATCTGTAAGTACCTGCAGCTGGGTAGTAAGACCGCTTTCAAAGGACACATAAAACATAAAAGAGTTCAGGTAAAACAGGTTATATTGACTTCCAAATCATGTAATATGCTTTCGCAACACAACCACTTTAATTTTCATTCCTATCTGCCCTGGCCCACAGGGTACACGTTGTAAAATTACAAGAATAGTACAAATATTCATGACTATAAATAAGTCACACACAGCAGAACGGTTGACAAAAAATAGGAAGAAAAGCAAACATGTAAACCCAGGGTAGAAGCACAAGATAGCTTTGCAACTTGAAATATCACACATAAAAATAATTGGGTGAAAAACAACGCAAGAAAAGTGTGAAAACAAAGAAATGATTGAATGGTGGTTATAAAACACAGCAAATTTACGAAACTAAATAGTTCACATGTAGTGAAAAGTTTGTGGAACAATAAAACAAAAGCACCTAGGAAACACAGAAGTGGTGTTAAGTGGTGGCTGTGGGTGCCATACAAATTTAAGCTACCTTAAACAAACCAACATCTAGGGAAATGGTTATATTCTATAGAAAATGTGTGTATAAAGAAATGGCTGTAGGCGGTTACAAGAGCAGTAGAAATTTACGTGATTAAATGATTCACACTTAGTGAAATGGCAGGACAAGAATAAAACAACAAAGAACTTTAGAAACAACTTATTGAATTCTGGTTAGGAAAACAATAAGTTACACTATTTCAATATTTCACACAAAGTGATATGATTTCGGAACAAACGAAAAAACAGGGAACACGAAAATGATTGAATATTAGTTACAATAAGACAGATTTACTTGACTACGTAATTCACACCAAATGATACGCTCAAGAACAATCACACAAAATAAAAACGCATGGAAGCACGGAAATGATTCAATAATGGTTCAATGGTGCATGCCTCCACCATAACGTATGGTACGGATTCTTGAACAGTTTGGATTCTTTGTTGTGGTGCCAGAAACTGCCAAAATAGTTGCAGACCGAATTGGTTGGAAAGTGAGTAAAAATTTCATGGTGCAAAGGCTGAAAGAAATTTAATACCGCTTCTAGCAATAAAAACTAAGAAGCCGCCGGTTGTCGACAAAGCTGATGTTTGCGCAGGATGTGACTGACAATAAAAATCTGGGCCCTATACATTGTCTGGTGAAAGAATTTGATGTCTGTAACAACTCAAAGATATCTGTTACACACAATGCAGGATGCCACTCGCAAGTGGAAAAATCGTGTTCCCTGTTTCCCAAACCAGGATAAGTCCTGCGCCAAGTTGACCGTCAACCGTAGCTTGAGCAGGCGCCTTGTGCAGGCTGTTGCAGTAGCACCTCCCTTGCAAGCCAGTTCATCAATCTAGGCATGGGTACAGGAAAATCTTTGTTAATGCAGATTTTTAAGACTGGTATAATTCAGAATGGCCGCTTACATTGTCCCTGAAAAAGACAGTGTACGACAGCTGCATCCTACCGGTACTCGCCTACGAGGCAGAAACTTCCAGGCTAACTAAAAGGGTCTAACTTAAATTAAGGACGGCTTAGCAGGCAATAGAAGGCTAGAAGATGGGTGTAACATTAAGGGACAGGAAGAGAGCGGAGTGGATATAATTTAATGTCAGCACTGGCACTACTAAGGCAAACTTAACACTATAAATGACAGCTAATGTAAGGTACCACTGTATATAAGAACTATGTTTCGTGAATGGGGACTCTGAGGACATTTTAGCCCAGCTACAGGTCCCATCTGAACAAATTTGCAAAATATTTTTCTGTGTCTATCCTAACGGCTTGGTGGATTGAAGTGACAATATATACACGTATGAAGCCATGTCCAGAAAATGTGCAAAAGGAAACATGCACAAACCAGAACAGCGTCACTGCCATGGACGTATACTTCGTGCAGCTAAACCTTCAAAAAGCACATCGCTGAAACACTCTTCATGTTGTCCTGTTCGCTTGTCCTGCTAGGCCTACATTTTTAGTTGAAGTATACGTTGTACAGCGGAAAGCATCAAAGTAGTGCAAGACATTTTTACAGCATAATCACATTCACTGATAGTCTAAGTTGCACCAGTCAGCAACCTGCAACATGTAAGTTATTAGCAAACGACAGGCCACACACCAGAGTCATACTCTGCCTTAAACGTGCGAAGTCCCAAATGCTGTGTTACTCTGATCACCAAGGTGTGTTCCACACTAAATTCATTAAGCTGAAAATTCCAGAAGTGACAGAAATATAACAGCCATTTTTGAATATTTTTACTAGGTTCTCAAAGGTTAATTTACGTTTGCGATGCTGCAGTAAGAGTACGAAGCACAACCAGCGCTGCTCATACTACTGTACCAGTTACGACATGCGTGTAGTTCTGACATTACAAATAAATTGGGGTTGCATACACGTTGTTCAATTCCGACATTTCACGACCAAACTGAACGTACGAAAAGATTGAACACTCAATCGAAACGCGAAAAAAGCCCCCAGATGGCATTTTAATCTAATGCTGTACTCCCGGAATTCACTCGATTTATTATTTTATTTTAATACTACACGCACGCCAATCATTCAATTTATTGGGCCCGTTTTTTAACCGAAAACTATTATGACGAAAAAAAAAACGGCATAGGCAGAAACGAAACAAAAACCAATACCACGCTAAAAGTACACAATGTGCGTGTAACCTATACACGCTTATATTCGCACACGCGCTTACATTCGCACTCTCCAGCTTCCCTTATTTCATTTCATATCAACACATTCGCCTAGCAAAATAGGACAGTACACAAACACTTCACCAAACACAGGGCTAGAAATTGCGCGAGAATTGATTCTTTTTACAAACGCAGCAGCCAGAAACAAAGGTCTACCGACAAATCTCCGCAACGCACAAAGCGAGTCCCTCAAATCGTTAGGGCTAACCGCTTACGCGTACCGAACCGCTCACGCGTTCGAGAGCACCTCTGCTACGTTAAATACATATGACAAGAAAAGAAGGCTCACTAGTACTCACTTACCTCCACTACTTGGCAGTATTTCGTCGTCTGGTAGATAAATCCATGGTAGTCAAATCACCGAAATAACGAAAGTTGAAGGCGTGCACACCCGTGCCGTCACCGGCCTGTAGCACGCGTATCGATACGGAGTGCAGTTAATACACTGTCGGACGATCGGACTCGCCGCGCAGCGACTTCCTGTCTCGTGTTCGTCCGATGGAAAAACTAGTTCCTGAAAGACACACACCTTGATAAAAACGCATTGCGAAATATGTGCCCAAGTTATTGGTAAATACAGATATTAGTTTCCGATTATATACAAGAAAAGCTTCAGCGTGGGTATCTCTTCAAGAAAAAAGTAATTGTACCGGCGATCTAGATTACGGCATTTAAGGCAATTTCAGGGTCTGCGGTGGAAATACAGCTGCCGTGGGGTTGTGGGCCCCGTAATTTTACGGTTTGTTCTGATTCCGCAACCACTTGAAGCGTATTTTCCGCGCTTTCGTGCGTCGACATCGCCCTGCGTTGACGGCGTCGGCAAAATGTACTGCGACGTGAACTGACGCGGGGGGAGGACGGGGAGGAGAAAACTTTATTGAACAGGTAGATCGAGCTTGGAAGTGGGCGGGGTCCTCAGTACAGGACTCCGTTGGTGCGGCCTGCCGTCTTCGCCCTTTCAGCGAGCCAAAGCTGCTTATTTAGGTCCGAGCTGGCAAGTTCACTCTCACACCGCTCCTATGTAGCTACGCCGATGTCTATGCTGTTCGCCAGATATCAGCGTTGACGCAGGGCCAGAAAGCATCCGAAAGCACGCGACATCGTCCAGATTCCATGTCCATCTCCTGGTTTGGGGTCATTACGTTCGCAGAAAACAATCCTTTTTTTTAACGTGCGGTACTTTGGTGCCTTGAGGCAAATTACAAGCTATTTCTGTTCGAATGTGCCCATTCCTCCGTGGCTAGCTTGGCTTTCATCGGGGAGATCAGGGGTCTGGGAGAGCTTTTTGCGAGTTAAATACGGGAGCTCTGGCGACATCGCTTGTAGCGTTATCATGATGGGCTTGTCTGCAAGAGTTTATCAACGCCAAAAATCTAGCGGTGCATTCACTCTCATTCGCGGCTACCGTAGCTTGCATAGGGGGAACGATGAAGCGCGATAGCTTTACTTGGCTTAAATAAGGGAGCTTTGGTTACTCACTTGCAGTATTAGCATAATTGACCTCGCCTCCAAGATCGGTGCGGAAGAAACAAGCGTTAGCACCGCCGAAATTTGTCAAATACGACCAAAACGAATCACCCAACAATATTCGCTGGCAGCCTGTTTTCGGGTACGAAATTCTTTGGTCCACGCATTGTTTTCCGGCGTGGTCGAGTGGATTGGAGCTTAGGTGCTGGTGTTGTGTCTTAAAAGTCTATGGTTCCAATCTTGGCAGAACCTCACGGATTTTTTTAGGTTTTTTTGCAATGAGGGTGTCATCGATTTTTCTTTTCAAGGCAAAAAAGGCAGAGTACCTTGCCGTTTAACCTACAAGTGACGTTTGATGGTAACCTCAGTATCAAGGGAGCCCCGAAATTTGCTTCACTCACACTTTGAATTCATGAAGCTGCAATCGGTACGTAACATCAAGGTTATATCAAGTAGCAAGTAAAATTGTGCTAATTGCGTCTTTGTTCATCATCCTATCTTATTTTGTTCAGATTTGACGGCAATGAACCCCCCCCCCCTCCCCACCAAAAAAACCTTACAAGGCTCGTTGGCAACGTCGCTTGTAAACAGATTCTGCACTAAGTCCCTACCTCTTTCCGGCTACTGTTTTGAAGGTCAAAGGTTCAAAGCAATAGTAATTACAATACTTGCACAAAACCCCCCTTACAAAACACATACAAAACCCCTCCGTAACTTCAATATAGTACGCCTGCGGAGAGTTTGAATATAAAGAATAGCAGATATAGCTAAAATGAATGTAACTGCGATAGACATGTTCGAAGTAAAAAACGGACATACCAGCAACATCTGAACAACGTCAGCAAAATATGTCTAAATACCGTCCCCAAATGAAGCAGCAGCAACATCGAGAGTACGTCTTTAGCAAAGTTGAAAGAACATCCGACATTAAGGTACCAGCAACGTTATCTCAACATCCAAATTTTTTCATTAAAATATTGCACGTTGTACGGACGTCTAATAGAGATACTGCTGGGACCTAGACTTTCGGATCTTTTTGGGACGTCGCAGAGATGTTAGTGGTTTGCTGGGTTGTTCCTAAATAAAATCTAACAGAGGAAAAATGTGATTTAGAAAAGCAGGAGACGACACATTTAGCGAAAAAGGTATCATCAGCGTCGAAAATCGTGAGATGGCCCCTAACATTCGTGCACGTGCTTCGGACGTGTTCCACAGCGCGCACGTAAACTGGAAGGAACTAACTGTGGCGGCACATGGCGGTACACCGCAGGTTTTGTAAGAGACCGGAAGAAGACAGGCAAGTGAGGGAACCAAGAGTGAAATCGTCTATCTGCGTTAGTTCTCCCATTGCACGGCGTTTAGAACGCGCAACGGCTGAACGTGTGGGAAGCAGATCGACGGAATTCCGGAATCGCATCACAAAGCGAAACGTCTCCACGGGCAACGTTATGGAGCCTTTCAACAAAAAGACCAGGGGCGGAGTTCTGGAAATCAATGGGCGTCCGTTTGAAACGGCGCAGAAGCGCCATGCAATTGCAGGTGTTTTAGCGTTCAGGAGCAACTTTGAGCTGTCGAGGATGGATGATAACGGCGGACAGGAGCACTGTAGCAAGGGCGCAAGGGACTGCAGCGCCACAGCAAGGGACGAGTATGACCCAGAGGAGCACCGCACAGTGCTCCTCTGGGCCATACTCGTCCAGCATCGACACATCAAAGCTGCTCTCCGCCATAAACGCATGTATTTGCGCGGCGCTACTGTGCCATTTGCAAACGACGACCATTTATTCAAGAATTTTGCGACAGGACGCAGAGTGTACCAAGCATTTATTGGTCAATATTACTTTCTCCGTTAGCTCCCATACGAAGTGCTTAGTGGTCTTTGGAGTTTCCAACACAAAGATGCATATCGCTACCCTCCGGCAGACGTCGATGTCCGCCCGTTTGCAGGTCCCTTCGATGAAAACAAATTTCGTTGCCATTGTCCCAGGAATACTCTATAGGGCTCAATCTCTTACAACTATGTTAAAAAAATGATACAGACATTTTTTTTTGCGGAAAGGACTCTATTATTGCGCCAGTTTTGAATTGCTTGTCGCAATTACTTCACAGTGAGCTTGCAAACGTTACAAAATTCCAGCCTGCTTTTAATGCATGGCAGTACAGGGATAATGCATTATTAACTCTTGTTTTATCAAAGATTTCACTGAACCCATGGTGTGATAATTAGGCAGTAAGACGATTCTAAAGACAGGGGAAGTTTTATACATTTCTTTATGACTTCGTAGTTCACAGTGACGTTGTACGTTTTTCGGTATTGCCGTGTGCTGTCAATAAATCAGCTTCTGCGGTCAGGAAAAGGACGGCCGTATTGGTGTTCTCTAGAATACGACTCATTTCAAATTAAGAAAAAAAATGTGCTGTGTTTTTTTTGTTCGACTTGTTTTGCGCCACGGACAGCTTCTGTCATCGTTCGGTCTTCGCTGGTCGTTGTTCTGCAAGGAGTGAGAAAACGGATGAGTTTTTTAGTCCGCTTACAACATTTTGTGAAAACGTGTGGGCTCGTGTTTTAACATTATATATCTGTCTAAAAATGTCTCGCTACGAATTGGTAAGGTTAATCCATCTTTCTTCTCCTTTTTTCCACCAGGTTTGTAGTCTACTTTCATTCCGGGTTCTGGGATGACGTTGTGTCGTGGCCTTTCAAGAAGAGGTTGGCCTTAGTGCTGGTTCATCCGAAACATCAAGAGGCTGACAAAGTTTTTTTTCTTGAAGTGGACGACGATTCAGTGCCTGTATATTTCGGAAAACCGCAACTAGAAGAGTCGAATGCTGGATTGGTCTGTGCAGAAGTTAGTTGGCGGCAAGTGAAGCACGATGGGTTCGTAGCTACTGACGCCATCTGTGTAGACATGGTGTTTTATTAGATTCTAAGAACGATTTCTGGGATGGCCAGACGAGCCTGTAAATCAAATTTAAACGTGAACTGGTACTTATCTTTAGGAGTGTTCCTGTCGGACTGAGAAAAACTGTGCAGGGTTTACAGAACGATTTCAGAAATATAAAACACCGTGGACGATCTCATTGAGCGAAATCGAAAAACAATCTGAAGATCTTGAAATTTCGTTTGAACACTTCAGTTTTGCACACAAAAAAAGTTATATGGCTGTCCAGTTGGCCTACGGTACGGGGGCGTAAAACAACTTGCAGCGAAGGAAAATACAACATGCGTTTGTACACACATTTATATTTTATCTTGCTTGCACGAACTGCTCAGTTCGGGGCTTTTCTGCAGCGTATCTAAGTACAATTTTGTATGCAATTTCAAGTTAGCTTGACGACTTTTCTTTTAGTAGTGAGCTAGAATGCAAATTCCTTCCTACCGCAACTATCTTGACAATTGAATAACACATAATGGGCTCAGGCTCTCCGAATTTCGGAGACAAAGGAATCTTTCGTATGTGCTACAGTTCTCTCAAAAATTACCAATGAATAATAACTACATCATAATTACTTAAACCAACGGGCTGCAAACAATTATTACCTCAAACAGGCTTTTCCGTTCAGCCCATATGTGCAGCCGAAAGAAAATATTGTGGGCGACCAGTTCATGTTGACGCTGAACGCTGCTTTCGCAAGTGAACGCGAACAATTATGTTATCTTATATCCAGCAAAGCAATCCTCTATGTCTGATTGTGTATTGAATATAATAGAATAGCTGTTTATTTTAGCTTCTTTGCCAGGCAAGAATAAGCTGATTTTTCAGCAAGATAAGTTGATTAAGCTAAATTGTGTTGCGGAAAAGTCTTCGGTATCGTAATGATTTGTGTATGGAGTTGCAAATTTATGTCATGTAAATAGCAATGGTGTCGGCTGAAGGGGCTTCCTGGCGGAGCGGGCAACTTCCTCTGGGCTTCCCATTGTTGGAAATCGGTCCTCACCGTTGGACCACCCAAACCTCTCGTCGGCTTGGTGCACCCCTCCCTCGTTGGCGGAAAACCACCCGGAATGTATACAATGACCCGGTGGCTGCCCTTGCGGCGTCTGGACATAAACCGCTTTCGGCTTCTTTACGGCCACCCAAGCGCCCACTGGCGAATGCCGCTGTAATGACCGGAAAAAATCGCGGGCATTGGTGACAAGTGCTTGCGACTCCATGCAGCGCGTTCCTGTCTGCTTCTTCATCAGAGTAGCGCGCAGTGTTTTCCAGCCCTGTGCAGCGTATCTGACACCTTTGTGAATGCTGTAACTGAACTTGCAACCGAACGCAGGCTTACCAGAGGTAGATACCAGACTTCTTCCCGAGGTTCCGACATTGGCGGTCTAAAGGGCGTGACACTACAGGATTTCCCGCTCAATATAATCTAAACGCCAGTGAATAAAATCCCAGCGCAAGTGAATATGTTCCAGGTGCCAACCAATAAAACCCAGGCGCCAACCAATATAATCCAGGACCCACTCAGTGCAGAACACATGCCAGCACTTTGTAATTTAGTTGGCAACGAATACCACCTGGGCGCAGTGTATTTTCATCCTAGTTAGATGAACTAGGTTAAGTGACCAATTTAAGCCGATGACCTAAGAACTGCGCAATAAAACAGTCCCGTCACTATCCAGCACTCTCGCATAATTACTATACTGAATCCGAGGATGATGTAATGGTAGGAATTGTCGCATTTAAATTGCTCGCTTGCCCGAAATTTTAGGGGAAACTGCCAGAATGCATAACTCTCGAAACCCAATAAGGGCCAGAACGAAGGACAGGCAGGTGGCGCAGCTGGCACCGTTCAACAGCGCCACCCGCGGAAGAAAATCGCAAGAATGGTCGGGACATGCCCTGGCTTGTAGGTGTGGAGGACGCGTGTTTCCATGTTGTTTGAAGGCGCAACCTCTCGTTACCGTGATAATGTTAGTCATACGAAAATCACTTTTTTAGCTGCGAAAGCATCTTATGGTCTCGGCATGTCGAGCGTCGGCGTCCGCACTCAGACTGCGCATGCGCACTCTCCTTCTTACACCCACAGCTGCGCGATACTACACTATAAAAAATAGTTAGCGGCGCCCGGTTTCGATCCCACGACTCTCTGGCCGCAACGGCAGGTACGCGGGGCTCTTCCCACTACGCTACAAATCCGGGACAGTGCTACGAACGTGCCTTATGTCCTTGACTCATTCAAACTACGCCAAGAAGCTACTGATACAACGAAGGCACGCGAAGCTGAACGTCAATGGAAACGCCGAACTGAAACCTTTAGAGGAGGATGTTGAATTTCCCGTTGGAAAGCTGTGGCGGGAAGCGCCATGCACCTTGCAGCTCAACCAGCCTCTTCCGCAGTGCCTGTGATGCGATTGTGGCAGGATGTCCCTAGGGATTGGCCAACCAAAGAATCCATCACGAGAGAGGTTTGCGTTCAACCACCGTCGTCATCTTCCCGTAGGGGAACCGCCGAAGAAGAAGAAGGAGAAGAAAGCCGCGAAGAGGAGGGCGTGTACATTGCTCTCAGCCGGTGCACCAATGTCAACATCCTTTACCTCACCAACGCTGACGGAGACTACCGATTCTTCCACAGAGACAACATCGACAAGAACATGATGGACAAGTTTCGACGCGTCGAGATCAACCGCCTACTCACAGTAACACAACAGTACTTGCGTGCCTTTGCCCCCGGTATGGACCCGGACGCGGAATTCCCTCTGGCGCTAGTAAAAATGGGGTTCGGTCGGCACCAGAATCCCGGGACGCTCGCCGCCGAGTCTGTACACAAAGCAGCCGCGTCGGCGGATTGCCTCGAAAGCGCGTCATCCCTATTTCATATTTGCCGCGGTTTCGAGGCGCTTTTTCAAAGAAAGTGTTACAAGTTGTGCCGCGCCTCCGCCAGATGGTGCCACGGGTCCCGCGACCGAGAGAAGACGCAGTGAAACATCCCCCTCGCGAGGGGCACGATCAAATGCAGAGCATTTCCGGGGGCGCACGACGTTAAGTAGTTTGCGTTACGTTAATGTTGTTGCACTTGTGGCAACTGCTGACGAGAGAGCGCTCGTCAGCAGTAATTTGAATGAGTGAACGATATAAGGCGCGTTCGTAAGTTTCCATTCTGTGTCGGCTTTGTGGCGCAGTGGGTGGAGCACCATGTACATTGCGTTCTGCCCGCAGGGTCGAGGGATCGAAACCTGGCGCCGTATAGTATTTTTTTATATATAGGTGGGAGGGGTGCGGTGCGGACTACGGACGTCAACGCGGGTGACATCGTGAGTTACTGAAATGCTCTGCATTTAAAACCACATCACTCAACATAACAGCAACACAATGGCACCACACGGAACCGCCACGATGCTTCGCATTCTCATCAGGGTTCCCCACGGGAAGATGGTGTCATTTTTTGTCAGAAATTAGGTCCGGGCGACACACGTTTGGTTTAATTATTTACCTAATATAGGTACTTCATTCATTACTCATTAGTCATTGACTAGGTTAAAAGTGAAATTGATGTGACCAGGGCTTGTGAGGTACCAAATTAAAGGTCTCGATAAGGGAAATCACGTGAGAGAAATTAAAAATTGCTTCCTGCTTATGGTCATGAGATAGTCACGTGAGTCATAGATTTGGTTAAATGTCAATGTAGTGCCACTAGGGCTTTTGTCTCTTGTGAGTGGAATCACGTGGCACAAATAAAAAATTGCTTCCCGGCTAGTCATGAGATGGTCACTTGAGCCCTAGATTGGGTTAAAAGTCGAAGTGATGGCAGTAGGGCTTGTGAGGTATAAAATTAAAGGTCTCGAAGAGAGGAATCTAATGCGAAAATGAAAAATTGCTTCCTGGTTATAGTCCTCAGATAGTCACGTGATTCACAAATTGGGTTAAAACTCAATGTGACGCCACTAGTGCTTGTGCGGAATCGAATTAAAGGTCTCGATGAGGGGAATCACGTAGTACAAATAAAAAATTGCTTCCTGGTTATAGTCATTCCATAGTCCCGGGATTCACAAAATGGGTTAAAAGTCAATGGGACGCCACTAGTGCTTAAGAGGTATCAAATAAAGGTCTCGATGAGGGGAATCACGTTGGACCATTTCAAAATTACTTCTTGGTTATATCCATGATAATAAGCACGTGATCCACAAATTCGGTTAAAAGTCAAACTGACGCCACTAGGGCTTGTGAGGAATCAAATTAAAGGTCTCGATGAGGGGAATCACGTAATACAAAAAATAAATACTGCTTCCCTGTTATAGTCATGAGATAGTCACGTGAGTCATAGATTACGTTAAAAGTCAATGTGATGCCGCTAGGGCTTGTCTGGTATCAAATGAAAGGTCTCGATGAGCGGAGTCACGTGGGACAAATTTACTATTGCTTCGTGGTTATAGTCATGAGATAGTCACGTGAGTCATAGATTGGGTTAAAAGTCAACGTTATACCGCTAGGGCTTGTGAGGTATCAAATTAAAGGTTTCGACGAGGGGAATCACGTGAAACAATTTAAAAATTGCTTCCCGGTTATAGTCATGAGATGGTCACGTGATTTTCCAATTGGGTTAAAAATCAAAATGACGCCAATAGGGCTTGTGAGTTATCAAACTAAAGGTGTCGATGCGAGAAGTTACGTTCGATAATTTAAAAATTGCTTCCTGGTTATAGTCATGATAATATTCCCGCGATCCACAAATTGGGTTAAAAGACAAAGTGACGCCACTAGGGCTTGTGAGGAATCACAATAAGGTCTCGATGAGGGGAATCACGTAGTACACAAATAGAAATTCCTTCCTAGTTATAGTCATGAGATAGCCGGGTGAGTCATAGATTATGTTAAAAGTCAATGTGATGCCACTAGGGCTTGTGTGGTATCAAATTAAAGGTCTCGATGAGGGGAGTCACGTGGGACAAATAAAAATCGCTTCCTGCTTATAGCCATGAGATGGCCACGTGAGTCATAGATTGGGTTTAAAGCCAGCATGATGCCGCTAGGGTTTCCGAGGTATCAAATTAAAGGTCTCGATGAGGGGAATCACGTGGAACAATTTAAAATTTGCTTCCTGGTTATAGTCATGAGACAGTCACGTGATTAGCCAATTTTGTTAAAAACCAAAGTGACGCCACTAGGGCTTGTGAGGTATCAAACTAAAGGTCTCGACGAGGGGAATCACGTGGGATAGATTAAAATTTGCTTCCTGGTTATAGTCATGAGATAGTCACGCGAGTGATAAATTTGGTTAAAAGTCAAAGTGACGCCACTAGGGCTTGTGTGGTATCAAATTAAAGGTCTCGATGAGGGCAGCCGCGTGAGATAATTTAAAAATTGTTTCATAGTTATAGTAATGAAATAGTCAGGTGAGTGATAGATTAAAAGTGAATGCCATGCAACTAGGGCTTGCGAGCTATCATATAAAAGGTCTCCATGAGGGGAGTCACATGGGACAAATTAAAAATGGCTTCCTGGTTATAGTCATGAGATGATTACGTGAGTCATAGATTGGGTAAAAATCAGTGTAGCCACTATAGTATAGTATAGTGCTGTTACGTTAAAAAGTATAGTGCTGTTACGCTAAAAGAGTAATCCTGCGAAACGTCTTGCAGGGCGCATCATGGCATTCTTGCGTCGCGCATTCCCTAACCAAAGGGGTACGTTGCCACGAGTATTCTTGGTGACAGTCATCCTGGACGGCGGATCCCATGACTGTGGCGTTACTCGTTCTATCGGTGGCTTGCAATATACTCTCTAGAGCATGAAGTCGTTTATATCATTTCCCTACAAGAAAATCTGGCACTGTAATCAACTGCCTTCATGGGGCTCCTGAAAAATGTTATATTTTTACTTCACCTGCCCTTCAAATTCCTTTGCTTCGGGATTGACAACTCTCTTTTCCCGACGGTCGCTCGAGTTTCTTTTGATTGAAGTATTTTCGCTTCGAGAGAACGAGCTCTTTGGTTTTGAAGCTCGCAAGATTAGCTATGACACGGTGACACTTGTTTGGGAAGTACGTACCGAGACGGTGGGCCAGTGCGCTGGCGTTTCTTGGTAGGGACACATCTGCAACGGCTAGCAAGCTATTTAACTTGGATTCAGTTTCTTTCCAGGGTTCTTCGGTGTCAGATATTGTGAAATATTAGGTTCTATGTCAAGACCGATCTTCCAGTTCGTTTAGACGCGACAGTAAAACGTTATTTTCGGTGGTTAGTTCTCGTGTAGATTTCTCGACCGTACATAGTCGATCACTGAAGGTATCGAAATCCTTTAACTTATTTTCAATTTGAGCCGACCAGCTTTGTATATTTGTCATGGTTGTTTCGATTCCTTTTGGGCCGGTCCTAATAGTTTTGACTTCTGTTACTGATTCTGCTCGATACTTGGAAATTTGGGATGAGCGTAAATGAAATTCTTTCAGCAGTTGAAGCACAATTTGCATTAGTTCGGCAGGTTTATCGGGCAAAGGCTCGACTTCTAATAATGCGTCACAGTGAGGCCATAGAAAAACACTCAACAAACGTCCCGCCCAACACCCGCGGGTACAGGAACAGCAATAGGAATGGATCATCATTCTTTCTATTATGCAATGAATACTTGTTACAAACCTCCATGTTGAAAACAACACGGGTTAATGCGACGCCGTTGGCGCTGCTGCCATGCCCACTGAAGCCTGCCGGGGGAGGCGGCTCGTTTATGTTGGCCGGGGAAGACGATGATCATCATCATCATCATTTATTCAACCCACAAAGGCCCCTTGCGGAGTAATACATTACGATGTCGCTGAAGATTGGGCTTTAAAACAAAGGTCGAGTTCTTGGACGCGCACTGTAATGCGAAAAAAATCACTGGTACGAAAAAACTAAAAAAAGCTGTGGTGGATTCCTCTTTTGCAGGAATCAGTAAAACACTAAAGTGAAAAGTGCCTGCACAGGAGCCGTTGAATGATAAAGGAACCTCCGACATATGCAAATGGTTCGCGATGCTGACCCCGCCAGACGAAGTGACGCCGACCCGCAAGAAACAAAAAATGGCTGGTTTATTCCGGGACAACAAAACCAAAAATGACGTGCACGAAAACAGGAGCTTGAAACACAACGGCCATGAAACAACGCCACAGCGGAACCTTGCCTCAATTCACGCGCGCCCCCGTACACGAAGGCACTGTCATCGAGAAGCCAACTGTCGGTGCTCATTAGCGTTATGATGCGCTACTTCGCTTCACCTCTCCTAGAAGTCTGCACCATCATAATGAGTGCTACGGAATTCCATAAGGTTCGTTCGTAGAGCAGTTCGCGTCGCTGCTCATAGCAGAGTCAGTAGAGTGCCACGTACCTCCCGCTGCGGCCAGAGGGCTCGAGGGGGACTGCGCACTAATCCGGGCGCCGCAGCGTCAATGGCACTTTTTTGGCGACGTCACTTCCGTGACGGATATTACCTGAGTGAACGTTTGGTGTACCCGGGCATAAAACACTTCCGCTTTTCCATTTCAGGGAAGCTTGCACTCCGCGCAAGGCTTGAATGGCGAAGCTGTTGTTGGTAAGCACTGCCGGACACATTGAAGTTTCAGTAACGTTGTTTATTTCCATAGTTGCGGTGCTAGTGATCTTCGTCAGATGCATCGAAGAGGTCATCGTCCTCTTCGCGGTGAGTTGTGGATGCAAAGTCATCCACCACTCACCGAGCAGCATCCACCATTGCAGACTTCTACCACCTCAACTGATGAAGCTTGCATCAAGTCGCGCAAGGCTTGAACTATTGCGAAGCTGTAAGATTTAGTTATACGTGAGCTCTCAAGGACATATCACCACACATTTCCACAATTTTGAAATTGTTTATTTGCATGTTCTGGCTTTGCTTTTCCCTGCGCTAGTATTAAGACATCAGGGTATCAATGCAAAAATCCTCAAAAACACCAAGCACATCTCAAGCATCATCCTTAGCCACATCTTCCAGCAGTCCCTCTCCACCGGTTGCGTGCCACAAGATTGGAAGATTGGTAAAATGGTTCCTGTACCCAAAAAAGCCTCCGATAACGCCTTCCGTCCAATTTCCCTGACATGTGTTTGCTCTAAAATAATGGAACATATAATTTACACACACGTAGCCAGCTTTTTAAAATCTGTTAACTTCTTCCACCCCAACCAACATGGTTTCCAAAAGGGCCTCTCCTGTGACACTCAGTTAGCACTCTTCTTAAGCGACATAAATTCTATCCTGGACGTTAACACCCCTGTCGATGCAATTTTCGTAGATTTCGAGAAGGCCTTCGATAAAGTCCCCTACAAGCGCTTGATGTTAAAACTTTCATAGCTAAACCTTGACGCACACGTATTCGCATGAAGTTCCAACTTTCTAACCAATCGACAGCAGTTCGTATACGCTAACGATAACTCTTCCTCTCTGTCCCCTGTCCTCTCCGGTGTTCCCCAAGGTACCGTTCTCGGACCTTTACTTTTTCTCATATATATAAACGATTTACCAGTTGACATTTCTTCGTGCATTCGATTATTCGCAGACGACTGCGTCATTTATCGCCCCATTGTTGACCTCACCGATAACTCAATGCTCCAACAAGACCTACGTAAGATTGACGAATGGTGTAGAAAATGGCTAATGGTCATTAACGTTAACAAAACATTTCTTATGTCATTCCATAGGCGTCAGTCTTATCGCACATACAACTACTCCTTAAATGGCTCTGTCATCTCTTCTGTATCGTCCACTAAATATCTAGGCATTCACAATTCCCGTGACATTTCATGGTCATCCCACATAAACCGCATTACAAATGACGCGAATCGTAAGCTGGGCTATCTACGACGTAACCTGAACTTGGCTCCACCCTCCGTGAAACTACTAGCCTACGAAACACTTGTCCGGCCTAAACTAGAATTTTCGTGCGCTGTCTGGGATTCACCACAAGATAACTTATGTACCATTCTCGAATCAGTCCAGAACCGTGCAGCCAGGTTCATCTACTCTGATTATTCTTATCGTTCTAGCGTAACACATTTAAAATGTAAAGCTAACTTGCCCTCCCTTATAACTAGACGTAAAGTTGCGAGACTTTGCCTATTTCACAAATTTTACAACACGTTAACATGTGGCAGCTTGTTCATAAAAACCACTCACCACCCATCGAATCGCATAAACCATTCCAAAGCAGTTTACCCCCCCCCCCCCTTCCACGCACGCACATCTGCATACCTTCATTCATTTTCCGTGCTGACAGCTGTCGACTGGAACGGCCTCCCCGAAAACATCATTGCTCTCACGAATCCGGCGCGCTTCAAAGCGGCCTTTGAAGAATATTTGTACTAATTTTGCCATGTTTTTCACTCTGTATTGTGCACTCTTTTTTAAGCAGTTGTACCAAAACCGTTCGTACCTATATTTTGTAACCTTGTAAACTTGCTTACTTGTAACCTGTACCTATACTTGTAACCTTTTGTTTTCATCCACCTCTCATGTAAAACCCCGCCCACTGGGGTCTTTGAGGTATTTGTAAATAAATAAAATAAATAAATAAATATGCGCCTGTTTCACATGTCAAGCAATACATACGCGGTAGGTCTTCACGACAGGGCTGGAGTTCTTTTTTTTATGAAGCCACTGCGCGAGTCGGGGACTCCGCGGTCACCGCGAGGCCCTCGCTCACGAGAGCTCGACATTTTCTCCATCCTCGTGGTTTGCCAGTTTTTTTTTTTTTTTTTGGCATTCCCCTCTCGACGCATACGATCAAGAATAATCCGCAATTTCTTGATGTATTTTTCAAACGGCGAAACTACGGATTGTACAACGGCTCCGCTGTTAAAATTTACGGTCGGATATAACCCCGCACCAGGATCGTGGGCCGGGAGAGCAAAACAGCAGTGTGTGAGGAGTTTAAAAGGAGGGCTCTCAAAAAGGCCGACGCAGCGCGTGCTCGGAATGGTAAACCGCACCACCAGTGGAAGGTAAACCCTTACCTCACTTGTGATTACGAGCCGCCTCGGAAGGTGGAGATACCGATGGGGGCGAGCACGAGGCTGCTGGCGATTGTGAGCGAGCGGAACCAGCTTCGGAGAGGGCTGTACTGGGGGCTGCTCAAAAGGCGACGGGCGCTGATGTAAATATCAACAGAAAAGCATATCAGCAAGGTTGAGCTAGCCGTTTGCCTCCATTTCATTTTACTCTGGGGTTCAACGCGCCGAGGCTACACCTTGCCTATAAAGCACCGAATAGTGAAGGCGGGCACCGTACAATTTTGACCACCTGGTAATAGCTCACCTGCGCCGATTTCAAATGTCGGCATAAAGACGTTTGCTCCTTTGGCCTCCGTCTGAAAAGCAGCCACCGCGGCCGGCTTCGAGCACGTGTCCTTGGGCTAACAGCACAAGGCTACATTAGAGACGAATATTCTAGTGCACTGCAGCTCGGCATTGCATTAGGGCCGCACCCTGGGGAGAGGGAGCGACGCAGCAGCAGCCGCGGCGCGGGAGAGCGCGGATAGAAGGGGGTGTGCGCGCTCGAAAGAGATGGTAGGTGGTGGCACTAGATCAGGTTACACAATATCAACACTCTTTTCTCCTATAATGCCGTACCGCCGCCATAATCATTGGTCAGTTTGTATCACTTGGTATGCTTGATTACACTGCGATGGTTCATGCGCGCCACCGTTTCGTTTCTTGTGCGTTTTAAGTCGGTGCACTGGTAGACGTAGCATTTGCTCCCTGCTGTGTGGCTTCGCGCGCGACTGGCGTCGTTGAGAACGCGACCTAAAGATAACGCGTGTAGGAGAATTTCAGCAGCAGAAGTGTGTCCGAAGAAGACGTTTTGCTGCATCTTCGGCAGTGCTGTTAACAAACAACCGTGTGGAAATTAACGGCGATACCATGGCAGCTGCAATTTCGCAACCCCGATAAACACATAACTGGCCACCGTTGCTGAATTGAGAGCCTCAGTAACGGTAGTGTGATACCTTATCTAGTCACGCTAAAACTAGGGTTCGATGCAGACGCCGTGGAAGTGTGAGGTAGTGGGGACAGTGTGCGGCGTCAAACACGGCGCAGCCGCTACTATTGTCAATCGGGTGGACACCGGCGGCCGAGAAGACGGAGCAGTGCGCCTGTTCGATTTTTCACTTCTGGATGCCCGGCGTACCGTGGGCGATCCGAGGCCGTATCCTGTCATTCTTTTTAAAGACGATATATCGTCTTTAAAAAGACTATAGTCTATATAGGCTACTAGACTATAGTCTAGTAGCCCCAGAAAGACTATAGTCTTTCTGGGGCTACTTAAACCCAGAAATTTTGGTCTGTCTGTCTGTCTGTCTGTCCGTCTGTCTGTCTGTGACTCGATTCAGCCACCCGGCCTAAGTAAAATGCTTACTGCGCAATAGTCTTATATACTCACAGCCAAATGTAAACAAACGTCTAAGCCCGGTTTATATGTTCATACTTGTTAACTTTGTTGAACAAGAACAAGCCATTACGCAAATATAAGTTAGGAAATTAGTACACAAGGGATATTTACAGTGTTCCTTTATTAAAAAATTCATGGATGATTGGTTTTTCGATAGCGAATGACATTCTATATCTACTGCAGAAAACCGGCGCCTCCTGGTGGCATATGAAAAATCACGCGGCAACAGAAATGAAAGCTTCCACTAGCTAGGTTTCACGTTCTGCTTGGAACGCACGTGGAGCACGGCCTTAGCACGGCCACGCGGTTCTGTAAACCTTGTAGTCGGCCGCCTCCATTCACGCGCGTCTCCGCCGTACTGCAGCGCTAGCATCGAGGAACCCGGCCTGTAGCAGTGGAACGTGGAAAGTGGAGCAGTGGAAATCGCCTTGCGCAAATTTTAGTGTGTTTACCTTGGGATGAGCGCGACTACAGAAACAGCATGAGAGGTGAGCGGGAAGGCAAAGGGGGGCATTTCCTCTGCAAATGTCTACACAGACTATCGTCTTTTGACGACATTTGTAACGAAAGGAGCAGATACACGGCCATTTTTTCTCAGGCAGCTGTTAACGTCACTTCTGGAGACGCCAGATCGTCTTCGATTTGTCCTGGTCAAGCAATCTGTGGCCTCCCGCGGGATACCAGAACCGGCAGGACTTTTGCGGTCTGTTGGCGAGCTGGCTCCAGTCTGGAAGCTAGCCTACGACACTCTTAGCAGACGACCACAGGAGATTGACTCGTGCCGTGCGGCAAATTGCAGCACTACATTAGACAGTTATTTGGTTCTTTCAGGTTGTAGAGTTTACAGTTGCTTTAACTTGTGGCGAGCAGGGCACTTACGGCAACCTAGCTCGCACTAGAGGCGCTCGCAATGTTTGCTCTACTGAACTCCGCCACGGACAGCCAAGTGGCGTAGCGGCAGCGAAGAGCAAGGAACACTCAACAAACAACGGAAAAGCGAAACCCACGTTTATTGGCTGCTCCAATAACGTAGTTCGCCTCTTCGCTCATTCCGACCCAGCCGACTGGCAAAAATGAGGAGGAAGACGTTATATATCACAGTATAAACGTACTTGAAGCATACAAAACCAACCGAACTGAAATAAATAGCAGCCAAAAGGGACTTGCAATGGTTGAAAACCACGGTGTAGAGAAATATTCAACAGAAATAGCCAAAACCGACCTAAAAGGGGAAACCCCGCAAAATCGTACAAGAAGCTGTAGCGGAAACCTAAGAAAAGGCAACAAAAACACCCGCGACACGCCTGCGCCACTGCAAGAGGCCGGCGGCCGCCGAAAGAGGGAACGTTCCCCTCTCACCTCGCCGGTGGGCTGCAAGCAATGGGGAATGCGCCAGGACTCCGGGTTTCCCACAAAATGATGCGGAACTTGCGCGCACGCGCAACATTTCACTTCATTAAAAGCCTTTCGTGCAGCATGTTTTCGTTGCAACATGCAGCGCTTTTTTTTTTAGCCAGGTAAGTTTGGTAAAAGATGAACGGTTCCCAGTTTAGGTCGCTGCCATTTTCGGTGGAGTTCCCGTTAAACATCCCAAGTATTCTTCATCTCAAAGACGAGAGCAGCGTTCTGAAATTAGACAGAAACCTACATGTATTTGTCAGTTGATGTAATAGTTTTGTGCACCATTACAGGTTCAGACTGCGTGAAGCATTTGAATAAATGTTTTAGATTGTGCGCCCCCAAACAGTACCTTATGCTCCTCAAATAACAGCGCCAGAAAGCGCATCATAAGGGCTTTCCCTTTGGTTTGAGGCGTACGTCGTTTGAATTGACGCGTGTCATTACCCAAGGAAAAACCCGGGACAAGATTCAAACAAAGCGGAACGTGCACGACGTTCCACAGAAACAATTGACTTTTTTAAGTGCGAATGCACTTTATAAGCGACCCCAAACCATCCACCGCCGGCGGCGGCGGCGTCCGCAGTGCTCCTCTATATTTGAAAAAGAAACAGCATCCGGCGCCAGGTTTCGATCCGAGGACTTTGCGGCCGCAGCGCGACGCTCTACCGACCAAGCCACGGACGCGACGCTGATATCAGTGTTAGTGACGCACCTTATATCTTTAACGCATTCAAACTACGTCGTCAGCGGCGTGCGTTGGCGACTCAGCGGCGTTATAGCGGCTTGATAACTGCGTGGTGTACACGTGATACTACAAACCCGATGGAAGAGATGGAAGAGAAGGCGGCGAGGTGGTGGGCTGCGGGGGCCGAGCGCAAGCGCCGCAAGCGGGCCGACAACCGTGCATTCGCACTTTCACATTCTCCCCCTCGGGGAAATGCGGGGGAATTTTTTTATTATTGTGCTATGTTGCCACAGGGCATTAAGGAATGGAGAGATAAAAAAAACAAAATTGACGGAAGGCAAGTGGATCTGTGCGCTACATACTGCTGCAGAGGCCAACATCACCAAGAAAGTTCGACGGCTTCTTTTAAAGAGGACCATGTGGCCACCGATGAATATCGGGCGGACAGCCTGGGCGATGTCATGGGGCCACCATGTGACGGGTTCGGGCCGGTTGGAGTCCGGGACATGCCCCCGGAGTTGGTTTAATTTCGCTTCCGCAGCGGAAACACGGTAGTAGGGGCAATTTGCATACGTGACCGTAGGCTACAAGTCCATGTTGCACGAACAGCAGGTGTCAGTGCAACGCCCAGGCGCATTCTCCGGAGCGTGACCTCCTCATGGCGGGTTAAGCCGCCAGAAAGGTCAGTCCCACGTGGAGGAAGGATTGCACGCGTGGAGCGCCGAAGAGACTCTTTTTTTATTAGAAGAGCGTCCTGCATGAAAAGCTGCAGAAGCGGGAGTGAGTACATAACTTGCGGAGGATGAGCAGCCAAATCGGCCTCGACGTGGGTGGGAGTGCTACGGAGGGTCTAGAGGATGCGGAGAGAGAACGGGAACGATTGCAGTATCTGGTGCACATTGCATGCAACGCCCAATGTGCTGTAAACACGCCGTATTACGCGAGTAGCCTGTATTGAATTGGTGTAGATGATCGGACAAGACGGTGGGGCAACATATAGACGAGGGCCTAGGGCACACAATCCATCACGTGTGGCGACCAGCTGTGCCAAAACCGACGGAATTGGTGCCTCTGTAACATAGGTGCATGTCTGGTTTACAGACGGCATAGCAGAGCAAACTAGGCTCGTGCGAATGATGCCATTGTCCATTCCTGCATCCACATGGGCCTGGAGGCCATCTGGTGTGTCGATAGGGAGGGGTGGGTTGGTCTGCTGCCCTGGTCGAATACTTTTTATACGCCCTAGAGGCCGGTTGTCGGGGCCTGTGGACGTTGCCATGGCAGCGACTCAGCTGGGCGTGGTGTCAGAGGTGATGTGGGGCCATAGTAGTGCACTAGTGCGGTGGCCGCAGGAATCAACCTAATTTTTGGAAGACGAGCTGATGGACGCTGGTGTACGAGTTCGCCCAATGTGTTAATTTGTGCCCCCCCTTGAGCGGCCGTAATGCAGGTCTTGCAAATAATGGCAGTGATCACACGCATTGCTTCCCGTTTTGCGGTTTTTCGAAATTTCCCAGTCACGCAAAGTAAGATGCTCGAACAGGGCTTCATGGGCAATACGAAGCTGAAACAGTGCCCGCTCTAATTCACGCACTACACGGGAGCGGGCACTGCCTCACTTGTGGCCGATGCGGCGGAAAAAGGGTAGCTGGCTGTCAGATTTTTGTCGAGTGAAACGGCCCCGTGAAGCTGCCGCACATGGTGCGCTTATTTCCAAGCCAAATACACGCCTATGAGCAGTGGTATCCAGGGGTTCGGCATTCAAAGACAGGGATATTGGTCTCAGCGTCAACCGGCGTCGGCCCGTACGACTAGTGACGGACATGTAGGTAGTCTTTGTAGGGGACCGATCCAATCCAACAATTGAGCACCACCATGAAGCAATGTCCCAGACAGTCTGTAGACCTGCTTGTTGCCGGTGCAGTTCATTGTGTTCACACCATATAGTCAAATCGTCTGCATATACGACGAATAAAATGTCTGGCATTTCGGCGAACTTGCATGTCAAAGGCAACATTGCCAAATTAAATAGCCAAGAAGACAGCCCGGAGCCTTGAGGCACGCCTTGCTCCCAACCGAATTGCCCCACGCTTTCCTTTCCAATTTGGATGGAGAAAGAGCGGCTCTTCAGAAAATACGACAAGAAATGGCATACTGCTGGTGGAAGGAAGAGCCGCTGTTGAGTACCGATTATTGCAGAGACTCCCTTCGGACGTGCATAGCCAGGATTGTGTGGATTTTGTTGCATCTGCCATCTTAGAGTACCATAGATGAGAAGTGGTCTAGGCCGTCTTCGGTGCCGAGGTGCGTACAAGGCCCAATCAGATCCGGGAAGGGAAACCTTTCTCAGGCCATGGAGAAGATAAACACCATGGAGCGAACGCACCCATACGCAGACGCTGTCAGTGGGGCGGTGAATCGTGAAACCCTGGGCCCTGTGGTTTTGAGGCCTAACTTCTGTATTGGCGGTGAGCGCGAACACAGGCGGCGCTGCGAAGCGCGCCTCCGTGACGTCAGCTTAGGGATTCTCGCATTTGTCGTCTGCTTCACTCAGGATCGCTCTCCCTGCTGTTTCTTTGCGCTCGGTCAACGTCTGATGCTTGTCCGCACCAGAATTGGCGTGTGGGTAACTTTTCATCATAATCATAATAATAGGCTTAAAATCGCATACACTAGCTCATGGTGTCAATTAAAGTATAGTTTTGGATACCGCTACGGGAGAAACATCGCTGGCGCCACCCCATACCTTGCGAAGCCGGTCCTGTGCGGAGCGCGAAGAGTCGGAGCTAGGCGTCAGCTTCTCATGTAAGCATTCGAACAAAAGGAACAGTCAGCCGCTAATAACCGACAACAGCGAATATGGAAGACCAAAACAAATTCTAGGCCTTCAGGGCTGTCGGCTTTGGCAGAAGGCATCACGATTCCCGGTAATCATATGTAAGGTAAAACAGTTTTTTGCAACCTTGCCGAACGCTCGAACGCGTTTTGTCACATCACTTTACGTTGTCAAGGCATGAAAGTTTGCCGACATGCACTATAGACTGCAAAAACTGTAGGTTGAGTTCCAAATAACCCAGTGGGTATATACGCGCGTGCTGATTCTATACCAGGCATCTAACCAGTATGGAGGTTTATTGAGCAACACGAGTCACGTCTTCGTTAAATTTATAGTAACACATATATGTTTGTTAAGACCTGGAGATATTTCGGAACATTTTGCACAGCCATATCTTCCCGATATTCGGATATGCGTTATAGGAAAACTGCACTCAAGAGGAGGAGGAGGAGTAAGGGGAGGAGGGGAAAACTGTTTAACAATTAAATCGATCTGGTTAGTGGGCCGGGTCCTCAGTCCAGGACAAGAGAGTAAAAGTAATTTTCTTCAAATCATAGAACGCCATCCTGAGTAGAATAGGATTTGTTCTTCGCGCCTGGAAGGGTTGAAAAGCAATAAACAGCTACTTCGAATTCTTCTTCGGTTTCGAGTCTTGTAATATATGCAGGTATACTATTTATTACGTTAGTTAGCAAGTATATCATGCCTTCAACACCGTAATCATGTCATCATTGTTCGAGTTGACAGTCAGTTCGTTATGATAACGATATAATTACGATAGAAATTCGGAGCACAAAAGCCGCCTTCCAGTACTGTGGACCACGTTGTTTACGGCGCGATCGCGGTGGCGTAGCACAAACCTTCTCATTGTATTTGCATGTGAATAAACAAAGCACGCTGCGGATATGCACCTTCTTGCACGCAGCCGTAATGAAAGCCAATTTGTGAAGAACGGAATGTATGCCATACAAAATGAAGGAAATATCCACACGACCTTTGTGAGGCTCCCAAACATCCCGACACCTCCTAATAAGAAGTCGGTGACGGCGCAGAAAAATTAATGCGTTGGGCAGAAAAAGAAGGAAGAAACATGAACTCGATACAAGACAACAACGAAAGAAACAGAAGAAAGCCGCTTTATTTCCTGCTGTGCGATGAGCGTGTAGAGGCCGCTGTTTGGTACGTAGTATTAGACTGTTGAGTCTTCATAGGAGCATCTCAAAAATACTGCAGGGAAGCCTACGCATTTTGAATACTTATCGAGAAGCTCTGATCGCTGATCCTCGCGAATAAGCAAGAACGGACGAGTTACACACGATCTTCTGACCGATACTCTGAAGGAAGTTGTTCTCTATCTCTTCGTGTGTTGCAAACTTGCGGGGGATACAGCTTCAAATTATTCAGGTGCGTCAGAAGCTGGCAAAATAACTGAGTCGCTAGAAATACGCCTTTTAACGCACTACAGCAACGAAGCGGGCGATTTCTAGCCCAGGCACTGTTGCCCCTCACAAGCGGAGTGTAGCAGACGACAGCGGCGCGAATCCCTAAGCCGACGTCAGAGCCAGGGGGCGCCACTCAAAGATCTCACCGCCAATAGCTTGGACGACATGGTTCGGCAGTGCCGTCACATTAAAGCCCTGGCGTGGTTTTATAGCCACTTTGTACAGTTACGCCCGGGTCATCGCCGCAATACAAACTGCAGCTGCACGCCCACGTTTATGCGCAGAAGCGTCCTGAGTAGATGTAGGAAGCGAGTCCGATGGCTCATGACATGACCAGTTCTTGGTGTTAGTCGAGCCACCTTTAGCAGTCGCAGCAATTGGCTCGTCCTTAATTAGATCCGGGCAGCAGGAGTCGCTTCAGCATCCCTTCTGTTGCGTTGCAGCTTCGCATCCGTGCACATCGAGCATAGAGCTGGCGTTGCTATAGCAACCGCGGCGCTCCTAGCGCTGGTGCTAGCGGTGCCGGCGGACGCTAGGCCTACTGGGCGACGATGATGCTGCGCTGGCCCAAGGGCCACACCAGCGCCTCGGGCGGCGTCACTGACCGGTCGGTGAGGCGCCAGGGGTCACTGCACAAGGCGACAGCACTGTTAGTAACAGGTCCAATTAGTAACAGGTCCAATGTTAAAACCCGTAAGAGCGCAACTGAAACTCCTAAGAGCCGAAGAACGATGTGTTAAACTCTTGGCTTGTCTTCATATTCACCTTTCTCAAGGGCCGCGAGGATTCTGCAGGTCGAAAAGAACTGAATGTCCAGCGACGACAAAAGACTCCCGAAATGAATTGGTGTCACTGCGTCATGCTCGCCTTCAGCTTCAGAAGGAGGCCTGTCCGTATGATCGCGCCGACGAAATATAGACGGCGAAAACAGCGATACAACATTTCGGGAAGTGTACCGTAGCAGACGACAGAAAAAAGGGTTGCTGCCTTTGGTTCCCGTTGCGGCTGGCCTGCTCCTAGATTTTATCGGTTTCCGGTTAACCCCGAGGCGCTTGAACTACGTAATCAAAGCGGCCGTAAATCGTACAGGCCCGGTGTCGTGGGCTTCCTTGGACTGCGGTCAAGTCAGTCCTAGTTGGTTTCGTAAAGGCGCTCAGCTTGATAAAACCGGAAGGGCTTAGCTCGGTAATCCACCACAATATTATTGATCAGTTCTCCTTCTATTTTTTGCGAAAAAGAATAACTGAGTCTTCCTTCCACAGGTCTTCCTAGCTGGTCTTCCTTCCACACTGTGAAGAAGGAAGGCCAGTGAATCTAGGGGCAAGCAATGAACTAAGCGGAACAAGTTCCTTGGTACTTTGCTATTCAGCATACTTCCTTGGTAATAATCTAGATGAAACTTGGAAGGTGTAGGATTTTACATAAGCGGACACACTTCGGGTCGTCTGTCCCCCCCCCCCCCCCCCCCCGTAGAAACCCAGTTAGTAAGAGCAGACAGGAATACCACAAATAAAAGCAGGAGTAACGTTGGAGTCGTCATAACTGCTAATCGACGTAAAATTTATTGAGCGATATTCTTGATCAAATAAAAGTTACAGCCGCTTTGTGTATACACCCTCCATAGACAACCATGTCTTGACTGTAGGCGAGTATTCCGTAACGTGTAAAACTCCACTTAGTACTTATTATGACAAGACTATAAAACCGGGAGTAACAAGGTGGTCGTCTTGGAGGCCAATTCATAATTTTTTGGATAGGCTTGATAAAATAACAGTTGCAGCCCTTTTCTTCAACCATACAAATTACCATTGTTTAGGCCGACGTTTTCGCGGAGGCTATATTCGGAGAGCAATAACAACATATTCAGCTTGGCTGTATAAATAATACACATTATCCGGTAACTACTCCGTGTTGTTGACCCATGACTTTATTCATGGGTCAACAACACAACTCATGCATCTATGTTCAGAACAGAAATGTAATAGCAGACAAACAAGTTGATACTTCGAAAAGCAAGGAAAGACGCATTGAGCGAAAAAGGCTTAATCGAAATCAGAAACCGTGAAATGGCTCCAAACAACAAAGTACACGCCTAAATCCGGAAGCAGCGAAATGTGGCGGCAGATGCCAGTACACCGCAGGTGTAGTAAGGGACAGGAAGAACACAGACAAATGAGGTAACCGACAGTGAAAACTTCTATCAGCGTTAGTCCTCCTATTACACGCGTTAAGAACGCGCAACGTCTGAACGCGTGGGAAGCACGTCGACGGCATTCGGGAAGCACATCATGAAGCAAAGGATCTCCAGGGGCAAGGTTATGAAGCCCTTCAACAAAATGACCAGGATCCAAATTATCAAAAAAAGGGGCGTAGTTATGAAACGCCGTGCTAGCGGCATTCAAGTGCATGCGTTCTTGGGCGGCGACATTGCTTTGAGGTGTTGAGGAGGAAACAAAGCGGTCATCTAAAGAAACACTGTAGCAAGTTCGCAAAGCGGTATGCAAAACGACGGGGGTACTGCGGGTCGTTTCGTGCCCTTGCTACAGTGCTGCTCTGGCGAGCCGCTTTCTTTCCTCCTCAACACCTAAAATCAGCGTACCCGCCCGAGAACAGACGCATTTGCATAATTCTTACGCGCCATTTCCTAACTACGCCCTTTTTTTTAGAATTTCTACCCACTACGCAAAGTGTACCAAGCATTTATTGGACAATATTACTTTCGCCGTTAGCTTCAATACGAAGTGGTATAGTTGTCTTTGGAGTTTCCACAGCGAAGATGCATATCGTATACCTTCCGGCAGTCTTGCATGTCCGCCCTTTTGCACGTCTTTCGATGCAAAGTATGTTTGTCGCCAGGTTTCCACGAATGCGTTGTAGGGCTCAATTTCCGACGGGTTTCTTGGAAAAATGATGCTGAAATTGTCAGCTTAAAGGAACGTATTATTACGCCGGTTTTGAATCACGTCTCGGAATTTGTTATTTCACAGTGATTTTCTGAATGTTACAGAATTTTTCGCCTTTTAATAGATGCCTGTGCACGGATAATGTACAATACCAGATAATGGCTGCAACTCTCGCTTTATCACATATTTCACAAAACCAATATTACGGCAATTAGCCGCTCAGGCGATTCCTACGGTACGCCGTGTTTTATCTACTTCCTATGATTAAGTAGTTCAAAGTGGAGTTTTAAATGATTCGTGACTGCGGTCTGCTGTCAATACATCAGCTTCTTCGGTGAGGAAAAGGACGGCCCTATTGTTCTCTGGAATATTAAAAAGTATGCGTAATTTCAAATTACGAACAGAAGTGATTTATTTCTTGATCTCCTTGTATTGCGCCACGGACAATGCATGTCGTCATTCGAGCTTCGCTGCTTGTTTTTTTGCAGAGAGTTAAAAGGCGGTTGGCCTTGTTTATTCCGCTTAGAAGAGTGAAATAAAACGGCTTTACTCATGTTTTAACATTATATTTCAGTCCAAAAAATGCTGTGGCTACAAGTACAAAATGTATATCTATCTTTTTTCTTTCGCAGACTATTTTCATTCCGGGATCTCGGATGACGTCTTATACTGGCCCTTCCGGAAGAGATTGACGTCAGTGCTAGTTCATCCGCAGCGTCAAGAGGCTGACAACGTTTTCCTTCACGAAGTTGACGATGATTCGGTTCCTGTATTTTTTGGACAAGCCGCAAGTATAGGAGTTTAATGGTGGATTGGTCTGTGCAGAAATTTGTTGGCGAGAACTGAAGCACGTTGGTTTCCTGCCTACTGACGCCATCTGTGTTGACGTGGTGGTTTATAAGTGCTTTAGGAAGGCTTTCCGGAATGGCCAGACAAGTCGTGGAAATGAATTTTAATAGTGAACTGATTCGTTAATTTAGGAGTGTGCCTGGCCGACCTATTCGAAAATTATGAACGGGTTCTAGAACTATTTCCGAAATGTGAAGGACGGCGGACAATCTTACTGAGCGAAATCGATAAGTCAATCTGAAGATTCTCAAATTGTGTATGAACAGTTGAGTGTTGCACAAAAAATTGTTATTTAGTTTTATATTTGGCCTACAGTAAGGGAAGAGCAAACGAACTTGCATCCAAGGGAAATAAAACGTGCGTTTTTCATATATTTCTTTCATGTCTTGCACACACGAACTGCTCCTTTGTGCCGTTAAGTTCACGACATCTAAGCACAATTTTTACGTTTTTTTTAAGTTCGGTTGACAACTTGTCTTTTAGTAGTGAGCTGGAACGCACAGGCCTTACCACCACAATTACCTTTACAACTGAAGTAACACACTGTCCTGAGGCTCTCCGAGTTTCGGAGACTAAGAAATCTCTAGTATGTATGACGGATTTTCCTAAAAGTAACGGAGGAACAATAAAATACTTTGAAATTACTTAATACAACGGGCTCCCAGCAATTATTTAGTCCAGCAGGTTTTTCCGGTCGGCCTAAATGTGAAGTCGAAAGAAAACTTCGTAGACAACCAGTTGAGGTTGACGCTGACGACTGCTTTCGCAAGCGAACGCTACAATTGTTATGTTTATTATCAAGCAAAGCGATCGGCTATGTCTTATTTTATATAAACTGTGATTTTGTCAAACTGTGTAGCGGGAACGTCTGTGGCACCACAAAGATGTACGTTTCTACTGGTAACATTGCAACGTAAAAATTGCAATGGTGTCGGGGGAAGCTGCTTTCAGGCGCCGCGAGCAACTGCCTCTGGGATTGCCATTGTTGTAAATCCGTTCTTAAAGTACCAACGCCGAAGTATTTCGTCGGCCTGGTGCTCCGCTCCCTCATTGGCGGGAAAACGACCCGGAGTGTGCACAATGTAGAGTTTTAGCAGTACGTCTGTTCTGTCGTGTACGTAGTTACCATGTTGACCGGGACCCTCCTCGCCCTTCCCATCTCGCGGAAGGGCGAGGAGGAACATCCCACCATGACGGAATGAGCGGACATGGCGAAGGCCGGCCCGCCGAATTATTCCCCCTACCGCCACGAATGCCCAAGTCCCCAGTCGGGTCCCGGTCAACACGATAACTACGTGCACGACAGAACAGACGGACTGCTAAAACTCTCTAATGACGCGGTGTCCGCACGTAATGCTGCTGCATGTAAGCCGTATTCGGTGTCTTTACTGCCACCCGAGCGCTGACTGAGGGAAACCGCCGTAATGACCTGAAACAATCAGGTCAGTTGGTGACAGAGGTTTGAGGCAGCATGGTGTGGGTTCATGTCTTCTTCAGTAGCGTTCGGGGCTACCCTTTGCAGCGCGTCTCACAACTTTGTGGATGCCGTAACTGAACATGAGGATGCCGTCACTGAACTTTGAGGGTTCCGCAAGTAAGCTTTTGTGTCCATCGCAGTGGAGGTAGTACAGACTTACGGAAACGTGTCTGCTTGTGCGGTGGTGTCTCCTCCCGTTTCCATCGGTGTGATCCGCTGGCGTTTCAGTCGTGTTCTTTTTCTCTGTGTTCCTGTGACTTAGGGCTTGTGACATAACTATTATTAGCATAACATATACGTAATTAGTGAATCTTGTCTTGAAATCTTTCAATGACCATTGTCAAATTACTCCTGACCACAGCACCCAGTGGAGGTCGCCAAAGACGCGATTGTGGGCCTACCGTTCTCGTCATCCTATTCGATTGGTTGTTATTTTGTTAACTTTTGGCCATTGGAAGTGCTGCATATAGGCTATTAATCTAAGCGTGTTATGCTAACTCCGTAGTTATAATTCCGAAAATACTTCTCGGTTCCCATACATTTGGCTGTAATCGACGTTTTGAAATCGTAGAAAACGATGCATTTTCCAAGTCCAACTTTTCTAACCTACACTCACAGAGCGGCGAAGGTGAAAATGACTATAAAGGAAATCCTCCGTGGTGCAGCCGATACGCGTGGGAAGGGTATTCAAGAGGCCGCCGCTTGGAATCCAAAGCCGCACACGACGCAAGTTTTCTTAGTTCTTTACTTCTACTCCGTTTGCGCTGTCGGCTACATTGGCACCATCTTATGTTCCTGCTAAATCCTGGTTTTTGTGTAATTATGCATTTATACTTTCGCAAAAACATATCATAACGAGGTCGTGAGAAGCTCAAACAGTTTCATGCTGAACAGGCTGGTTATGATTCAGTATTCAAGCGAACGTCTTCGAAACAAGTAGGAACTTTTGTAACCTGCAGCAAGGCTTCAGGAAAAAAACAAGTACCGTCCCCACAGAGAGAAATACCGGAGCTGTTCGGATGGAACAATGATCGTTCGATGTTGGAGCGTAAGTTGAATCTCTTAGGGGCAATGGTGCAGAGAACAATGTTGTAACGTTACGACTAAGCTCACGTGATCCGTTTCCTCCGTACAGCTACGTCAACGCGAAAGAAACACGATGCTTCGGTGGCATGCAGAAATTGGTATGCGGTCGCCAGACTCCTTTCAGAGGTAGCGAAAGGTAAGGGGAGACGCCAGGCTTACAGGATCACCGAGTATTGCTTGTCTTATTTCTTCTGCATTAGCCTGTAACGGCAGACTATAAAGCACCGACTCAATCTGAGTACCGCCATTACTGGTCTCCAGTCCCCCGGGCTCGGCGAGAGCAGTCTTGTATCTGACGTGAAGAAACGGTGAGGGCTTATTGCTATCATATTTATGCTGTCTCACTGTGTCACTCCCAACTGCATGATCGCGACGTGAGCTATTTTTTCAAAAATATTTCGCTTTCTCCTAAAGGGACATTCCGAGAAGCAATGATTTATGTGTTTCATCAGAAAATATTGTTTTGTATTGCATTCTTCGCATTTACAATTCAGAACGCAGACTTTTGTCTTGAATTGGGATCAAGAGACAGGTGCGGTTGTTACAACTTGGCTTTTTAGACGTGAACAAAGGTTTTTCCAGTCGTAATCAACAAAGCAAATACACATTTTAAAGGAGATAAACGTCTCTTGAGCCGTGTAAACGAACGGAAAGTTCCCTGTTTCCTAATACAGGGCATTTTATGAACAGCCTATATTTAGCAAAAATGGTCGAGACGTGCCTAAGTGTGCAATAGTTTAACACCAAGATGCCGCACAGACTGCAACAACACATTGGTTTTCTACATGTTATAAGACGTGGCTTTCTAACGTGATTTACATGTTATAAGACGTGAAGAAGTGCAGCTTGCTGGGCCAGTTGGTACATTTTGAAGGTGAAAAAACCAGCGAAATAGACGGAAGACGTAGAAGAGACGAGACAACACACACGCTGGACTAGCAACTGAAAATTTAATTGAAAAACAGAAACAACCAGAGAACGACCAAGCCTACGCATGCGCAACAAGTACGCACGTTCTGATAAAACGCTATCGAAATACACTTTTTTCCGCTCAGCTTTGTAGGAACGCGATCTCTTTATCGCTGAGGGAGATGGAAGAAACACTCACGCAATTTCCTTCTTCCTGTTGGCTGATGTAGAGCGATTCAATTATTTCCCTCTCTGTTTTAGTCCTGCCCCTTCCCAGAATCGTCACTCTTTCAAACAAAGCCTCACATTTGCCCTGACGTTTGCACTGACGACAGTGATAAGAAAGATGGCCGGCTCCTTGCCCTTGTGTGTGTTGTCTCGTCTCTTCTACGTCTTCCGTCTATTTCGCTGGTTTTTTTCACCTTTATAAGACGTGGTTTGCGTGAAAGCACTAATGCGAAGATGAAACTGCTTGCACTATTACAGCAGCTTTGATGGTCACAGGCATTATACGCAATCTGTGTAAGCGGCCGTTGTAGTCTAAAAGAATTAGATTTCGTCTCATGCTAGAACTCTTACCATGCAATCAGTTTGCAATTGTATGGTGATTTTTTTTCTCACACGGGAGGATGTTGCTAGTGGGTAGTAGTGGGAAAGTTCACAAAAACTAACTTTACTTCAGAAAACAAACTCACTCACAAACTCACTCACTCACTCACTCACTCACTCACTCACTCACTCACTCACTCACTCACTCACTCACTCACTCACTCACTCACTCACTCACCCACTCGGTCACTCACTTACTCACTCACTCACTCACTCACTCACTCACTCACTCACTCACTCACTCACTCACTCACTCACTCACTCACTCACTCACTCACTCACTCACTCACTCACTCACTCACTCACTCACTCACTCACCCACTCGGTCACTCGATCAACCATTCATAACTCACTCAGACACAATCTCACTCATGCCCTTATTCACTCACTCACGCACGGCGGCGTCACTTGAACTCACACACGTGGCTCTACAAAGAGCAAAAGCAGAGAATCTGCGACCCGTTACCTGAAATTCGCGGGGGCGGCGTCCCGAACGCAGCAGCAACCCTGCCTGTATAAACATTGCCTAACGCATAGCGCGCTTTTTAATGGGTCAGGTAGGGACGCTTAGTTCAGGCACTTATCCATTATGTGGCGCGAGCCGGCCTCCATCTCGCCTTACGACACTGCTTGCGAGTCACCAGCGAGTCGTGAACGCTGCACCCACTTTTAGGACGTGTGTCTGTCAGCTTGCCTGTTGTGTTTCAAGGGATGCTTAGCTCACATCTCATCACGATGGGGCGCTAGTTATGATGCGCACTGGGGGTCTCGTGCAACGTCTCGCTCACTTCGTACTTGCTGTATTTTTTCAAAGATAACTGACGGAGGCGGAACTGTAATAGTGTAAGAAAAAAGTAATTTTCGCGTAGACAAATACCGTACAGAAGAACGATATTTTCGGATGGTGGAGCCAATCGTAATTTTACTGATGTTTTTCTCTCTGAAGGATTTACGGAAGAAAAAAATGCGCGCATATTTTTTGTTCAGGCACTCACTTCTACCATTACTTCCCAAAAATATCACGTGCTTCTAAAATTTCAGAATATTAAAGAAAGCAAAAGAATACGCAGCTGAGGGTCACGCCACGCTGTCCGGGCTCTCCTACAGCACAGTCATCAATTTGAAGTGCGTACCGATGCGGAGTGCGAGTAGCGGGGACGAAACAAGACCGAAATTAGGAGGGGACAGAGGGGGTATGCCCCACCACTTCGAAAATTTCGGGGCCCGTCATCCAAGTAGATAACCGCGCAAAACCGAAATCAGCCTGAGGCAGCACCAGTGATTTTGCTCCTTGGCAAAGGCAGTTTTATCAGCGACAGACCAAGACAGACAGGCATGGTGAAAAACAACAAGGCGTAGGACCGCCGCCTGGGGAACGCTAAACAATCTTTCAGCTATTTTCCATAGTTTCCAAGAAGTGGCGCTGTCTGGCGGACATAAAAGCACGCAGAAA
The DNA here is from genome assembly GCF_048455015.1 of Haemaphysalis longicornis. Lineage (NCBI taxonomy): Eukaryota > Metazoa > Arthropoda > Arachnida > Ixodida > Ixodidae > Haemaphysalis > Haemaphysalis longicornis. Next base: position 67,045,849 of record NW_027526204.1, on the reverse strand, counting down.
GGCTACGAAGCGGGGAAGGGTACGAGAGAGCAACAGTAGACTGGCAGTTTGGCCATTTTTCGCTCACGCGTTAGAGAATGATTATACAGGCGGCGTTGGCAGGAGCGTCGGCCACGGCCGGGAAGAAAGACGAGCATCTTTCGAAAGGGGAGACAGTGGAACCTAACCATCCTGATGTACTAGCTAGGGCCTACACCACCCCGTGGCACAAGCGCACTCACCGAAACAATTCGGCATGTGAGCCTAATGATTCACATTTATGCCGATTTAAACTAGTTGCTTGAGTAAGTTTGAGGATTGGGAGAAAGCTCAGGGAACTTTTATAATCGCAATTCATCAGAACCAGTTGCTCCTTTCGCCTTTTGTAATGCCTTTTAAAACACAACGGAATTGGTATTCACCAGTTTAGCAAAAGGAGCCCCATTCGTGGCAAGCAGTGCGCTAAAGGTGGCGTTGCTCTAGTGGCCAGGTGTCTGAATGTGGTCTCTACATTTTATTGTCCCGCCCTGCAGACCAATCCTTAACCTGTGTTTGCCGTACGACCACTTAATTCCGTCCGGTCGGGGTCACCCAGGAGGGGCTCTCGAACAAGTTATTCAAGCCGTGGGAAGGAAGCGCCCAATGGACGCGAAGCACGCCTGAGCAGGCCGAAAACCACCGCTGCTGAAGCAGGCGACAAAGCCGTCGTTCCAATGCGCCCGCCGGCGAGAGCAGGCAGCTGCGCGCGGGGAACGCTGGGTAATAGCGCCCTATTGCCGCGCCATCTACACTGTGCTCCGGGAGTGAAAACCGCCCTTACACACCGTATCCGCGTTCGGAGTTTGATCCACGATCCACGAAGGTATCGTTAGCTGGTAGAAGTAGAAAGCTTTGCCTAAATTACGCCTGAGTTCCAAATATAGTTCACCAGAAAATAAGTTACAGTTTCATCTCTTGTTCCTACCAAAGCACTCGCCGCCGCCTACGGTGGGAATGAATTTGATTGAATTTGCGTGACAACTACTACCAGTGTGACCTGGAAGGCCCCTCAGGGACAGATACTGGTACCGTTAGTGTTTTTGTTGTATAGAAATGATATTAATGTGGAAGTAAAATATTCCACGAGAATGTTGGCAGATGACTGCTTATAGAATAGAAGATTGTTTATAGAATAGTTTAATGTGAAAATGATCGGGTTGTAGTTGCGTAGACTTGGACAACATGAATGCATGGTGCAAAAGGTGGCGCATGCACCTGATTCCGGGTAAAACGGCGTGTACGACGTTTTCCAGAAGGAAGGCTTCAATTTTGCCTTCCTTTACTCCGAACAACAACGTTTCAGTTATAGTGTCGGAATATGTGTATTTGGGTGTATTTTTCACACCAACGTTTTGTTTGCCCCGTAATATTGTTTGTAATGTACCTCAAGCGTGTAAATCACTGTTATTCCTGCAGCGGAACACGCGCGAGTTCCCCAGGCCGACGCGAGAATTAGGTTACAAAACGTGCGCACCAATGATACTTTATTACGCTTGTAGCGTGTGGAACCCGCCCACTGCAATAGAAAAAAGATAAATGAGAACAACTGGCAACATTGTTAGCGGAAACAACTTCAGCATGACGCTCTGCAAGTAAAATTTGAAATTAGAACTCTTGGTGACAACGCTGGCTAAACAGCCCCTGGAGCTCTCCCATTACATATAGTTAACTCCGTCCTCTATTCCTCGTGAACGCTACATTTTTCCTTAGCACTAGACCTCTGGACGAGTCGATTACAGTCACAAAGTGCGGGAGTACCAATGTACCAACACCGGATCGTTAAGTAAATCTTTATCCACAAAAGATTCTTTCAATGGAATCCCTTGCCTTGAGCTATTGTTGCTGGTACACGCAGTGCTTCCTTTTGTTTGTTGTCAGAATGAGCTTAATGGCTGAATTTTTAGGAGTGTCTTTTTTTAGTGCTGCATAAAAGAGAAACGCATGACTTTTTTCATGTCAACTTGACTTGCTGTTACGGGAGTTCTGTTAACCTATTGTCAACCAGAGGTTCTGCTAACCTGATTTTTTTTATTTGATGTATCGGATACTGTCTTGCTTTGCTTCACTGCACTTGTTCAGTTTAAGTTTGTGTTCTCTTGTGTCCGAACCATTGCAATGCCATATTGCACTGTGGGTGCAAAATAAATAAAAATAATAAAATAGCATTACTGCAAGAGAAATGTAAATACGCAATAATGTTTTCCGTTAGCGATGTTTCAAAAGATATGCCGTAATCTGAACTAATAATCCTCTCCCTACCTTCATGGAGCAAAAATAAGTTTTAAAAGAAGCGCTCAAATGACGTCAGTAATCATACTACTATTCCTGAGCGGCGAAAATCGAAGGTCGTTGGAAGCATTTTTTTGTCTGAACGGGCTGCACCGGTGTAATAAGTGCAGAATGCGTTCATTTTTGACTAAATGATGGCCCAGTAACACCCTGCACTGGTCTGCACGGCACTGCACTAATCTGCGTCAGTTCAGGTAAAGACAATGCCACCAAGGCGTGCAGGATATAGAAGTAAAATCCTCACCCCCCCACGAAGCACAAAAATTTTTCCAAGAATTATCAGGCGGTGCTTTTAGTACAACAATAGATGTGTAGACAAACTGCCGTTTGAAGAATTCCCTGGTATACCCCCTGCGAGGGGATCCAGCCGCGAAGCGTGGGGTCATGAGCTCTACACCCGGAATTTATGGCGGCTTTTCCGACAGACGAACAACACACATCTGCGCGTTAAAATGTGCTTTCTCTGAACACACGGATGTGTAGGCCACATCCGTGCGTTAAAAATTGTCGTTTACCCGCCGAGGTGGCTCAGTGGCTAAGGCGTAGTGCTGCTGGTCACAAGGACGAGGGTTTCATCCCGGCCGCCGCGGATGCTTTCCTGATACAAGCGAAAAGCGCAATCGCCCGTGCGTCAACATTTCGCCGCACGTTGTAGGTGTCCAGACGGCAGAGATTAATACAGAACAGACCTAAATTACGGCAGGCTTCATGAACAGGGTGCAGCTTCGGCGCGTTAAACCCCACAATGAAAAACCAACTTTCATTGTTTGAAATCAATCTGGCAATATCTGTTGAGGCATGCCCAAATCTAAATTGCATCTCGCGTGTGTAAAGCACTAATATGAATTTGATTTGCTGTAACTCAGCTCTACGCGATGGACGCAAGCTCGTGTTTCTGTAACGGCTGCTAGCAGATATTGTAAGTTTCTATACAGGCAAGCAGTATCGAAAACATTAGAAAGTGAATGGCCAGCAAAACTCCGTCGCTTGACAAGTGGGTAGGCGAGATAAAAACTGTACAGAGGAAGAAGCATGACCTTTTTTAGGAAGAGGCCTTAGGCCCTGGTGGGGGTTAGGGGGAAAGGAAAGGGGAAGAACCGTATTACAATTAATGTTCACATGACGTTGTAATCGTTTAGACTTTCTGTTCCGGTTATCTGCAGTCACGGTTTGAGTGTTCACGTAGGCACTGGTCGTTGGTATGTGGAGCACTGTCAGGAAAGTTCACACGAGTACAGTCGCGTGCACGAACACTTGAAAAAGGACGGGAGTCAGTCAGCCACTATACAACTTTGTACAGACAACTTGTACAGCAAAGTTTGCTACCCGTTTATGGATGCGTGAATCGCTTCTTATAAGCTGCAAGTACGCTATTAGTGTATGCGGGGCTGCTTGAGAGTCCAGGAGTTGCTCTCTGCCCCTTGAAAATGCTGAACAAGACCAAATTAGATGAAAGAGATCGGGGATAGTATGATCCGCTCAGAAGGTGCATTTAGATGCTGAAGCCTGATTTCTTGACCATTTGGAAATGATCTCTGTTGTGTAAGCCGCTTCCGCATACACCTTGTTGAGGAAAGCTTCCTCTCATCTCGATAGCGTCTTTAAAGGTGTCAAAAAACCAGGTGGAGAAGCTTCATCTAATCATTGTCTGCTGAGTCGTTTGAATCGTCGGTACTCCTGCTGCCAGTTGGTAGTGGGTACGTCTGTCTGGGTGGACGCAGTGCACGCAGTGACGACGGGAGGGAGGGGGGGGGGGGGGGCATGGCGGAATTTTGTACACTCCCGGGCAGCATTATGTGCCAGTTGGTTGCCTTGTACTCCTGGTGTGTCTGCTGGTGTCCAAGCCATGCAGACGCAAACTGAGGGTGACAAGGCTTTTAAACATCAGAGTAACAGAGTAAAACTCTCGAAGGGCATTTCAGGCTATTAGTGTTATTAGCATAGCTGTGCACTGCACAGCTTGGGCAGTGCACACAGTTTTTTTTTTATCTGTCTATTACAATTACCCGAATCCGCGGATCGTTTTTTGTACGAGCGTTTCACCACTACAGAGCACCAATGTTACCTTCAAGCAGTGTATGTGAAATGAGTGGAGGGGGTGGAGTGAGTTAAGTGAAGAAAAGGAGAAAGCGGTGGAAAGAGATGGAAGGGAAGGGTAGTGATTTGAACTTAGTTTGTCACGGGAACTCCGCCAGGCAGCCAAAATTATGATGTTTCACGACTTATGGCTTCATTATGAAAACCGCTGTCATTTATTTCAAATTTGTAACACGCGCAATTCTGTTCGATCACTCTGACGATTCTCCTTTTTGAATGCAATTCTTTGCTCATACGGCGGTTTTAACGCGTCGATGAACCACACTCGCGGGAGAAACTTTTGACACGAACGAGGGCTTGTGACGCATGAAATATGACGTATGACACGAAGTGTTCTAAAACTTTTGCCTCTCGATGCTCTTTCACCATTCCCGGAATGAAAATTTGGCTCGAGTGCTGTTATCGGAAGTGTTTCAACTAAATTAGACGTCCAAATTTTTTCCGTTTCAGGAATCACTGGAAAGATTACAAAGTACAAGCAAGTGCCGAAAAACCTGCATTTTTGGTGATTGGCTTCTTCGGATTTTTGGCAACAACTTTCCTGGATAAAACGCAACACACAACACCCCCAAAAACACTGCAGAAGGCAAAGATCGGAGCGTAACAGTCACCAATGGAAACTAAAACTCTTCAAGACGTTACCCACAGCTACGAGTGTTCAAACTGCACGCATAAGGAGCCCTGCTGTCTTTCAGATGAACTGCAAAACCACAAGCAAAGCGTGGAAGATATCCTAAAATCGCTAAGTACTCCTGACCTGCTCTCGCCAGAGGGAGTGAGCGCTGTGGTTGCGTCGCTCAACAGACTGTCTGTCGCCTCCAACAACCTAGTAGAGTCTGCCTTAGTTGCGGCTAGCGCGTTTGCGGCGCATCCTCCCACAAGAAAAGTATCCGTGGCTTGTATTTCCGATTGCCACAAAAGCTGCGATTCACCTCTCTACTACCGAACGTCGACGTATTTCAACAACCTTCGCAATACAGCCGACGTTGTAAAGCCAGGAAAGGGATACGAAATCGTCCGGCACTGTATGCTGCTCGGCTACACATTCGACATGGCTTTTCAAGCAGAGAAGACGGAGGAGAATGAGACAGTTGTGAGGTATGGGCTTTTTTGCTTCTTTGTCCCTCTGCTGTGCAAAGGCGTCAGGTAAACAAATCAAGCTCCGAACTAATTTGAGACAGTGAGAAACTCATTCGGTTTTCGTAGCTGCATTAAGATATATTAAAGGAAGCTCGTCCTGCAACCCCCCTCAACCAACGATAAGTTACTTAAAATTCCGAATTACAGCATCATTGATAAATATTCAACCATGCAGAAGGAGCAGCCAAGGAAGATGAAGCCGCACAACTGCAAATTGATAGTTAAAAGAAGATCAAGGCTACTTACGTTGGCATTCTATAACAAAGGTAAATTGCCTGATCATGAAAAGAAACCATATGTCTTACATTCAAGAACGAATGCCCTACTCTTGCTGGTTCACCACCTCAGACGATCAAAAATATTTAATTTGCGAGAATGGGCAAGTTCATTGTACTCTGTTAACTACTGATTGATCTGAATGTGAAAATGAACCCTCCATTGAAGAATATCTTTGAACTTCCCGCGTCTATGGCTAGGAGCGCATGGTCTGACAGATTGCATAGTGTCGACTCACTAAAACGTTGTGTGGAAAATAGTCACCCTAACAATACCGGAATTGAAATGCCCCCCATACTTCTCGCCATTGCTCCCTGAAAATTGAAAGGTAAATTCGCGTCGTCGCAGTTCTCCTCCGCAGCGTATTTTCAAAGACGGCAGTCTTTCTTGGCCAATATAATTAAACCCAAAAATCTCGGTCTGTACGTCGTCCGTCTGCCTGTTTGGCGGTCCCCCTATTCAGTGACTGTGACAAAAGATAAAAGTATATGGAAAAGGGTACTTTGTATGAGCATTAGCTTTCCAAACCACTAGTGGCAGTGTCGATGGTTGTCAACATTGTCGAGCAAGATGAATTCATTACGCATATTTCAAGCAAAACATCAATATGTTACTAATACAAGACGAAGTTTGTTTATTCCAAAATGAATGTGCCCTTCCGAATTCCGACAGCAAGCCACAGTTACGCGTTAAAAAACATGTTGACCATCACAAAAAACAAAAAGAGCTCTGGCCCCAGCCTAGACGTCGATGCGGCATTCAACAGCAACAAAAGGTTTTAATAGATGGCGCACGAGCTGTGAAAAACAAATTTCGAGAAACGCTGATTAAAAAAAATATTTTTAGAGGGGGTTGAGAGCAATGGATCAACGTAGGTGGACAGCTGAAGTTTTTAGGTACCTATACATGAAAAGTGTGGAGACACAGTTGCTAAGGAAGACTGAAAGGCTAACGCTGAAATGCGGAGAGAAGAGTGGAGAATCCAAGGCCAAGGTAACCAAAAATGTGGCAAGGAAGATAGAAACGAATAAATGGAGAGAAAAAAATGGAATTTAAAACTTCGTCAGAGATGAAAATGGCTGTGAAATAAAACATCAGTAAGGAAAATTTCTACGATAATTCTAAAGACAGTGCTTTGCTCTTCGAGGGTAGAGCAGGTTGCTTGCGAAGTAAGAGCATTTTAGGGAAGTATTCGCCAAATGTCGGGGTATCCGTGGTGTGCGGAAACGAAACAGAAACTATGCGGCACATAGTGTTAGAATGCGAGGGTATTCATGCAAGTCTAGAGGGAAATATTCGGCTTCCCAACGCCATACGATTTAAGGGTGGAACAAAGGAAGTTACCTTCAAGGCTGTCGAGGCGACGAAAAGAATATTAGAATGCTTGTGGACGAAACCTAGAGCGGGAAATATTGTATAGTAAAGCTCCACCTGTACCAGAAAAAAATAAGTATTTTGTGCCTATTAAGTTTTTTGCGTGTGCCGTAAGAGCAGCGCTAGTATTAAACGAGGAGTGTTAAACATAGGTATAACAGTTCCTTTTTAGTTTTTTTGTAAGATGACGCATCATCACATCGATACAAACGTGATGCCACTATAAATCATAAATTATGATAATCATCATCATCACTACAAAAATGAATTGGCTGAATCAAAGCTCTGCGGTGTTTATTGTTTGAGGAGCGAGGCGACAAGGGAAGAGCGTAAGAGGTGGGCGAAGAAGACAAGACAGACACTTACGTTGAAGCGGCAGCGGAAGACTATCGTCATTCAACGACATATGCAGCGACGCGAGCACATACGCAGCCAATTCTTTTAAATACGATAGTCTTTCTTGGGCTACTTAAACTCGGAAATTTTGGTCTGTCTGTCTGTCTGTCTGTGACTCGATTCAGTCACCAGGCCCAAGTGAAACCAAATCTGCGCAATAGTCTTATATACTCAGAACTAAATCTAAACGTCTAAGTCCCGTTTTGTGTTCATACTTGTCAAAATTGTTGGACGAAAACAAGACATTACGCAAATATAACACAGAAAATTTATACATAAGTGATATTTACAGTGTCCCTTTACAAAATTCATAGATGCTTGAATTTTGCGAAATCGAATACTACATCCACTGCAGAAAAAAATTCAGTCCGTCGCCTGCTGTCGCCCACGCCACTATATCTTCTGGCAGGTTTTTAAGAAATCAAGCCGCAATCGTTACGAAAGGTTCCGCTAGATAAGTTTCACGTTCTGTTTGGAACGGACATGGAGTAAGGTAGCGTGGTTCTATACACCTTGTAGTAGGGCGCCTCACTTCACGCGCGGCTCCGCCGTGGGGCAGCGCTGGCATCGAAGCACCCGGTCTGTAGCGGTGGAATGCGGTAAATTTAAACTGACCTAAGCAAATTTTGCGTTTTTACCTCAGGAGGAGCGCGACGGAAGAGGGACAGCATGAGAGGGCAGCGGGAAAGCAAAGGGAGGCATTTCCTAGGAAAATGTGGACAAAGACTATCGTCTTTTATGGACATGTGCAATGAAAGGAGCAGATACGCGGCCAATGTTTTTATGTAATATATCTATATTAGTAACGACCGCACCAACCACGCAAATGCGATGTACCTCGTAGCCGCTTGTGTGGGCCCACATCATTTTTTTATATTCGATGGTTGCAGATAGGAAAATAAAATTTCGACGTACCGCGTAAGAAACTCTGTTCAGCTGCAAATTTTTATGTTTGGTGTTTCTTGTCAAAGAGTAAAGGGCACAGCTCAATTAAAAAGATATCACTTCGGTGATAAACGTCTGTTCGTGTTAGATGTGGCTACAGAGGATTCACAGAACAGCTTTAGAGTAGTTGTTCCTGCGGTTAGGCGTCGTCGTCACCGAGCGAACAGGTGATGGCAGATGGCAGGATAAAAAAAGTCAAGGCACAACTCAGCGGAGGAAGATCACGAGCGAAAAATGTCGAGAAAGCTACAAACAACGCATCATGAGGAAAATGAGGAAAGCGACTATGACGAAATAGTTATGGGGCGGACTCTTTAGCGTTGGTAAGGCGTTTAATGGCTTGCATACATGGTGAGGGAAGCTCCCAACGCTTTCTTGGATACCATTAGAGAAAGCACAGGAGTGGAGGTCTGTCGGTGGCTGCCTAAAGATAGTGCCAGAGTTGTATTTAAATGTACTGAGAGACACCGTTCAAATTTCCTACCTCAGTGCATCGCACTTTCAACATTGGAACAGCTTAGCTCACATTTCGCTTTATGGGGTATGAAAATCGCCGGCAAATTTTAAGAGGACTAACGTTAGGCGCCTGTTCCTGGCTTATGTGGTGGGTTAGCCGTTGGCGTGACAAATCGAACGCAAGGAGCGCAGGGGAGACTGAAACTGGGATAACGCAGAGCTCGGCTTGTAAATACTGACAGTGAAATTTGAGACAACATGCCTATAAAAGAAAAAAAACAGGTGCACCGGGAGCACAAGAAAGAAACCTGGAAAAATACTTAAGGAGAGGGATGAGGTGAACGATTACGATGCCCATAAATATTCGTTAAATATTCAGGTAGTTATGTCGGGGTAGTTTACCAGATGTAGTTTCCTTTCCCTAAGGTTTAGGCGAAAAGCTCCACCCAATAAATAAGCATTTATTCATCACCCGTGCTGTTACTCCTGATCCAAGCCGGCCAACCTTCCATATGGCTACTTCCGTAGGCATAGAACTCCCATAGGCATGGTCCATAGGCCATGCTTACAAGAAGGTGACTCGAAGTGCGGAGGTGATTCAGTGCCCCGAAGGAACGGTCGATTGTACACTATAGCACTGAGTGACGTAGAATCAATTGCCTGGGCGGTGCAGGAATTGGCCGGCTGAATGGGGACCTTTGAGCTGCAGTTACTTAGCTTGAATGCATGCTTGAAAGCTATGCATAACCAACTAGCCCCAACAGATGCCCTGTTAAAGTAGTTACTTGCCAACCCGTTCTTAATTTTGTTGTACTTTTTTTTGGTTCAGGGTTGATTCGACTCTATTATTGTTGTTACAAAAATATTAACATCTGCGCCTAAACATCACAGCCCATAAAATAAAAAACGACAGAAATTTTTATACGTCCTCATTCATACAAGTTTTTGCTAAGACGCTACTGATCCTAAGTTGTATTTCCGTTCGATATTACGACTGAACTGATCTCTGTGTTTTCGCCAGGTTCGTCTTGTTCGTTCATTCCGGATTCTGGGACGACATGGTGTCCTGGCCCTTGGACAAGAAGATATCAATGGTGCTTCTGCATCCGACGTGCCCTGACAAGGACAAGACGTTCCCGACAGAAGTCGCCGCCGATTCGCTGCATTCGTATTTTAAGAAGCCCGAGATAGAAGTATCTAACGAAGGGTTGGTGTGCGTTGAGCTCAACTGGGAGGAACTGAAGGCGGAAGGATTTGTGGCTACCGACGCTATTTCTATCGACATTTTGTTCCACTAGAGCGGGGCGATGATTTTAGGCTGAAATCGTGGAACAGATGATAAGGCCAAACCACATGCAGCGGTTTTCTGGCGTTTTGACGAGTCGGCGTCTTTTAACGTCTCCGCGTGTTACTGGGCGTACCAACAATGCAAGAAACGCCCCCGTTTGCGCGCGATACAAAGGTGTCTTTCTCGCCAAAAATAGGCGTCAGGAAGCATCCGAAATCCGTCTGAAGCATCCAGCTTTCTGCTCCGTCTCAAGTTTGGCGGTCAGGTCGTTTCCCAGAAACAACTCAATTTCTTTCATTTAGCAATCAGTTGCGTTGAGACAAATTGCGAGCAATATCTACCCGAAAGCGCGCACTCAATTAGTGGCTATCATGAATTCCATCGGAAAGCTTGGGGATTATCGATAGCTTTTATAAGACAGCTAATGCTGCGTTGCATCATTGTATTAGCAAGATATGGCTTGCCCTCAAGATCTTGTCGAGATAAACAATCCTTATCAACTGCAGGATTCTGGTGGCGCATTCCATTCCACTCATGGCTACTGTAGATTTTTTATGCGATCTGCCATAGCTTTGTACGAGGTAAATACCCTTTGCTACATCGCTTATAGGTCTGGCATGATTGGCGTCGAGCGCTTTATCGGTGCACGAGAAGCAAGCGTTTCGATGGCCAGAATTTCTTGAAAAGCGAAAAATGTATACAAACATGACAACATTCCCTCACGACCTAGCTTGGGGCATTAATTTTTTTTCCTGCTCTTCGCCCGCTTAAGTAGACAAGAGGTGGATGGCTTCACTTTTGTTTTGAAGGCGGGTGATGGAATCCTAGCAGAGCCTTTCTTTTTTTGCATTGAGCGTTTTATCAGCTGTTCCACACAGTATATGCTGGCATTTGTAGCCTTTCAATTTACAATTGACGTTCTACTAAAGCCTTAATAGCAAGGTTGGCCCGAACTTTGCTACACACTTTAGATTTATGGCGGGGTTGGTTCATAACTTCAACGTGGGGAGCCAAGTAGCACGAAAAGTGGGCAAAATTGGTTGATGTTTATCATGTTGGCGGATTTTGTTCAAATTTAGGGGAATAACTTCAAGTACATTTTGTGGTATTTCAATATTGGCCCGCAAGTATTCTTAGCAAAGAATAAAGATGGGAAACTATATTTTTTGTGGCAAAGCTAGGGTCCTCATAACGCGAGTTCCACAACCCAAATTAACTGCTCATGAACGATAGAAACTAACTTCATAAATACGCCAGATTCAAGAAAAAAATATGTCTAACGCCACGCATCAATGCAAGAGCAGGAGCGTGACTTCGGCGGCCTCGTGTGCTTATTCGCTTTCTCTTGCGTGTCACCGCTGACGCAATTCACAATTAACAATTTATTCAAGAACAACAATACAATCAGCCCAAGACTCACCGCATAGGCCTCGAGCTGCAAAACGAAATCCGGTTTTCGCCTATATTTCTAAGGCGTACATATTTGTCGGACTAACTGGGGACTGTCGGCAGTGAGTACGAAATTGTAAATTGAAGAGCCCCGTCCTGGCGCTCAACGACGCCTACGCTCGCGGAACGCCTGATTTCGGGTGCATGCGGTTCGGCCTTAAGATACAGGAATACTTGTGCACATGGAGTCGCCGAGGCAGGGTTGAGTCGCCTTAAGGTTTAAACTTACAGCGGTCCTCTCGCGTTTGTATCCGATCCATCTAAAAAATCAAAGGACGGAGCGAAGGAATTCGTGGAAGGGAATCAACTCAGCACCTCATGGTTAGCCCGCTCATCGCGACGAGCGCATACACCTGTCCCCTGTCTGCGGCACGAACGGACTCGCCCCGGTGGCGTTTCGACTCACCATGTCCGCTTATACGTGAGTGGGCTGAGTGAAAAAAAAAAAACATTGAACCCAGTTCCACCCTGTGTGGAATCCAGTGAAGCACTGGAGCTGCGGTTCTTCTGTGTCGGCTCGAGCGTTAACGGGCGCTCGCCGCAGAACCGCAGCGCCGTTTCCGCGCAAATTCTATGGATCGCGGGAACAATTCGGCAGCTAAACATCAGCAGCGGGAGCCTCCCTTCCCTCTCCCACCCCCGCGGGAGAAAGAGTTACCCGCCCGTTCGAGACAGCTGCGGAAATATAAATGAGTGCGCAAACCACCGGCGAGGCCATTTTCAGGACCACCTAGAGTCACTAGATGAGATACAGAGTACCAATACTGAGGCACGCAAGTGAGCAACGGCAGACATTTTGTTTCTTATCAGTGTTGCGGGATCGCCGCTTCCGTGGCCTCACCGCTAACTTGGACGTGGTCATCTGTAAACACTGCTGAAGACGCAGCAACGCGGCATCATCGGACACACCTCTGCACAAGAATGCTGTGAAGCGCGTTATCTTTTATTCGCGTTCGAAACGACGCCAGTCGCGCGCAGCCGCAGAGCAGGGAGGCCGAGCTGAGACTACCACAGTTGACAGACAGAAACCGCATAAACAACGAAATGGCTGTGCCCACGAATCGCGGCAGTGCACACAAGTGTCACGTGATGCCAAGTGGCCAATGATCTCGGCGGCAGCACAGACAATAGCAGAAAAGAGTGCCACTAGTCTGTAACCTTATCAAGTCACACTAGGACCCCCGATATAGGCCGCTGGCCGGTTTGGGAATTTCCTCTTTCCCCTGCGTGAAGCATGATTTACCGCCAACAGACAAGAAGGCTTGAAGTGCAACGCCTCCACGGTGAAAACCTGCTTACCTTGACTCAACCCTCCCTTGTATATACAGACCAAGAGAGGTGAAATGGGGCGCCTCGCAGGGCTCTTCCAACCCCGCAATTATTTCTTCGTTGTTGCCGAACTCGAACTTCGGCAACCACAGGGTAACGACTAGTGGTAACGTATTATTCTTTAGACATTAACCTATGTGGCGCTGTGTACTCTTGCAAAAACTGTAGCCGTTCTTAATCTCCATCGACGTAATACAAAAACAACTACTCCCACAGTAACTTGATGTGTAATTTTGAAATATTTTTACAGATGTATATGTAGTACACTTTTTTCTGTTTTATTTTCTAGGCACATATTATTCTTGTTTGTGTTGGTAATCCCCTTTGAACAATTTATTCTTGCGTGCTCTACTGTGCTATGATACAACTGCATTCGCTGCTTATTGGTGTCAGTCCGTGCAATAGCTGTCTAATTAGTACACTTCCCATCTCTGGGAAGTTGTTGAGTAAGCAGTGCAATCAACTGCAAAGCTGCTTTGTGTACCAAATGAGATTTGTGGATTTTTTGCTCCAGATTTGCGAAGGAATCCAGTGTATGCATTGAAGCGAAAGTTTTAATAAAGTGTCGATTTCTAATAACAATTTGCGGAAAAGCTGGCGCTTCTATTGTACTTTGCGAGCTATTGTAACCAACATTGTTTTCAAGACATCTGTAGCCTAGTCCCGAGGACGTCGTGAACGTGGGTGGGATGTGGAGGCTCTGCGCATCCCGACCTCCCACTCCCTGCTGGCCTCAAATAAAGTCTTTCTCTCTCTCTCTCTCTAGCATATATGTAAAGACGTACGATATTCGAACTCAGTTGTAATTCATGTTTCGTGTATTAAGCTGTTCACAAGAAAGATGCACCTCCGTTTATTCACCGTTATTTTTTATTGTTTTCCACTACTTCAACATCGCGGTCCATGGGCTGAGTACTTTACAACTTGGTTGCGGAGTATTTTATGCTCACTGCCGGGTCGGGTACTGTAATGGCACCGATTGGTTAACTAGCCAAAGTAAAGGCGCATAAACTGGTGAACGCCTCTAAAAAGGAATCAACCAGTGACTCCTATAATTTATGCACGATGTTTCAAGTAAGCTGCCGTAAACGGCCATTCAATTCAGGTGAAAAGGACACTGGGTGAGTTTTCCGTGCATGTGGGTGCTAATCGAAAAGGGGGTATCGGGAATGTGAGGCTAGCATGCATTCCCCGCGCTATGAGAATTTGACGATCTTAATTGAATAAAGATACTAACTGTAATGATTGCGCTGTGGCGTTCCACTTTGAGATCTGTTACTTTTACTAGGCCAACGAGAATAATTTTAGCACGCTAATTACAGAAGAGCCAATCGGCAAGTAGCAATGTACTTTCCCGACAAATGTCCACTGCGCTGAGAAAGAGGAACGGGAGGTGTAGTGAGTCAGAAAGACTGAAAGAAGGGAAAAACACAAAAAAAACCAGGAGATGGTATTAATACAGAGTTGTAGCAGAGCGGAAACCCGGGTGCGGTACACAGTTGGCCCATGACGCATGCGCAGAACCTCTATCAGCCCCACGAAGCATGCCGAATTGGTGGCGGGGGGCCACCAGGAGTATCCCGCTCTGCTATGACTCACCAATGAGAGGAGGTATTCGGCATTTGGCTTCCAATGCTTTCACAATTCGTACATTATAGGAAGTACTTAGTTGTCTTTATATTTATTCTCTCTTTACGTTTCGGCAATCTTATTGTCGCCAACACTAAAAACCTGTATACAACCCCGCAAACGTCATTGTTTTTTGTCTAATAAACTAGCAGAATTCAAAACATACCCGTAGAGGTCCCGGCAGGAACATCACACAAACTCCCTGGGTAATTAATGATGTTTGAGGATTTTAGAAGCAAAAACATTATATTCGTTAGTTTGGGCATAACACGCCGAATCCCATTACGCTGCTTATGGATGGCAGTACCGTGGTTCTATAGAGTATTGCGTTAACTTTCCACTTCAGTGTGTCCATTGGAAGAACACTAAACACAACAGGTAACCCAACATTTGCATTTACAGCCGTAACTATTAGCAGTTATTCTTCCCCGAAATATGCCGCTCAACGGGCATGAGTAGGCGTGATTGCCCGCGTGTTCAAACAAGGGCTTTACTTCTAAGAACAAAAGAGGTCTGTATCCCGCACGGGGTGCATTGAGTATTCATGGTAGCGGTATTGGTTACCCCGCGGACACCCCCGAGCCCCCAAACATAAGCTGTCGCCAACCGTAGCGATGTGTTTATAGGTGGATGGTAAGAAACCGCGAACGGTGGCAGCCGGAATCATGGTTAAGCTCCGGACGATGGGCTCCCTGTCTCTTTACCAGGCAGGGAGGTCCGGGACTTCTCTGAAAATCAGGGTGTGGTTAGAGGAGAAAGAACCTATGTCCCCTGCTTTTTGTATATGTCAGATAGTAAATTGGACACCTCCCAAAAAACCTGATCGGTACCAGAAAAGGGGCCGCACCGAAGTGTTATCCGGCGCTTTCTGGTTCCATTGTTACTAAGCTAACTGCTACTCTCGCTTTCCTGTGATCGATTCAGTTCACTCAAAAAGACGTCTCGCTTCACAGTCTGTGCTCCTGATGTCAACGTTTCTCGGAAGTGTCATATATGAAGCATATACAACTCAGGACCAAATAAATCCTAAAATAATTAAGAATAATCAGCAGGCTACCAACCTCCTGAAATCAATTTGCTTGGTCAATATGGATATCAATTTCACACCCCACCGGAGCCGGAATGTCTCCCAGGGTATGATCTCTAAGCCTCATCTGATGACCGAAACGGACAATGAACTGCTTGACGGTATGAAGGAACAGGGTGCTCCGGCTGTGCGGTGCATCGCGATCCGTCGAGATGATAAGCACACTCAGAAAAAGCATGTCATCCTGATTTTCACCGCTCTTCCCTTCCTCAATTCATTGACGCCGGTTTTATTACATATCAAGTCCGACCACATATACTCAACCCGCTCCTTTGCTTTATAAGCCAGCGCTTCCGGCACAACACACACTTCTGTCACGGCTGATTAACCTGCGCAAAATATGCGGCAAGTGATCATCTGACAAAAAAATGGCTCCAATCCACGTTCCCAGGCAGCACAGGACTGTGCGGCCTTACTCAAGCCGGCGTACTTTGGCCGGTGATTCTCTGCCCCGCCTTTCTCCGGCAACCATGTTCGACCCGTGTCCAAATGTGGGCCTTTTGGCCGTATACGGCCGTACTCCCATCACTGTCCAACGGCCAGTCGACCGGCTTACGTTCATACGGCCAGATTCCAGCCGTAGCGCTCCGGCCATCCCAAAGCCACCCGTGTGTGGGCGAAGTACGGCCACCGGAGGACAGCTAAGATGTGGTCGTAAGACTCCAGCTTGACTAAAGCTGCCGGAAATTCGGCCGTGCTACGGGCATTGTAGTTCAGCCACAGTACGTTAACTGTACTGAGGCCGGTGGACGACCACTGCATGCAGCGCAAGCATATGACTCAATCGCGCTGTCCAGCAGCAAAAACCCACAATTTTGGGTCCACTGCACCCACATCAAAGTGAGCCCGCGCGCAACCACCAGCCGTCCAGCCTTCAGCGCAGCCTGGCTTAATTATCAGCGTCAGTTTACACCAAAAATAATTTATTCAAGACTGCCCACAAATGGTCGTTCCTTTAATTGCTGTGCTTTTTTACTGTCGAATACAGCAAATATTCATTTCTTTTCAGAGCTGGAATAGCTGTATTGTCCAGGTCCGGATATCTTCTGTGGGGCGGCTTACCTGTAATAAACAAAAAGATGGGGGGGGGGGGGGGCAGAGCGGAAGGGGCATACTTTAGTGGGTTGAATTTCACAAAGATGAAAGTGCCGCTTTTAGGCAATTTCTGTTAAGCCAATACTTTCATGCTCTGACTAAATCAACTACATTTACAACAGCTGCTTGACCAGTTTTTTGTATATAAAACCGGTGCGAATTCCTTTACGAAGCGGTTCGGTACTCCACAAAACACTCAGTATCAGCAGCATTCAATATAATTTACTTCACACAAAACGTATGTCGAGTATTTGCCCATTTTTCTTGCAAAGAAAATTTCTACTCGATCAACTTTTTTGATGATCTTTCACAGGGCTGATCCTAGAAGAGGTCAAAGAAGTACTTTCAGTTTTAATATATTTTAAAAGCAGAGCATTTCTTTAACACACGATGTCACCCGGCGTTGTCGGCATGCCTCGGCGTCCACAACAGCCGTTCCAGGTGCGCCCTCTCCCCCACTCCTCCTCTCCCGCATCACGCTACCCTCCTCGCTCTCAACAACAGGGTCGCACCCCTCCCCCTACACTATATAAAAAAATAATACTTACCGGCGCCTTGTTTAGATCCCACGACCCTGTGGGCGGAACGCGAGGTACATGGTGCTCTACCCACTGCGCCACAAAGCCGACACAGAATGAAAGGCTACGAACGCGCCTTATATCCGTGACTCATTCATACTACGTCAAGAAGCTGCTGATAAAACGCATTCACTACCTGTGGGCGGAACGCGAGGTACATGGTGCTCTTCCCACTGCGCCACAAAACCGACACAGAATGAAAGGCTACGAACGCGCCTTATATCCTTGACTCATTCAAACTACGTCAAGAAGCTGCTGATACAACGCATTCACTACCACCAACTCCCCAAACACTAAACCTTAACGCAATACACCCACCCCTATGCGACGCATTTACTCGAGTCCTTTTCGCAGGGAGATGGGCCCTTTTTTATGTTGTTTTCATGAGTTACATGCACACTCCTTAATAGTCCAAAAGAACTTAATTTTCCTCTAAAGTCGTACTGCGTTAAGAAAATTCTAGACGTGTTGCGAATGACGCCCTTCTTCAGATGGCTGCAGTTGTATCGCTCTGTGTTCACGCAAGGAAAGGCGTAAGACAAGAGTTTCATATTTCCTTTCGAACAAGTAACTTAACATTTGTAGTATTCATACCGCAAACCTTGCATACTGCAACGAATAGAGCAATAAATATTTCATTGATCAAGTTTGAATGCGTAGGGTTCTCAACCCGTCAGAGGCGAACTTGCGGCTCCGCAAGTGTTTTTATTTATTTATTTATTTTTTTTTATTTATTTATTTAATTATTTATTTATTTGATACCTGCTTGCCCTTGCATGCATTAAAGCATGGAGATATCAAATATGAGACCAAATAACAAAATAATTCTACAAAGTGAGGTGAAAATCGTCATTATAAACACTGGATAAAATCATACGCGGGAGATAATTACACTCTAATCTTCATCTAAAATAAAATGAATCGCGCAAGGCGTCACCTTTAAAGGAAAGTTTAAAGGAAAGTTTAAATTAAAGCTTGCCAAGGCAATGGATCGATAGCGGCACCAAGTGCCGGTGGTGTTTTCTGTTCCACAAAACCTTGGACGCCTGTGTGCGCAAATTTCCGGCAAGCCAAACCGAAAAAAATTGCCCCCACCTCCCCGAAGGGAATCGTGAGGAAGTGCGAATGCATTTCTTGCGCCGAGAGTACACGGCGTAGTAATTCTGCCATCGCCTTGAGAGGCGCAGTACCGGCGAGGGGGAGCTGTCAGGCGAGGGGAGAGGCGCGCGCCGAGGGTGAGTGCAAACCTAACGGGGGGAGAGGCGCGCCAGCTGCAGAGCATGTGACGTCACGGCGCGAGGAGAGGGGGAGCAGACGCAAAGGCGCCAGCGCGCGGTCACGTGGGAGTGTGACGTCACGGCGCGAGGAGCGGTGCGGGAGCCGGCGCGGGCGCGCGCAGCCACGGCGCGGGAGGCGGAGCGCACGCGGGTCACGTGGGGTGTGACGTCGCTGCGCCGTTGCTACAGACGCTCCTCTCCGCTCCTCGCGCCGTTGCTAGGGGAGAGGAGGAGGAGCAATGCGGACGGCGGATTCAGGGTCGCTTATAAAGTGCATCGCACTTAAAAGTGCGAAAAGAGGCATGCCAAGCGCTTTGTGCCCTGTGACGTCGGGGTAGTATACGAGATAACGCTTTCATGCGGGGAAGCCTACATCGGCCAGATTAGCAGATTTGTGAATTACTGGGCATGCGAGCATAGTTCTCTATAAACAATAATACGCACGCGCATTTTCCCGGGCATTGCGAAGATTGCAGGCCTGTCAGTCCTTTGGAAAAATGCAGACCTTTCTGTGAGCAGATTAGAATTCTGGGCAGGAGTGATAACACAGTGGCGAGGGAGCTCTTGGAAGCTTTTTACATTAAGCAGAAAGGGGACAAGTGCGTCGGCGATACTTCTGTGCGTTTGCGTGCCAGCGAGTTTGAATTTTTGAAAGCGTCACTCTGATCATGTTATCTGGTTGATGCGTTCCACGTAGTGTACCGAAGTGCCCGTGCGCACGCTCCTGATGATTCATGTATAAATATGAGACGATGCCTCAATAAATGTTAGTTTCAAGTGAGCGCTTGTCCCCCCGTCCTTCTTTATTGTCGTTATCCAAGTCGCGCTCTATTTTTTTTAATCATAACATTCGTCCGTCCCAATAAACAACTCAAACACAAATGCCTACAAACAATCAACTTTCTTAAACTCCTGTCACACCGGTACTATGGAACAGACAAGCAACTCCTTTTACGTTGTTTAGCAGCCTGGTGGTTTCTGGATTATACTAGGGAAGTGCGGTATATGGGTCTGCAAAAAAACGGCACTGAACTGCTCGACCCTGTGCTGTATCTGAGGATTCGCCTTGCGAGTGGCACTTTTCGCACTAGCCCAGTCTAGAACATCGACGTCGAGTGCGATAAGTGGTCCCTGCATCACCAGATATTATACATGAACTTGCTTCGCGCCTCAAAAATCACAGCTGGGGCTAACCATCATTTCACTTCCACTCCTAAAGATACGTCCACAAAAGAGCTCTTTTTTAATCGTCCATTCATGTCTCTGACATTGACACTTAGTGTGAAAGAGGATGTTTCTGAGCTCAAGGTCTCCTTTTTAGACATGCACAAGACATACATAATAAAGCTTATGTCATCTTGCAATCTCCGTCCGGTGTCGTGCGATTTGCCGTTTACGAAACATGATATAAGCAGTGCACCAAGACTGGAAATTCCGCCGCATTTCTTGTTTCTGCAAGACAAGTACCAGGGTCCGGAATTTTACAGCAATGCGTCAAAGACTGCTACTGTTGTTTCTTGTGCTGCGCATCGAGAGACCTTTCACGCCTGTATGACGATGAATGTCCTTAACAGTATTTTCACGCAGACGCATGCGGCATATCAATGATTTAAATCATATTATCCAACACCCAGTGCCGAAGTCTACTGTGTACGCGGACTCCCTTAGTGCTGTACGTTCTTTGTCATCTAGAAAGCGGTATGAAAATTATTTATTCAATCTTGTTTTTAAGGCCATTATATATGCCTATACATCAAGCCTCGAATTGTCGGTAATGAGGTCGCGGATGAAATGGCTGGGGTGGGCTGCACTGGCAGACACAGTTTACATAAGAGTACCCTATACTGGCATCACACCACACATCAGACACCTTCGTAAGACATGACAAACAGAATTAAGTACACAGACAGACAACAAGTTACACGTAATAAAACCACACTTAGGACTATCTGCCTCCGCCACACGCAACAGATGCACACAAGTCGCCTTGGTTAGATTACAGATAGGCTACACGCATGGGACACAATCACACCATCTCACCCGATCTTCAAGACCTATGTGTAGCAGGTGAGCAGAGGGCCTTTCACAGTCCACATACTAATCGCACATGCAAGGCATTCAACACAACATGACACAAACACTCTCTTCAACTGTACAGACAGCACGTTTTACTCCACCCATCGTTGTTTTGGGGTAACGATGCCATCGTTACTGCCAAACGAGATTTCAAGTATTGGTCAGATGTAAAGTTTTTAAACGTCAGTTTCGCTCATGCATAATGAAAACTGGCCCTGTACACCAGCTATCACTATTGCCTGTAATTGATTGTCATATTAGACACGCGCAAGTAATTTTTAGTTATGCAGTTTTGCTTACCGCTCTGTGCCCCGGCTGGAATCTCGCCAGAAAAATGCAACCATCATCATCACCATAGAGCACTGCAATCTGAGCAGTGACCCAGGACTAATGCGCGGGGGGTGACCAATTAAAGAGCGAGATCTCACAAGCTGGACTCGCAAAAATCGCGCAGCTAACCAACCATATTTGGGGTGAAGCCCCTTAGGTGCTGGGGCTGTTGGCGCGTCCTGCCGTCATCGTCGTAATCATCGTATTGTGTACGGCGGTACTAAAACACATGGGAACTCGTTTACGCCCCGCTCTGGAACGTAACGCGTGCTAAAAAACTCAGGGACACTCGTTTGCACCTCGCGCTGGAGCGCTTCGTAACGCGCACTAAAAAAACAACAGGACACTCGTTTACGACTTGCCCTAGAGAGCTCCGTGCTTAAAAACAAGAGACGTTTACAGCAAAGCTGTATACATTTACCCCCAAATGGTTTTATATCCGTACGAAAAAACGCCAAGGCGCCAAGAGTACAGTTATACACTGCATGCTTCGCCCGTCCCCACGTTTTACGGTAGTGGAGATGTCCCGGTGTTACTTTTATTACATCGTCAGGTTTCCTGACATATACGATGTATGGCATACAAACCATCCAGATTTGCGGCGCTTGTAACCATTTTTTCGGATTCACAAACATACTACTGGGCTCACAAGTGTCACGTGACCGGATGGTGGGGTGGTCTTAACCAGCTCGGAGCAATACACATAGGGAAGCTGTTGACGTGTTTGACATAACACACATTTAATGCACATTGGAAAGCCCTAACACAAAAGAACTCAATCATTAAACTACACTCAAACGATAAACACTCACACCTCTAACAATCCTAACCAACAATTCAACTCTCAACCCAAAAGGCTCTACAATAAAGTTCTACACAATTCGTCCGAATCAACTCATTCTATCACCTTCTAGGTGATCACACTAAACCACAACTTCCTAGTTGTGTCCTTTACTGCTGCGTCCCTACTGGACTGGCCTACTCCGCTGTCGTCGGCGCTGACGTGTCGCCCCCGTTGCATGGCCGAGACTCGGTGGTAGCCGTCTTCTCGCTTCGGTGCCGGCGTTCGATGCGCGCGGTCACTCCTTGGACGGCGTGGGCTCCGCGCGTCCTCACTTCCTTGCTCGGTGGTTACCCCCTGGTAGCCTCTCTCGCTGGAGGTCCTTGATGCCGGCGTTCGACGCGCGCGGTCATCCCTTGGGCGGCGTGCTTCCTCGGTGGCTACCTCCTGGTAGCCGCTTGTGCTGTGTGTTTACGCCGAGACGCAAGGGAAACCCGAGCCGACGGCGCGCAGCCGGCGGCTCGGCCCGACGCAGGAAATACGAGGGCGCGACCCGGGGAGGGGAAGCGAAAAATAAAGGCACTCTCAGACTGAACGCCAGACGTGTCGGCTGTATGTTTCTCGCGCTCCGCGAACACTACATGGTGGCAGCGTACGTTCGAACCTGCTACGAAGGCACCGATGGAGGGGTCGCAAGCCCAGGAAGGAAAAATGGCCATGTCCAGTTTTCAATGCAAGCCTCCGGAGGAATTTACTTTCGCAAGCCCAAGTGAGTGGCCGCAATGGAAGCGGCGTTTTGAACGTTTTCGCATCGTGAGTGGCCTCGCCTCGAAATGCGCGGTGGAACAAGTCTACGCATTGGTCTACTTTATGGGCGACATGGCAGAAGACATCTTTGCCTCATTCAAGTTGACAGAGGAACAGAAGAACAGCTACAACGATGTTTTGCAGGCGTTCGAGAACCACTTCGTAGTTCGAAGAAATGTCGTGTACGAAAGAGCGACATTCTTCAGAAGAGAACAGCGGGAAGGAGAAGGTGTCGAAGAGTTCGTCACTGAGCTACACCGACTGGCCAAGTTGTGCAGTTTCGGAGAACTGCATGACGAGATGATCCGGGACCGGATAGTAGTGGGCATCAGGGACCGCAAGCTGTCTGAACGAATGCAGCTGGATGCGGAGCTGACCCTCGAAAAGGCCACCAACATGGCGCGACAGTCTGAAGTCGTAAAAGAACAAGCTGCTACGCTCCACCGAGACAAGGAAGGAAACGTGGACAGAGTCGGCCAGACTCGTAAAATGACTGTACCTCCAAGAAATCGGAAGGGGTCTGCAACACGAGACAAGAAGCCGCCTGAATCGGAAGCAAAGCAGTGTATGTTCTGTGGCTACTCGCAGCACACTACAGGGAAGTGCCCTGCACAAACCGCGACGTGCAACAAGTGCCGCAAAAAGGGACATTTTGCCCGTGTCTGCAAAGGAGGAGCATCAGTCCGCGAGATCGTTAGTAGCAACGATGCATTTCTCGGAGCCGTCTCATCCAGCTGCGACGACAAGTGGATGGCTACTGTGGACATCAATGGGTCGCCCGTCACCTTCAAAGTGGACACTGGAGCTGATGTGACTGTGATTCCTGTGAAAACGTACCGGAGATATTTCAGGGATCTTCATCTCCAGAAGCCAGACAAGATTTTGAAGGGACCCAATGAGCGACAACTTCCTGTTTCCGGCATGATAACGGCAGACATGTCATACCGCGACACGTCGATGAAAGGAAGCATCTACGTTGTGGATGGTCTTCAGATGCCTCTCTGTCAAGGAAAGCTAGCGAAGAACTAGGCATTGTAAAACGTCTTTATCAAGTCCTCATTCAGAAAAGCGAAGCTGTCAACCCACAGGGTGAGTTTCCCAAGCTGTTCTCCGGTCTTGGTAAAATTAAGCTCGCATACAAGATCAAGCTTAAAGAAGATGCTGTACCGTTAGCGTTGACCACTCCTCGAAAAGTTGCCATACCATTAATGTCGAAGGCCAAAGCAAAACTTCAAGAGATGGTTCAGCTTGATGTTATCGAGCCAGTTGAGGAGCCAACAGAATGGTGTTCTGGAATGGTCATTGTTCAGAAACCTGACGGAGATGTACGCATATGCGTAGACCTGACTGAGCTAAACAAGTTTGTAGAGCGAGAAGTTCACCCTCTGCCTGTCAGTGAACATGTCCTTGCGCAACTTGCCGGAGCCCAGTACTTCTCCAAAGTCGACGCCAATTCAGGATTTTGGCAGTTTGAGCTTGCGGAAGAGTCTCGAAGCATGACCACGTTCATAACGCCATTTGGCAGGTACCGGTTCAAGAGACTACCGTTCGGAATCAGTTCAGCGCCTGAATTCTTCCAAAGGAAGATGTCACAGTTTTTGGATAACCTGGAAGGCGTCGTGTGTAACATGGATGATATCCTGATCTACGGCAGGACACAAGCAGAGCATAACGCCCGTCTCAGAGCGGTTCTGGAAAGGTTACAGAAACATGGCGTCTCGTTGAACCGTGAAAAGTGCGAGTTCAATGTTCAAAGGGTAAAGTTCTTGGGACACATCGTTGATAACCAAGGAATTCATGCCGACCCGTCAAAAGTGCAGGCTATCATTGACATGAGACCACCATCAAACACTCAGGAGCTGAGAAGGTTTCTCGGAATGGCAAACTACCTGATGAAGTTTGTCCCGAACATGTCAGAAATAGCTCACCCCATGAACGCTCTTCTAAACGCGAAAAGCGAGTGGGTATGGACCTCAGCCCAACAGAAAAGCTTCGAACTGCTGAAGAAAAAGCTGTCTGAAAGTCCAGTTCTATCAGTATTCGACCCAGAGAACATGACTGTAGTTTCAGCAGATGCCTCATCGTTCGGGTTAGGTGCAGTTCTGCGACAGAAGCAGAAAGATGGAGTCTATCGACCTGTAGCGTACGCATCCCGTAGCCTGTCAGAGACAGAAAGGAGGTACGCTCAGATTGAGAAAGAAGGCCTTGCTGTGACCTGGGCATGTGAGAAGTTTCAGGAGTATGTCACTGGATTACAGTTTACCATTGAAACTGACCATAAGCCGTTAGTTCCGATTTTCATGTCGAAACATTTGTCGGATATCACTCCCAGGCTACAAAGGCTAAAAATGCGCATGATGCGTTTTTCCTATAAAATGACACATGTGCCGGGCAAGGACCTTGTTGCTGCTGACGCTCTGTCTCGACAGCCGCTACCTCACCGAGATAGCACTGAGCTTGAAGAAGAAGTTGCATGCTACGTTAGAAGCGTAATTGCCAATCTTCCGTCAACTGACAAGAGACTTGCGGAAATTCGACGAGAGCAAGCGGCAGATCCAATTTGCAGCAAGTTGAGCAGCTACTGCAATGATGGATGGCCAGACCGCAAAGAGCTCCCTTTCGAATGTAAAGATTATTGGCAGCACAGGTCAGACATAGCTGTTCAAGATGGCCTTGTCATGAAAGGATCAAGGACTTTAATTCCTGGGCCCATGCGCAAAGAAATACTCGCGAAGATACACCAGGGACATCAAGGAACTGTTAAGTGTCGAGCAAGAGCCCGAGAGTCGGTATGGTGGCCGGGTGTATCGACAGAAATCGAAGAGCTTGTTCGCCGATGTACACAGTGCGTTAAAGAACAGGGATACAGACATGAGCCGTTGATGCCATCTGATTTTCCCGATCGACCATGGCAGAAAGTTGCCATGGACATGTTTCACTGTGGAGGGAAGAACTACTTGCTTGTGACCGATTATTATTCAAGGTATCCCGAGATCGCCCTGCTTCCGAGTATGACAGCGCAAGAAGTTATCAAGCACGTGAAGTCTATTTTCGCAAGGCATGGCACGCCTGAGACAGTTTTCAGCGACAATAGACCTCAGTTCAAAAAACTTGATGACTCTGCTTTCCGCCAGTTCGCGGAAGAATGGGGCTTCGAACACGTAACATCAAGCCCCAAGTTTCCGCAAAGCAATGGCTTCGTTGAGGCAGCCGTGCGGATCATAAAGAAGAGCCTACAGAAAACGGGGGACAGTTATGTTGCTCTTCAGGCGTACAGAGCCACGCCACTTGCAAATGGCTTTAGCCCTGCGGAGTTGTTAATGGGACGGCGTCTGAGAACGTCTGTTCCGGCAGTGTCTAGTTCGCTAGATCCCGCTGTTGTCGACAATACAGCGCTCCGGGCGTGGGAACTGCGCCGAGCAGCCCAACAGAAGAGAAACCACGACAGAAGGCACGGGGCTCGGATCCTCCGTGATTTAGAGCCGGGAGAAACTGTGTGGATAAAGAACCAGAACAAGACTGGAACGGTGCTTTCATCGGCGGGGTCTCCGAGATCTTACATCGTGGAGACAGACACAGACCAACTGAGAAGGAACCGAATCCACTTAGCCCCAGTCCCTGAAGTTGAGGTTCCAGACTCATCGAATGAATCAACGCCTGGGAGAAACCCGCCAGCTTCGCAAGATGCAAGGAGACGTGAGGTGGGAGAAGCGCCGGTTTACGACGACCAAAAGCCGCCAGAAACAAATGAACCCCAGGAGAGCTCATCCACCCCACAGGGCTACAAGACACGGAGTGGACGTGTAGTCAAGCCTGTCCAACGCTTGTGAAAGGGAAGGCTGAGAGGGGAAGATGTGCTGTGTGTTTACGCCGAGACGCAAGGGAAACCCGAGCCGACGGCGCGCAGCCGGCGGCTCGGCCCGACGCAGGAAATACGAGGGCGCGACCCGGGGAGGGGAAGCGAAAAATAAAGGCACTCTCTGACTGAACGCCAGACGTGTCGGCTGTATGTTTCTCGCGCTCCGCGAACACTACATTCGCTCTCGCTGGAGGTTCCAGGTATACGCTCGGCACGAACGTCGCCTTTCGGGGCCGTCGAGACGAACGTCGACGGAGCGTGGGCGCTGGCCGCTGGTGCCCGACCGATGCCGCTGGGGCCACGAAGACGCAGGTTCGTGGTGCACCTAGGATGACGGTGCCGATGCGAAGTCGGCCCGCTCCCGGCCAGGCTCGGATGGCGTGGTCGATGGCCTGGCCGCGTCCCCCTGGCTCGTTCGTTGAAGCGCACGTGCTCCGGCCGCCTCCTGGTTTCTTCGGTTTCTTGCCTCTCCCCTCCTCTTTGTGCGCCCCGCTTTTATACCCTCTGGGCTCTCTCGTGGCGCACTCCCATTGGCTCTTCGCCTCTTTTATGTCCTTATATGGCCATCTCGCCACTTGTCCCATGCGCGGCCTTCCCTGATTGGCCAACCAGTGCGCTGCCACCTTTGCCCATGATTCCTCGGTTCGTGAGCGCTGGCGCTTGCTGATTGGCGCGCTCCTGGCGCACACTTCAAATGGCCGTTCCTTTGTTCTTTTGCCTCGCTTTCCAGGGTTTTCATGCATCCTTTCTCGGGGGGGGGGGGTGCCCTTGACACACGACAACAAGAATTACCACCTCAGTATAAGGGAAGGCTGAACTAGGTGGAGAGGATTCGTATTTAAAGAGCAAAAAGACGTAACGGAAGAAATAGACAACGCGAGTGTTTTCTATCAACTGTTTCTTTTTGCGCCTTTTCCGTTTGAAGTATCAATTACCACTGTAACCCTGCAAGACTGCGGAACGTTCTTTGAAAGAGTTACCAACGAGATGCGAGACAAATAGTAACGCAGTCAAAACCTGATCTAACGAAAACCGATCTTACGAATTCCCCGATCTAACGAATAAATTCGGATTCCCCCGGAGGGGGCTATAGATCAAGGCTGTTATGAATTCGAAATAAAGAAATAAATTCAGCGCTATTCCGGATTTGACGAAATATTTTGAGAAGCACGCATATTTCAGAAGGAGCAATTGCGAATTTGTTTCATCAAAAGCCTACGAAGACTATTGCGCTACGTTAGAAAAGAAACGAGGAGTCTAGTTTCGTTTTTGCTGAGCTTTATTATATAAACACAGCAGTCCCATGGCCGCAGACCACGGAGTACAATGCAGCATGCTTTCCACAATTGTGAAGGGAAGGGAAGAGACTTCGCCTGGAATGGCGTCTAAGAAAAAGAACCTCAAGACGACCCCGCACGAGAACTTGGAGGAAGCCCTGTTAACCTGCACGTTTCCGGGATGCGAGCGACAAGAACGTTCCGCTCCGCGGGGAAGTAATACAACAGAAAGCACTGTGTTCCGGGTGTCCTCTGGCGGGCTATGCGACGACGTCAGGACAATTCCTGGCGGGCTTATTTTTTTTTTTTTTTGCCGACGACCTAAAGGCATTGCAACATTGTCGGCATGCAAGTGCCGCTGCCGGCGCAATTACGATGCCAATGTAGCTACTCGTACCGCCTCCCTTAGAGAACGACATTATGATAATATACTGCTTGTAAAGTGGCCATCGCGATTTTACGAAGTCTTAGATTTAACTAAATAATTTGCGTTTCCCGGTGACTTCGTTAGATCGGGATTTAACCGTATGTCGGTCTGTATGCGAACTAAAGAGTCCGGCGTGTGCCTATACCCCTGAAGCATCTGAGGCATTCTATGCAGGCATATGTAGAAGGCACCCCAACAAGTGTAATTTCATTTCGTCCTCAGCCCCCTCCAAGGATTTCAAAACTTATCCTGGTCAGCCCCTCACTCGTGGACCGGATGTTGTTAGTCAGCAGAGCTGACGTTGCGTCCATAGAACCACGATTCTACATAGTCCGAGTCCGGCATCTTCTCCCGTATTCCTCGTTCTCCATTTTAAAGGCTAAAGAATTGCGTTCGATCCCCACCACCGAGGCGATCACAATGGCCTACACACACTGAGCGAGCTGTGACATTGAACCAAGTTTGCCTACTGAACTATCCTGAAAAATGCTATTTATGTTGAAGATATCGTGCAGAGCTGACGAGAAGGGCATGTAAATGCGCCTGTCAGAGGAAAAAACTAAATTTTATAGCACAACCTCTACCAGTTCAGATTATTTTGCAAATTCTGTTACAAAGTGAAGCTTTGGTGTCCTTACTGATGCTGTTGTACGCCAATACGGGCTGCGGGAAAGCCAACTTTATATGAGGATGATGATGAATGACAGTGGGTGAAGCTAACGGAAAAAAACTCGGCACCAGAATCCCGGGACGCTCGCCGCCGAGTCTGTACACAAAGCAGCCGCGTCGGCGGATTGCCTCGAAAGCGCGTCATCCCTATTTCATATTTGCCGCGCTTTCGAGGCGCTTTTTCAAAGAAAGTGCTACGAGTTGTGCCGCGCCTCCGCCAGATGGCGCCACGGGTCCCGCGACCGAGAGAAGACGCAATGAAACATCCCCCTCGCGAGGGGCACGATCAAATGCAGAGCATCTCCGGGGTGCACGATGTTAAGTAGTTTGCGTTACGTTAATGTTGTTGCACTTGCGGCAACTGCTGACGGGAGAGCGCTCGTCAGCAGTAATTTGAATGAGTCAACGATATAAGGCGCGTTGGTAGCGTCCCAGTCTGTGTCGGCTTTGTGGCGCAGTGGGTAGAGCACCATGTACATTGCGTTCCGCCCGCAGGGTCTAGGGATCGAAACCGGGCGCCGGAGAGTTTTTTTTTTATATAGTAGGGAGGGGTGCGGTGCGGACTACGGACGTCAACGCGGGTAACATCGTGTGTTACTGAAATGCTCTGCATTTAAAAAAGCGGTTCATGTGGCCAGAATGGAACCTGTGTGTCCCTCACGTTCTGAAGCCGGCATATATCCGATTGCTCCATTTTGACAAGGTCGAAGGGAACTCTGAACAGTAGGTACTGATTCGCGCCGTGCACCCCAAACCCAAACGTTAGGCCTACGGAGTGCAAACCCAAGAGTTGCTGTCGGTATTGTCGGAAAGTGGGCCGTACCTCGAGAGTAGCTCATACTCTTAGTGTCGGATAGGCCAACCAAAGAATCCATCACGAGAAAGCTTCGTGTTTAACCACCGTCGTCGTTAGGCTGAAGGGTGCGTGATTTTCATTTTATTCTTGAATTCACCCCTTTTTAAACACTTTTTAGAACGTAAATTATAATAGAAATAAAAAGAACGATTTCAATACATCATGTTTGTTCTAAAAGTCCCTTCTGTGCTTTGTCCCAAAAATTTTGTTTTGTCATTCTCCCAACGTAAGTAATGTATAGTAAAGAAAAAATCCGGCAGTGATTACATGTACTTCGACGCCAGCAAGCATCTGTGCATTTAAATGCTTGTAGCTCTGTTAGCCTGTTCAAAAACAATAATAACAAGCACGCATGTCTGAGGCGGGAAAAGTGTTACACTACTAGCTTTAGCTTGGCTCGTTGGTAACCCTGTACAGCTTCGGCGTTCTCACATTAGAAAGACGAAGACAAATGCTTTTTTGGAAAGCGCGAAGTCATTGTGATACTGGCTGTATGTACTTTCTCGTTCTGTCTGCTGGTGCGCGACATCGGAACTTATTGACAGCACGATGTAAATTGGGAGGCATGGTGTGCACACTGCAGTGTTTCCACTGTCAGTCTTGCACTCGTTCATGCTTCTCCAGTTTGTTTTCAAGGAAATTGCAGCTTGTTGACTGCGTTCAATAAGCCTTAACCTACACAACAAGAAGGTAATATGGTTGTGCTCTTTTTGCAGAAGCTTTCGGAATGGAATTAAATTTATTAAGTAAAAGTATTCATTTTTTGATAAAAAAAATACCAGTAGAATAGCGACGAAAGTACGTTATTGGCACTTTGTATAAGTGACAGAAGGAGACCAAAGGAGAATAGCCATTCTCGCTTATTCGCAGTTCGGCTTCGTTTATTAAGAGACTGCTACTAAACATGGACCCAGTCAGACAGAAGAGAGAGAGAGAGAGAGAGAGAGAGAGAGAGAGAGAGAGAGAGAGAGAGAGAGAGAGAGAGAAGTTGTAAAATTATACGAAATTATGAGAGAGAGAAATTCTGAAACATGGTGGTGTTCGGAAAAAAAGAACTGGTGTAAGCGGCCACAGCTGGGATGGCATTCTTTAGGTTATGTGACTACAAGGGTGAGCAACGAGATTTGAGAGCTCAGCAGCGCAAGCCGGGCAGGCGCGTACACTTCGAGGGTGCAGGCAAGAAAGGGGCCCTGAAGAGGTGTTGTGGAGCAGGTAAGAAGGCATATAAACTTTATGTTTAAGACCCGTTTTAATCTTGGAAGCAGTGCCTGTTATTAGCTAACCTTCTCAAGAAGCCTATCTGTTACGAGACGTATAGTATTAAGGAGCGAGCTTGAAGTACAAGACTAACGGAGTGAGAGCTCGTTGGTGACCACGTGGAAACACCACACATCGTGGCATACGCTTTCTAGGCACTCCGGCTTTACAACACACTCGTGGTTTAAGGGCACGTGAATGCCCGGACATGCTTGCTCGCAGACAGGAAAAATACACGAAACCGTACCCATAAAAACTTCTCTTCAAAAGGCGACAAAAAAGAGATAGCACCGCAATCTAACTTATGCCCCTCTTCTAATGAAGTTTAGATGTACCAGCGCTCCTAACTGAACCTCAGAACAGCCTGAATCGGCTCAGCCGTGAGAAGGCGCTCTATCTCTCGATTTACTGCTAATCTGGACACTCGCCGTGGTGTCGCAGTGGCAAACGCGTTGCGCGGCTGATTTTTTTTTCTTTATTGCCATACATTGACACACACAAACAAAACACTACACTCTTAAAAACGCTAGCCACCACTTGACTAACAGAGTAATGGCTTAAATTGTTTCATGTTTGTTAATCTTTCAAACACGGGCAGCCATTCCGGAGGCTCCGGCTGAGCCCTCCACACTTGAATAATCAGACGAACAGACTCAGAAAAGTACTCTTTGGACCATTTGGCATCGATGTCGCGATGACGGACGGCTATGCGCGATTTCCAAATGCCGTGCAGGGCCAGAACCATAACGAGGTCATATGGTACCCCATCCTCGCTTCGAATAGGTAGAAACCTGGTCCCGTAGGCATCCAGGGGGAAGTCCTTCTTTAATGTGCGCTGAAGCACATCCTAAAAGAAGACCCCATCCCAACACTCCAAGAAAACATGTTCAACCGTCTCGGGTTTTTTGCATGGGTAACAGTCAACCCCCCATGGAATGTATACACCTTTCTCTTTTTGCCAGGTTTTTACTGGAAGGACGCCCACGTGAAGTTTAAAAAAGAACGTTTAACCCATGGCGGCACTGCCATTCTCTTTACTCGTTTAAGTACGTCCTGCCTACGCCCTGCACGGTACATGGATCTGTACATCGGCTCAGGCAAAACAATATCCGCAAGGTCATGGTACAGTCGTTTGCGCGTCACGTTTGATAAGTATTCAAGCGTTAAGCGGGCCCGTAAAAACTTTGTTGCCAGTACAACCTGCCGAAAATACCCTCTGGGTGCACCAAAAGTAAAAAACGCAGGAGAAAAAACAAAATCAGGTAGCGCCCTAGCTAGCCTCATCTGACACACAGTGCGCAAGAAATGATCATTCACGTCACGCCGAAACAAAAACCGATTGACAATTTGTCGCAAAAACAAATGCGACAGAGAAAGACCCCCGACGCGCAACCGCGGAAACAAGTTCGTCCGGCTCGTTTGTGCCCACGTTGACCCCCATATAAACACTGCAAACACACGATGCAGAGCCTGTACGTTCTTACGCGAACAGTGAAGTACCTGAAGAACGTACCAGAGTTTGCTGATAAAATACATGTTACACACAGAGGCCCTGGCAAACATTGAAATGCCAGTGCCTTTCCATTTCTCGGCCTTTTCTCGCAGTTCAGCAGCGTGCCTCTGCCAATAAGGATCACTATCAACATAATTTTCCAACGGCACGGCTGATTTTAAACACGCGGGTTCGGCTCCTGCAACGGCTGCTGTTGTTCTGGTACGTACAGGCGAAAAGCGAAAACAGCGCTGCGTCGTTATTTCGGCGTATATGTTAACTGTCCCCCAAGAGTCAAAGTTCTTCTGAAACCCTCAACTACGGCGTGCGTCATAACCCAGAATGTAGCTTCGGCGTGTCAAACGCCAGAATCGATAAGTGCTATGAAGTAAAAATGTCGGCCACAAGTAGGTCTTAATCTCTTAACGGGAAATTATCGTGCTGCGGTAAGCTCCTAATGCAAAAGCTAATCAAATATTAGGACCGCATGCTCTCAATCTCCACGTTACCTGCCTCAAATACGGGTAACGTTGTCGTCTTGCGGAGCAGGGGCTCCTTCGCGATGAAATCAACTTCACTCTTATCTGCTGGCGGAGGTTAAATTTGCGAAGTATAATAACACAGTTCGCTGACAGGTTTTATGAGATGACGCGGTTTCTCTATTATAAGTGGCGTGCACCACCGGAGAACATATGAGATGCGGCGTTTCTTCAGTTTTTAAAGCGACGAATCACACGAAAATAGAGCAAGAATTTGGGCATGGTATCACCGGAAAGACTTACGCTTTTTTTACCGTCCAACTAACACCAAAATGACATGAATTCGGACAAAAAAGGCGCGCGTGTAGCGTCTGTTCCGTTCTCATTCTTCTCCCGTGTGCGTCTCATTTTCGCGGTAACCCTAATAATGAACTATCGCACTGCAACGATAATTCGCCTGAAGAAGTCGTGCGGGACGGCTTCTGTCGCCACGTGAAGTAGACCAATTAATTTTTTGTAAAAACAAACTCGATCAAGTGCGGTGATTAAAAAGCTCCACACCATGAGTACGTCTTCCCGATGTTCTCGCAAATGCATTAACCTTCCTCGTACTCGACTACTTGGCTATAGTACTTCATGCAATGAACGACTGGTAAAATTTATTTCTTCAGGAGCTCGTCGCAGGCTCGCTGTATAAGAGTATTTTAGCGCCCAAACTTTACTTTCCAACGTTATAAATTCTTACATATTTCTTTAATTATGCTTCAAAAGTAAAAGTAAAATTCTATGGTGGAGCTGTCAAGAAAAAGGTTCAACCAATCCTCGTACACTGAAATCCTGGAGAAACATCAAAAGGCAAGATTAGATAAAAGCTAACGGTGACAAAATGGTCACACTTGGTTCTATTTTTATTTCATCTATACCAATAACCTAAAACCTTTTTTCAAAATAACCAGGAAGATCGTTCTCTTCCCATGTTGCAATAACGCAGACATTGGAAATTGTGAGTAACGGTAGAGTTCTAACATTGTTCTGCCTGGTTTAATAAACATGTTGTGTCCCTAATACGCTTAGCGAAAAACATCAGCCGGAAATGGCTCTGTGTAGCGAAGAGAATCTTCATTGGTGTGGGGCAATCTAACCGCACGAGTACGGCGTGCGCCACCAACCCGTCGAACTAGGTTTTGGTCCGGCGAAGAAACAATATTGTGCAAAGTCACCTTGAACCTCTTGCCTAGTAAATTAAGATGGGGCGAGTGATCTATCTCGGGCACTCCGTCGTAGTCGCCTTGAGTCGTTGAATTTGCATCGAGCTCTGGGTCCCTCTGCGGCCGTGGGGAGATCAAAAGGGGGTTGGTTGATGACCACTGAGGTTCATTCTGGCCAGGCTGCAGAACAGGTCTTGAAGGGCTAAATCGTGTGACAGTATTCCCGAAGGCCTCCCGGTCGGTAGCCTCTAATGTCAAGGCGTTCGGAGGCGCTAGGAGCGACGACGTGGTTATTGCAGGTGGTGTCAGCGTTTTCATTGGAGTTAGCATGGAGGTGGCAACGACGTCTTTTGTGAAGAGCGTTTCCGTTATTGACGATGTCAAGTGCACGACGGCTTCATTTTCCATGTCCGAACTTCTGGCAAGGTCCATCCTGCGGAGGAACCCGAGTGAGCGAATGATGTCAGTGAGTTGGAACGATATCAAGGCTTGAATTGTTTTAGTTTTACAATTTCATTACAACACACGGCAGGTCTACTATCACCAGAAAAATGGGAACACAAGGTTAAGAAGTTTTATCCGTTTTGACCCAGTTTTCACTAACAGACTAAAAGGATAAATATAGGTTAGTGGCGGGAACTTGGCACTGCGTGCAATTTCTCATCCCTGTCTTTCGCGAAATTGAGGCTCCGCCAAATCTAGCACACCATGCTCTAGCTCTTGAAGTCTGTCAAACGAAGGGTCTTGTGTGCCATTCGCACACCGTGCTAATCATTCTTTGCTTTTTAGCAACCGCAGTGGTAATGTTGGCATGCTTTAGCAGCGGCACCGTATGGACGTAGGTTCCTCGTTTCCCACCAGTTACAGCAACTCGTCACCGTCTTTGCGATTAAACCTTCTTTTGCCGCCTACTGTCCCTCAGCTCGCCCAACACTACACATCACGCTGGGACGCTGGGAAACGGACATGTTAAGGATGGGAGGCGGCAACGAGCAGACATTAAGGTGAGTTGATCGAATCGAGCACCTTTGCAGCCAGCTTGTCTTGACGCCACGTGTCGGCTAATGCGCTTTGTGGGTATACCTGTTGCTTTGTCGCCACCTGTCATTTGGGTGCAGAGCACTTTAAGGGCTCGCCTTCTAGTCGTAGCTTGCTAACTGTCGATGGGATTACCAGAATCAGGCGGCGTGCAGCGAGATAACGGACCCAAGTAGAGCCTTCTTTACCGTCGTCAGCGGGTCACGCTGGTGCTTCGAAAACCCCGTGGTTTAAATATTCACAACTTTTCGAACGTCGTGAACCGCTGGCGCTTCTCAGACGTCTCCCCGTTCTTTCGCGCAAAAAAATGCCGGTACATTTCAGGCAAAATCTGCGTGTATAACCTGCAGCCCTGTCTTCAATTAGTCAGAAACGCTCGTTGGGTTGGTTTTTTCGACCGTAAGCGTAAAAAGCGGCCGCGCAAGAAAACAAATGGCGCGTTGGAAACGACGCAGAAAGGCTCCAGACGCGCAAAAAAAAATTGTCATGTTCGAAATGACGCAGAAGGGCTCGAGCAACGCAAAGAAACAATTACGGGTTTGAAATGACGCAAAACAGCTCCAGCATACGAAATTAAAGCTAGAAAAAAAAAACAGAACTCCTGCTGGCGCAGTTTCAGGCAGGGGGTGCGCTACCACTGCGAAGGCAGGGAAATTTCAAATGAATTTGGAGGCAGCAGTGAGCGCATAACGGCGCTGCAGCACATTAGGGCGAATCACTGCTCTGCACTTCTGTTCGCTTTCACATTGAGTGGAACAGCTTTAAAGGTTTATATATTGTGGAGGAAATATAAATTTTGGGCAGTTGCTACGGCCGGCGAAAACTGATTTCTAGCAAGCCCTGTTGAGTTGTGAAACATTCTTAATGCCACGCAGTGTATACGCTGACGTGCAGGTTTGTTTACTTGAAGTTGCCTTCTGGCTTGCTCAGGAAGAATCTGTCTTTCCGAACCTTGTAAAAGAGTATCGACGCCGATTTCAGCGTGAGCTTTCATGACTGCGTGCTGCGAGAATCGAAGATTACATATGCTGTAAAGGCGAGAATATACAGTCATTATCTGCGTATAGTGGATCTCTGTTGTGCAATCAACAGTGAAGATTAAGATGTACTACCGCTCGTACTTTAATGAAACTACTGCCTGCGGACACGAAAACAATGGGGCATCAATATCAATGGGGCACCAATATATTAGGAAGACTTAGATTGTCCTTCGCAAAATAGGAAAAAGGTCCCCTCTTGATGCCGCCCGCTTGCTCATTAGCAGCCGGAGCTTATCTCAAAAGTGTAGGCTAGACACCAAGATCCCCCACCACTCATTGGGGCTAAATGGGGAAGCCGGGATGAAATGAAAGCGTGAATTGGCAAGTGGTTCATGGTAAGCTTACTATTGTATAATTTACTCGAGCGTGCGCAATACTTTTCCCACAGGGAAAGTTTTTCTCTACTTGTTTGGGAACGTAACGTCGTGTAGTCGAGGGGTGAAAATAATTCTCACCCCTATTGAAGCTACATGCATTGTTGCCCCTCGTAATCTTATGGTAATTTGAAGGCAACCTTCTTCATGTCTGCCCTGTAAGACGACGTCTTTCCGGCTAACTTTACCCAAAATTTTCTGCCTTCCCCGGTTCTGGCAGGCCAGGAACACGCTCGGCTCTGTTGCGTAAACACTTGACGACCTCCATGAAACATTACCTGTGACCTTCGCTTGTACGTTGCTTTATGGATGCCTCTTCGCCTTTGAGTGTTCGCAGCGTAATTTGAGACCAGGGGCCAATTCTCCAAAGAAGGGGCGTCGTTCTAAAACGACGGTGTAGATCCTTTCATCCATGCGCTGGGGTGTCGCTCCGAGGGCCAGGCGAAGCGGGGAAAAGCGCACAGGGGAGCACTGTACCAAGGACGCAACGTCGCAAGAGAAACTACGTGTTACATTGGCCATCGCGTTGCCCTCGTTGCCGAGAAACAGCTTGTGCTCTCCCCCTCATAGCAACACCCCAGACCAAGAATCCTTTATTTGCTTGAGGCTACCGCATCGTTTTAAAACCTTTTTTTAGAGAATTTGGTCCCAGCTCGAAGTTTCCTCACGCTAGCTGCGAATCCACGACCACTTTGGTCTTTCTCTATAGATCATGGGTGGAGCAATTGAGCGCCCGAGCCCCTTCAATGTCCTTGTCTTCCACTGCACATGTCATTATCTCGTCACGGTTCTCGCCATAACGGTTTCAGTGTTTGTGCATTTTTGGGTGGAGTTGCCATTGACTAAAAATGTCATAACTGTTACTATAGTTCCTAATGAGAAATTCATGCGTACCGTGAACTGCAGTTTCCTCGGTCACGGCACCTATCTGCTGCGCCTCGGGATGTGATCGCAAGATCAGCGAACGCACGGCGGCGCGCGCTACTCAGCCGCTATCTCACAGCGCGTCGTCACGGCCGAGAATGTTGTTGCAAATTGTGTTTGCCCCTCACTCGCAGATCTCACGTGGGTCAGATGGGCCGCGAATGTAGGAGGAAATTTGGCGAAAGTGTCGCGGGGAGGCACTGAGACCGATTGAGCCGTGGCGACGCAGCAGGAAAGGACGCTTTAGGTGATGCTTTAACCTCCTTATTTTCTAGCGTTGTTTCCAGCTCCTTTGATTCGTCGGCTACTTCAGTTTCGCTTTTGGTTTAATTGGGCATGGGTAACTGCAAAGGTTTTCAATTGCTCACGCGCGCCTCGTTCCGTTCTAATATCGTGAATTGAGGACATAGGTTTGTCCCCCTAACGGAAGATCTGTCAGTGCATTCCATCTGTCTAAGGATGATCATGGCGTGCGTTTTGATACTTGCTAACTCAATAAATTTGGGAAAAGTGCTTACTCAACGTACAGCTCTTTCATGATGCGGTCGTCTTCAGGGTATTGTGGTTCGGGCAGTGTAGACTCCGTAGGCTGAATCGACTCCAAGAGACGTGTAG
The DNA here is from genome assembly GCF_048455015.1 of Haemaphysalis longicornis. Classification (NCBI taxonomy): domain Eukaryota; kingdom Metazoa; phylum Arthropoda; class Arachnida; order Ixodida; family Ixodidae; genus Haemaphysalis; species Haemaphysalis longicornis. The sequence continues at coordinate 67,007,617 of NW_027526204.1, read as the reverse complement.
GTTCCATGGCTATCTTGGCGAGAGGTGCCCTTGTTGTCCAGGAGTAATTCTTGGTTGTCTGAGTAGAGTCCCAACGAAGAGTTTGTTCTCTGGATGTGTTGATGATGGGTGCCGTTGTCGAGGAACTAATCTTGGCAGGTTTACTGGCCCCAGGAAAGTGGCGTTTTGCAGGGCTGCCGGTGAGAGCTTGAATTTTTTCATTGCTTTTAGATACCTCTCGCCGTGCGCCCTGCAGACAAAGGAAGTATAAGCCTGCCCTGGTTATTTTTTTATGTTCCCCAAAAATGCTGACATCCCAGTATAGTGTCTCCGAGGAGCAGTCAGATTTTTAATCACCCAAAACTCACTACTACAAATAAACAGTTCATTAGTATAAAAGGATTGTCGGCTGCAAAAACACTGCATGTGTGTAATATGAATACAAAGTTGCGCTGCTAACATCTTTTACAATACCGTCTACTACGCATGAATTAAAATTTTCGCATGGTCAACACAAGCAGCCCCAAAAAAAAGGCCTGGAAGAGTAAACGGAACCAACAAGTGAGAGCTTGTTGAATCATATAAATCACCTAAGCTATAAGAATGTGATGTGAAAGAAAGTCGCATATAATTTAATTGCAGCATGAATGAACCACAGCGACAAGCACGCCATTGAGATTGTCTGTTACGATCGGCGAATGCGCCTGAAGCTCTTCATTAGTATAGCCTTTAAGTAATGCCCACAGTAGCGATATGCAGCTCCACAAATGCAATAAGTGCTGTTACTTTGGGAGCTGCTACTTCGGTTGAGACAAGGTATAATTTGCGCGGCGCATTCGTTTGAAAACACAATCTGCGTGAAAAAGCTAAGTAAAAAAATATACAGTCCCTGTGGAGAAAACAACGATTGGGGAAATCAAAGCTTTCCAAAAAAGTCGTCAACACCGAATGAAGAAACCCATAAGCAAACGGATCCACATCGCGCCGCCTTACCATACACATGTTATTTATCAACACGAATTACTTCCGTGATGTTCAGTCTTCCTGTTACAACTTCCCATCTTACTAATATTTAGTTGATCGGCTTATTTCGTACTAGATTGTTACGGTTCCTGCTCACATGTAGCCTAATTTGAGATTTCAACATACGGTGGTCACTACACCTCACCCTTTAGAGCACTTCTACATCCTGCACGACGCCAGGCTTATCACATAGTATGAAATCTATTTCACTTTTATGCTCCCCATTGTGGCCCCTCAACGTCCACTTCCGGCTATCCCGTTAGCCGAAAAAGGTATTCTTGATGCGTGGAATATTCCGTTATGTCAACTGGACTTATAAGTATTCTCTGTTATTTCTACAACCCAGACCATATTTCCCAACTGACTTTTCTCCATTATGCTTCTTCCCTGCTGTAGTATTGACGTCCCCATAACGTGGTGAACTGCGTTTTAAAGCAAAACGTTCTAGCTCTACCAACCAACGGTTCTTTCGTTGCGTGCAGGACGACTAACTCCCAACGCGGCGGAGGCTGCGGCGGGGGGCGGAGGGACGGGAAGTGGGAGGGTTTTATTCACGGAGCATACTGCATATGGCGCGGCGAATTTACCCAGCGTTGCCCGTGCGGAAGTGCGCGCTCGCCGGCGGAGGCATCGGCGGTACGGCTTTGTCGTCTGCTTTTGCGAGGGTTGTTTCGGGCCGGTTTTTGCGCATATTCGCGTCCAATGCGCGCTGCTTTCGCACGGCTTGATTTACTTGTTCGACAGCACCTCCAGGGTAACCCGCACCCGACGGAATTAACTGGTCGTACGGAAAATATAGGTTAAGGATTGATTTGCAGGGCGGGAAAATATGTGCAAACCACATACAGACATTTGGCCGCTAGAGAAATGCTAGCTTTTGTGCAGTGCTTACCACGTACTGTACTCCGTTTTCAAATTTGGTGAATTCCCATTCCCTTGTGTTTTAACAGGTATTACAAAATGGGGAAAGTGGCAACTGGTCGTGACAAACAGCAATTACAAAAGTTCCCTCAGCTTTCTCGCCGTTCTCTGACTTATTAAATTACCTACTTTAAATCAGCATAAATGGGAGTAGCTAAGCTGACATACCCAATTGCTTCGGTGTCTTCGCTTGTGTCGCGCGGTGTTGTAGCCCCAAGCTAGCATATCAGCATGGCTAGGTTCCGTCGTCTCACCCTTCGAAAAACGCTTCTCTCCGTTTTCTTTCTCCCGACTCCCGCTCGGGCTACAGAGGCGGCGTCCGCCAGCCTGGCCCGCCCATAGCCGACGCTGCTGCTACATTCGCTACGCCGCCCCCGCGAATTCCGTGTAATAACTGCAGAATCTCTGGTTTAACTCTTTGTAGATCTACGTGTGTGAATAAAGGTGACGTAGCATGGGAAATGGCTGTGGGTGTCATTTAAAGTTTTGCTTTCCAACCACTTTCACAGCGTGTATTGGTCCCAATTTTTTTACTATAGCTATTGCCGATTCAACATCTTCATAGAAGCTTTCAACTAGCTGGTCCTAGTGGCTGGATGTAGGCGTGTAGCCCTGTACCACCTTGACTGTACCTCTTATTAAGCCTAATCACAAGATCAGTGACCTAAAACCTTTGTCCAAAATCACCAGGCAGATCGTCGTCTTCACATGTTGCAATACCGGAGAAATTGGAAATTGACACATTACGTTAAGGTTCTAACATTGTTGCGCATATACGTATTGTGCCTTGTTTATAAACATGTTTTGTCGCTAATACGCTTAGCGAAAAACATCAGCCGGAAATGGCTCTGTGTCGCCAAGAGAATCTTCATCATTGTGGGGCAAAATGACCGGATGAGTACGGCGTGCGCCACCAATCCGTCGAACTGGTTTTTGGAACTGCGAAGAAGCAATATTGAGCAAAGTCACCTTGAACCTCTTGCCCAGTAAATTAAGATGGGACGAGTGATCTATCTCGGGCACTCCGTCAGCGTCGTCTTGAGTCGTTGAATTTGTACCGAGCTCTGGTTCCCTCTGCGGCCGTGGGGGCATCAAAAGGGGGTTGGTTGATGACCACTCAGGTTCATTCTGACGAGGCTGCCGAACAGGTCTTGAAGTGCTAAATGGTGTGACATTATTCTCGATTGACTTCCGGTCGGTATCCTCTAATGTCAAGGCGTTCGAACGCCCCAGGAGCGACGACGTGGTTATCGCAGGTGGTGCCAGCGTTTTCATTGGAGTAAGCATAGAGGTGGCAACGATGTCTTTTGTGAAGAGCGTTCTCATTATTGACGATGTCAAGTGCACCACGGCTTCGTTTTCCATGTCCGAACTTCTGGCAAGGTCCATCCTGCGGAGGAACCCAAGTAAGCAAATGATGTCAGTGAGGTGCAACAATATCAAGGCTTGACTTTTCGGTTTTAAAGTTCATTACAAGATACGGAAGGTATACTATCACCTACAAAATGGAAACACAATGTGAAGGAGTGTCACAAGTTTTGACCAACTTTTCACTGATAGAATAAAAACGTAAATATTGGTTACTGGCGGGAACATTGCACTGCGTCCAATTTCTCATCCCTGTCCTTCGCAAAATTGAGGCTCCGCCCAATCTAGCACACCATGCTCCAGCTCCAGAAGTCTGTGAAACGAAGGTTCTCCTGCGCCATTCGCACACCGTGCTAATCATGCCTTGCTTTTTACCTACCTCAGTGGTAATGTTGGCATGCTTTAGCAGCGGCATCCTCTGCACGATTGTTCCCACAAGTTACTACAACTCGTCACCGTCCTTGGGATTAAACCCTGTTTTGCCGCCTACTCTCCCTTAGCTCGCCCTACACTCGCTCGACGCTGTGACGCTAGGAAACGGGCATGTTAAAGATGGGGAACAGCGATGGACAGACCGTAAGTGGAGGTTCGAATGCATCTCCCCTCTAGCCAGCTCGTCTTGATGCCACGTACTGGCTAACGCGGTTTGTGGGTATTCGCCGCGAGCTCGACATGTAGGTGGCGACAGCGTCGCGCTGCTAGTGTGGATGCTCCCCTGAGCGGCCCGTAAGAATGCACACTGTGGGCTCGCTTCGTGCCTTTTTCTCGCTGTATGTGCGCACGAAAGGTGCAAACAAGAGCGATATGCTGTAGTTCTGGTCCTCAACGTTCAATGTATAGCATGGAAGCGGCAGTCAATTTTCATTACTACGCCAAAAAAAAGCGACGACTCATCTGGAATCTCATAATGGCCGTAATTGTGACAATGAACTTGCACGCTGTGGCTCGTAGCAAGCTCGATCTTTCCACACTATGGCTTTGAGCCTTAAGCATAAATAAAAACAAATCAGGAAGCCTCGATCTCTGAAATTCAGTTTACAGCGGCAATCTCAATTGCTTTCACTGGTAGCATTACGCATTCTTGCATTTTTGGCATGCCCTGAAATGGTGACACTACTTAACTGCCCCGAAATTCTTTCTAAGAGCTTACGATATTTTTTGTGTGTTCAAAAGGCAACATAAAATTACTGAATTTTGATCAGCGCAGAGATATAAATGTAACCGCTCTAACGGGCCTTTTAAATGAAATATTAGCGCCTCTGAAGGAAGGTTTGATGAATAACGGTATCGAATTACTTATTTACGGCTTTCGTCGTAAGTGAACTTGCGAATTGAATTGTCAACACACGCAGTACAATCAACATCTCATGTTTAGCTAGGTTTTCGCAAAATGATAAGCAGGTTTACAATGTGCAAACCAAGCTTCTGGGGCCTCACAGTGAGCACAAATTTTCTGTTACGGCTGCTCTGTTGACCATTTGCGTTCCTTTTAAAATCTAACAGGTGCCTGCAACAGCGAGATGTGTTTGCATTTTTGCGTGTAAGGTCGCTTACGAACCCTAAAGGTGGCAATAAATGAAGTTGCGCTGTTGCAGATGTAGTAAAACATATCATTTTTATTTCTCATTGCGAAGCAGCGCAACGGGTTCCTGGTAACTACCTTGTTTTGTAAACTCAATATCGCCGTTGTCTTGGCATTTAATTCTTGAGGATTGGTTAAAAAATGAAATTCTGTGCATTTCGTTTTTTTTTTTTTCGGGAAAGGGGGGGGGGGGTCCTGCCAACATTGCAAGAGCAGCGAGAAAAGAACGCATGTAACGCGAAAAGCCAAACTATGGTTATCAGTATAACTCGCAATCGAAACTACACTAGGCGTCGTGTTCTGTAGCGGTGGAAAAGCAGTACTTTAACACGTATTTTCAAAACTAATTAACCCCTTTTTTGTCCGAGATTGTCCTTGAATTGTGGCTCGCCTTTTTCAAAATTGTATTGAAAGCAAGCATTGTGGGAAAAAACTAAAAAAAACCCAGCGAGTCATGGCACACACCCCTCACACATGTGGGCAACAACGTGCATTATATATTACTCGTTTTCTCCCCTTTCTTTAAACTTAGGTCCACCTTAAGAGGTCAAGACGTGACCATATTATGCATTTGGTTATGCTGAGTGAGACACGTTTCTGGACAAGGTGATTCATGTTGGATTTGAAAATGATATATATGAAAATGACACACGAAATGCCACATGACAGACGCAAACTCACAACTGCTCAATTTTACCGAAAAATCCCCCCTAAATACTCTTGCGCATCCATAGAAACGTATTTTAAATAATACGTAAAATTAGCAACTCGATACAGTTGAATAAATGTTTATCCTCCTCAGACCTGGTGGAATGTGTGGCCACACAGGGGCGAGAAAAGCACATTTTTGGAATGTCTGCACATAGTTTATTGCACAATAAAAAAATTGCACTTCTAGATAAAGCGGATGTTGCGCATCAGGGTGTGCATTATAATGCACACTGGGTCTTAAAACATACTATTTGTACAACACTCATGTACAAAAGCATTCAGCTGCTGCTCCGTAGAAACAGACCACTTATTTCGAGTGGAACTGCTTGTAGCAGTTTCGCATTGCTGTTACGCACAGGAAAATGTTGCACGTTGTGCACACGATCAGCTTCTTTATCAGTGAGTCCTAGGAGAAATAAACGCTAAATTTCACACCCAAGAGCAAGGACCACATGAGAGTGTAAAGCGGATAGGCGTGCAAAAACATAAATTGAGACCGAGAGTGCATTATAATGCACACTGCAAGAAAACAGCTTGCGCGAACAAAAATGTAGGCATTTAAAGTTACAGTTCATGCGGCAATTACTCCTAAACACTTTGCGGGTAGATTAAAACAATAATTAAAAAGTATTACCCGACAAGTATAGCGTAAGTTGCAACTAACTTGGACGCCTCGAGTAGAACGTTGATGTCGAGAAAGACGCCATGTTTCTAAGCTCAGAACGGCGCTCCCGCTGGGGTGCGCTTCCTGAATTCGTGGGCAGATGGCAGCACATGATAGAGGATGTGGTCGCGCGCGCGGTCTTTGCTGCAGCAGTGGCGCGAAATTTAAAACCGAGGTTAAAGCAAATGTGCATTTTAATGCACGCGAGGTCTGAAGAGGTTATTCCTCCGCCGTAGTATAAACAACGACTGTTCAAAAATGGTATTTATTTTAGAAAAGGTACGGGAAGGACACGATCACACAGGCGCTTGCGGGTGTAAAATACGTGTCCGGAAATGTATGGGCGATAGCGCACGCGTCGTTTGCAGTGTAAATGTTTTTGTTCGTTTATTCTTTCTATAAGGACACAGCGCAATTTTACAAGGGTGTGGAATTTGCACGCGTATGCACAGGTCTTCTCGCTTCTTACCCGTTTCGCGCACTAAACTTTTATCCTTTAAATAATCACCACGCCACCTTCAAAAAGCACCCTTTGACGTTCCCGAAACGGCAGACGACTGCACTCAACAATAAGAAAAGTGCAATGTGTCGAAGCAATGTTTATAACACGTTTCACACTCAAGCGGTGACTACGGCGAAGACGTTTCGTGGAATTAAACCGCCGCATTTACCCGCAACGGCCGCCGATTATTGCGTTTCTAGAGGAAATGCGCAAGCAGAGGTAAGTATGTCGTTGCTTACTGCCAAACGAGCACACATATTGGTTGTTTTGTCGTGTGCAGCACGCGTCTTGCGCCGCACGCAACGTGAAAAAGCTGACGACGCGAGTGCGCCAGCCACACTAGTAGTGGTTCGTCCCGCCGCCGCCAGGGGCCGACTGTGTTCGTGCTCGGGGCGAATACTTGCTGCTCTGTCGCCACGCGTTTTAAATTCGGAACTCTTAAAGGGCCAGACTTCTCGTCGTAGCTTGCTAACTGTCGATGCGATTGCCGGAATCACGCGGCGTGCAGCGACACAACGCACACAAGTGGAGCCTCCTTTACCGTCGTCAGTGGGTCACGCTGGGGCTGCGAAAACCACGTGATTTAAATAGTCATAACCTTTCGAACCTTGTGAACCACTGGCGCTTCTCATACATCTCCCCGTTGTTTAGAGCAACAAAAAAACTCCAGATAGATTTAAAGCAAAATCCGCGTGTATAACCGGCAGCCCCTGTGCTCAATTAGATAAGAACGCTCGTTCGGTTGGTTTTGCGACATTAAGCGAAAAAAGATGCCGCGCAAGAAAAAAATGGCACGGTGGAAATGACGCAGAAAGGCTGCAGCCGCGCAAGAAAAAATGGCGAGTTCGAAATGCCGCAGAAAGGCTCCAGCTGCGCGAGAAAAAAAATAGCGTGTTCGAAATGACGCAGAAAGGCTCCAGCTCAGTGTTGCCAACTGTAGGGTTTTCGCCCTACATGTAGGGCGGTTTGGGAAATTTTTTCTTGTCGTAGGGCCGTAGGGCCGTTCTGCCATTTTTCCGCTGAGCGTAGGGCGATTTTAGACTTTTCTGTTGAACTTGCCATTTTGCGCCACATGAAGCCGCGAAAATCTGAAATTATGTCCTCAACTAACCGGTTGTAATGCAAATTTTGACCGCTAGGTTACGCTTCTGCAGCCCGATCTTTCGGTGTAGAGAGGGAGTGGAGGGAGCAAATGAAGAGCCATGGAGGAAAGAAAAGCTTGCGAAGAGCAGACGCAGCAGAAAGGCACAAAAGATCAGACTCTGGTGTTGCCCTGTGGATGCCCTGTGGCATGAACAGGCTGCTGCGTTGCAAAGTTGGTTTCCACCGCTGGTAGATAGCTATAACGATGAGCGTGAGGGCATGGCCGGGCTGGCGCGGGAGGCGCGCGCGCGCGATTTGAATTGCTATTAGCGCAGCGGTACAACGGTTGCTATGGGGGCTAGCATGCAGGGTGCCTCCATAGTGCTATCCCCACGGTGGAGCGCGTGTTTTCGAGCCAGCGCCGCGGCCAAACATGTTGAAACCATTTCGGAACTTGTGTTCCCGTGATAACGCGCCGATTGGAGATCTCGCAGATCGCGGGGCACCTGCTCCATAATTTTCGACTTTCGATTTTTACAGCAGTTGTTGAAAACCGCCTCTAAGAAAAAAAGGTACCTTTGAAAAACATCCCGGGCCTGGCATGTGACAACGCCAGCGTTATGGTTGGCGAGCATATTTCCCTGGCCCAAAAATTTCAGCGCAAGGCAGACAGGAGTTTCGTGCTCATTCGCTTCATATGCCATTCCATCCACATTGTTGCCAGCAAAGCTGCAATGAAGCGTCCCAGATACATTGGAAGATCTTCTGTGAAACATCAAAACAGCAAGAGACAAGCACAAGTATATGCACTCCAGGAGTTCCTCCAGACTGAAAAAAGGAAGATGCTGCGGCCATGCGAGACCCGATGGCTCGTGGTTTATGCGTGCGTTCAGCGTGTACTAAAAGAATTGGAAACCCTGCGACTCCTTCTCTTGCAAGCCTCCGTGGAAGACCGAATAGTGGCCGCCGAATCCATTCTAAACCACATGAACTATAGTGTCACAGAGGCTTATTTCAGGTTTATGAAATTCGTGCTCAAATTTTTTAACTGGCTACGGAAACAGAAGCAACGGAAACGTCATCGGAGAACTCCAGGCAGAGAGAGTCAACGCCTCATCCGATGTCTGCTGCAAAATTTTGTCCAGCCGTCTGCTCTGGAGAGGGATGACATAAATACCATGGACCCAAGAGTTCTGCTGCCCCTTAAAGAGGTATACCTGGGCGAAGGGTGCAATTCTGTGCTCAAGAAGTGTGCCGGTTTGCGACCTTCGTATTCGCTGTCTGTCTTTTTATCAGGCAGCCGCCGTTGAGGTCAAAACAGGCTTCCATTTTCCGCCCTCTTTGTCATGACCCCGGTTTCCATGACTCTTTGTCAGTTCGTGACACTGAAGACAGCCCTAAGCACAGAAGATAGACGGAAGCTACCTGCCTTGCCGACGCTACAGAACCGCTACGCACACAGTCGAGGATGAATGGAGAATGCTGCCTTCCTATACTTCAGCAAAGATGAGAAGTTGTCATTGGAAGTCAAACCACCTGCTTTGTTTCGGGCCGATCACCACCAAATGAGAACGTTCGGGGACAAGGAGGAGTTTCTCAACATCCTAACCTTGGCTCAGCTGATACTATCTTTGCCCCACTTCAATGCCGCTACTGAGAGGATTTTCGCACATGGCCGACGTGAAAACAAAAAAGCGCAATAGGCTTGGAAATGAGAATCTCAACTCCGTGCTGGTCATCAAGTCGCCATTCGCAGCTAGTGAACGCACTTGCGCTAACATGACTGTGGAACACGGGCACCCTAAGCTCCACAGCAAGCAGATGTATTGATTCTGTAGCCGAAGCTCAATAACTAAAATTAGTACAAACAAAAATTCTAATATTCGGAAACAAAACAAAACCGTTTAAAATGAAAAATTGCAATTTTTTTGGTGTAGGGCGGGGCGTAGGGCTATTGCGAATATTGTGTAGGGCGATGTAGGGCTTTTTGAGGTGCGGTGTGGCGCGCTCTGGTCGAAATTGGTTGGCAACACTGCCCAGCCACGCAACAAAAAATTACGGGCGGGTTCGAAATGACGCAACACAGCTCCAGTATATGAAATTAAGGCAAGAAAAAAAAGAACACTCCCGCTGGCGCAGTTTTAGGCAGAGGGCGCGCGAACACCGCGAAGACGGGAAATTTGAAATGATTTGGGTGGCAGCAGTGAGTGCATAACGGCGCTGCAGCACATTATGGCGAATCGCTGCTCTGCACTTCTGACAGCTTTCACATTGAGTAGAACTGCTTTAATTTTTTTTATCAACCAAGCGAATTTTGGTGAAAGGGCTATATATTTTGGAGGAAATTTAAATTTTTGGCAGTTGCTACGGCCGGCGAAAACTGATTTCTAGCAAGGGCTGTTTACCTTATGAAACATTCTTGATGCCACGCAGTGTATATGCTGACTTGTATCTTTGTTTACTTAAGGTTGCCGTCTGGCTTGCTCATGATGAATCTGTCTTTCCGAACCGTATATTGTTCATGCCTGCCTCAGGAGAGTATCGACGCCAATTTCAGCGTCAGCTCTTATGACTGCGTTCTGGGAGAGTCGTTGAATAAATATGCTGGGAAAGCGAGAAGATACAGTCCTTATCTGCGTATAGTGGATCTGTGTTGTGCAATCAACAGGCAAGATTAAGATGTACTATCGCTCGTACTTTAAAGAAGCTACTGTCTGCGGATAGGAAAAGAAATGGGGGTACAATATATTCAGAAGACTTAGAGCGTACTTCGTACCATAGGTAAATGGCCCCCTCTTCATGCCGCCAGCCTGCTCGTTAGCAGCCGGAGCTCATCTTGAAGGGACACTGAAGTGGATTTGTCAAGCTCCCGTTTTTGCTTGGTCTGCGTAGACTGGCTGAAATTAGCTAACTTTAAATCATTTTTCAGGTTGACAAATCGGTAACTTTTTTATACAAAGCGCGAAAGAAGAAAAACTACCATGCGCGGTTTGCGGCGGCCGCACCAACTAAGCTGTGAAGTTGGGAGGAGGGGGCACCGTGATTGGACGATGCCCAAGGTTAGCAATCAAACAAGTTAGCAATCAAATCCGATGGCGTCGTTGGATGGACATTCTCAATATCCCAGTAATTGTGGTACCGTGCTTCTGCCATGTTGTCGGCTGTAAAATGTATTAGCCCCCCAGGACGGCTTGGAATCGTAGCATTCACTAGCCGAGGCCTACGCAGTGCATGAATGCCCTCCGCGTCCCCGCAGACGCTCAAATGCAATCGCTTTTACCCCATATTTGGAGCTTGCCTCACTCATGCCTGTATCGTAAAAAGCATGTTCGCACCAGGCCAAGGGTCTGTTGATTCTAGCATGTGCCCACTGCCCGCAAGCAGTCGGTGCTTATGCCAACAGCACCCCAACGAGAACTCGCTAGCGCGCCAGTGCCAGCCAGCGCGAGTTCTGTGGACTAGTTCGCGGAGCAATGAACGTTGCGGCCCAAAAAAAAGGTGAACTCTTCATAGAAAAAATCGGCGAAAAACGACAAAGTTAACTTATAAGAAAAAAAAACTGGGCCCGCGGGGATTCGAACTTGTGACTGGCAAAACACTTGCAATGAGACACACTAGCGCTCCAGACCAGGGTGCCACGAGCGCGCGCTGCCGACCTTGGAAATAGGAGGTATATAATGTATAACTAGTTTACACTTTAGTTTTCGTATTTAAAGCAGCTTAGGTGGCAATTTGTTGTGTGGCTCTCGTGCAGTAAGCGTCCCCCGAGTTTCCACTAAAGCTCACGTCTAGCAATTGCATTTCTTAGACGGAAAAGCGTTCGCAGATGCGTAGTCGTGCTGCTGACCGCTGTGCTCGTTCCCCAGCGCAAAAAAGTGCTTCTCGCACCCTATATTTACGCTGTACGGTAAAAATATCAGTTGATTTTATTTCCTTAGTACCTATATTGACTTCCCTGACTCTTCTCACCCTTCAAGAGGCCTTATATTTTCCTACTGGCGTACCAGTCAGCGAAGCGTCGCATGTGCGCTTGTGCAGCGCTTGTGTGAAGCTGCCTTGACTTGGAGCTAGATACAGTGAACGAACTAACGAAGTAAAGAAAGGCACATTCTTCCATTCAAAAACCTGTTGTGGCTTAGTTTCAACTGATCGAGCGAATTGCGACGACCCGTCGGCGGCCGGCGGACTAAACATTGGGCCGACTGAATCGGTCGCAGAAGGTCGGCGAGCCGTGCAGTAGCGCAGCCAATTTCCAGCTCCTCTCCTGCTGAGGTCACACGAAAACGCCACAGAAAAAGGGCGAAAGTGCAGAGAGGAGGACAGCATTTTCGAATTGATTTTTCTACTAAATAAATTCGCGTAAACGCGCTCAGAGTGGTCGAAACAGGGCCTAGGGACTTCGGACTACAATTTGCGCTCGTAATCCCGCATTGAATACAAATCACTTCAGTGTCCCTTTACTCACTCATTGGGGTTAACTAAAGGTGCCGAGCTTAAATGAAAGCGTGAACTCGCAAGTGGTTTATGGTAAGCTCCCTATCGTGTAATTTACTCGAGAGTGTGTAATACTTTTCTTACAGGGAAAGTTTTTCCGTATTTGTTGGGAACGTAAGGTTGCGTAGTCGAGGGGTGAAAAGAATCCTCCCCCTATTTCAAGCTACATGCATTGTTGCCCCTCGTGATATTATGGTATTTTCAAGGCAACCTTCTTCATGTCTACCCTGTAAGACAACGTCTTTCCATTAACTTTACGCAAAATTTTCTGCCTTCCCCGGTTGTGGCAGGCCAGGAACACGCTCGGCTCTGTTGTGTAAAAACACTTGACGACCTGCATGAAACATCACCTTAGGACCTTCGCTAGTACCTTCTGTTTTATGGATGCCTCTTCGCTTGTGAGTGTTCGCAGCGTAATTTGAGGCACCCTGCCCAGGGGCCGAATTCTCCAAAGAAGGGGCGTCGTTCTGAAACGAAGGTGTAGCGGCTTGCAAGTGCACGTAATGGGCTGGGGTGTCTCTCTGAGGGCTGGAAAAAGAGGGAAAAGCACACAGGCGAGCACTGTACCAAGGGTGCAAAGTCGCAACCCGAACTACGGGGTATACAGCTCGTCGCTTTGAGCCCTCGTTGCCGCGATAATCCTTGAGCTTGTCCGCCTTTACCCGGCCCTCAAAGCGAAACCCCAGCCCAAGAGCATCTTCATTGGCCTGGGGCTACCGCATCGTTTAAAACGATGCCCCTTTTTAGAGAATGTGTCCCCAGGTCGAGGCTTCCACAACCCGGGTGCGAATCTATGACCACTTCCGTCTTTCTCTATGGATCATAGGTGGAGCAATAGGCAGCGCCCGAGCCCCTTCAATGTCCTTGTCTTCCACTGCACGTTTCATTATCTTGTCACGGTTCTCGCCATTACGGTTTCAGGGTTTCTGCATTTGTGGGTGGAGTTGCCCTTGACTAAAAATGTCATAACAGTTACTATACTTCCTAATGAGAAATTCAGGCGGAGCGTGAACTGCAGTCTCCTCGGTCACGGCACCTATCGGCTCCACCTCAGGATGTCATCGCAAGATCACCGACACACGGCGGCGCGCGCTACTCTACCGCTACCTCGCAGCGCGTTGTCACGGCAGAAAATATTTTTGCAAATGGTGTTTGAACCTCCCTGGCAGATCCCCCGTGGTTCAGATGAGCCGCGAATGTAGGAGGAGCTTTTTCGAAAGTGTCACGGGGAGGCACTGAGACCGACTGAGCCGTGGCGACGCGCCAGGAAATGACGCTCTAGGTGATGCTTTAACCTCCCTTTTTTCTAGCGTTGTTTCCAGCTCCTTTGATTCGTCGGCTACTTCAGTATCGCTTTTGGCCTAATTGGGTAACTGCCAAGGTTTTCAATTGCTCACACTCTCTTCGTTCCGTTCAAATATCCTGAATTGGGGATATAGATTCGTCCCCCACAAGGAAGAGCTGTAAGTGCATCCCATCGATCTAACGATGATCATGGCCTGCGTTTTGATTTTGCTAACTCGATAAATTTGGGATTAGGGTCTGACTCAACTTACAGGTCCTTCATGATGCGATCGTCTTCAGGGTATTGTGGTTCGGGCAGCGTAGACCCCGTAGGCTGATTCTCCTCCAAGGCACGTGTAGGTTCCGTGGCTATCTCGATGAGAGGTGCCCTTGTTGTCCAGAAGTAATTCTTGGTAGTCTGAGTCGCGTCCCACCGAATAGGTTGTTCCCAGGATGTGTTGATGATGGGTACCGTTGTCGAGGAACGAATATTGGTAGGTTTACTGGCCCCAGGAAAGTCGCGTTTTGCAGGGCTGCCGGAGAGAGCTTGAATTTTTTCATTGCGATTCGATGCCTCTCGCCGTGCGGCCTGCGGACAGAGGAAGTTGAAACCGGCTTTGGTTATTTTGTTATGTCCCCCAAAAATGCTGACATCCCAAAGTAATGTGTCCGAGGAGCCGTCAGGGTTTTTATTTACGCAAAACTCACGACAGCAAACAAACAGTTCATCAGTATGAAACGATCATCGGCTACTGAAACACTGGATGTGTGTTATACGAATACAACGTTGTGCTGCTAACATTTTTTTCAATAGAGTCTACTACGCATAATTTAAATTTTTCGCACGTTCGTTACAAACTGCAGCAAAAACAAAACGCCTGAAAAAGTTAGCAGAACGAACAAGTGAGAGCTTGTTGTATCATGTAAATTACGTAAACTGTAAGAGTGTGATGTGCAGAGGGGGAACGAGTGAAGGGTTTAATTCACGGAGCACTCTGTAGATCGCGCGGCTAAATTACCCAGCGTTCCCCGTGCGGGAGTGACTGCTCGCCGGCGGTGGTGTTGGCAATACGGCTTTGTCGTCTGCTTTAGCGACGGTTGTTTTGGGCCTGTTTTGGCGGAGCTTCGCGTCCATTGCGCGCTGCCTTCGCACGGCTTGATTACCTTGCTCGACAGCACGTCCAGGGTAACCCGCACCTGACGCAACTAACTGGTCGTACGGCAAATATACGTTATGGATTGGTTTGCAGGGTGGGAAAACAAAATGTACAAACTGCATGCAGACATTTGGCCGCTAGAGAAATGCTACCTTTTGCGCACTGCTTGCCATGAACGGGATTCCGTTTTCTAATTTGGTGAACACCAATTCTGTTGTGTTTTAACAGGTATTACCAAAGGCGAAACTAGCAACTGGTTCTGATAAATAGCGATTAGTTTCAATCAGCATAAATGGGAATCTCTAAGCTCACATGACGAATTGTTTGGGTGTTGTCTGCGATTGGCTCACGCCGTTGTGTAGCCCCGAGTTAACACATCAGGATGGCTAGGCTCCACTGTCTCACCCTTTGAAAGACGCTCCTCTCCGTTTTCTTTGTCCTAATTCACGGCAGGGCTACAGAGGCGGCGTCCGCCACTCTGGCCCTGCCGTGGCCGACGCTGCTTGTGCATTCGGTACGCCGCCCTCGCGAATTCCAAGCAACGGCTTTCAGAATCTCTGGTTTCACTCTTTGTAGAACGATGCGTGTGAATTCGAATGACGTCGCATAGGCAGTTGTTGTGGGGGTCATTTAAAGTTTGCCTTAAAACCACCTTCACAGCGTGGATTGGAGGCAATGTTTTTATACTTCAGCTATTGCCGATTCCACATCTTCATAGAAGCGTTCAACTAACTCGTCTTCATGGCCGGATGTAGGCGCGTAGCGTGGTACCACCTTTACTTTGTACCTCTTATTAGGCCTAATTAAACGACCTGCTACCCTTTCGTTAATGCTATAGTACTCGTCTATGTTTCCAGCTATGCTCTTATTGACTAAATAAGACAGTCCAAGTTCTGTTCTGCCTATTAGACCACAGTAACATAGGATGTGCCCATTTTTCTGCACTGTAAATGCTTCAGCTGTCCTCCTAACCTCACTAAGCGTTATTACATCCAGTTTAATGCCCCCTAATTCCTCGAAAAAACCCTCTAGACTCGGTTAAATAGATAAAGTTCAAGCGTTAGACGTTCCCAGGTCCCCGTTCCAATGATGGCCTGTCCTGGTCCAGGGATTCTTAGCACCCTCTGCTGCGTCACAGGTCTGCCCACTTCCGTGGTCAGTTGCTTCCCGTCTACTGGAAATTGAGGGCCTAGGGTTAATTGGCGTATTCATGGGAGGTAACATCAGTGACAAAAATAACAGAGAACATCAGTGAGAGGCTAGAACCTTCGCTTTAAGTTGAGTTCCAGGCGACTAAGTACTCCGAACGAAATACCAATAGTAGTTACACGCTTCATTGAGAACCGCCACCCCAGAATTAAAATCAATGTCACTCCACAAAACGAACTATGGTACATTGCCGCTTTTGGTGATAGACTTTCTTATTGGCGGCGGTAGTCGTTGGTGTAGGCTATGATATTGAAATCGAGCTATAACCACTTTTCTATCGAATGTGCAAGCCATGCGTTGACGCAGAATGTACGCGCTATTCTTCATGGCTCCCTTTTTTATGTAAACTGAGGCTTTATTGTGGAAACGGGCTGGAAATGCTTCGCGTCTAAAACCTCGTTAACACAGACTTGTGCGGCAAGAAGATACTAGTACAAAGAACAGACTATACTGAAATTTCTGAAATGACAGTTACATTTACCGGGACCAAAAATATTAAAATTCATATGGTGGCAAATAAAAATGGTAGATGTTACAAACTGTTACAGAATATATAAAATACAAATCAAACACCACTGAGTGAAATTACATTATCTGTAAATAAAAACTATTACCGAATATATAAAATACAAATCATACACCACTGAGACAAGTTGCATCATGTGTAAAAAAGTCTTTTGACACACTGATCACGCATATTGTTAAAAATATTGTTTTCTTACGCTAACTCTTACGTGTTAACAGATAACTTTCGTTTGTTAAGAGCAAACGGAATGTCTTTCTGTAAATTTTAATCATTCTAAATGAGTGTGTAGGAATCCCAGTATGGTGCCTTGAAACTAGCAAAAGTTTTAGAGATCCTAGAATGATTACAAAGCAATAAAATGCAACAGAGGAACAGTTAAATTAATGCTGTAAATAAAATCAGCACTTGTGGAATATTATCGCTTTTTTTAGGGTGGTCTCGAAGACCCCAAGTTTCCGGCCAACGAGGTATCAGAAATAGTCGGCTGATAGAATAATATTTATTTATAGAGATTGCGTTTTGTATGCATTCGTAAATGTTTCTTGTTTACACTAAGAGTTTGGTATAACCAAATGTATACTTTTTTACTTTTCATGTAGTTTTGTATACGATTTTTAACCAATGTGTGATAGGTAGGAGTGAGCGTGGATGCCCACTCTCGGATTTTCTCATATTTGTATTACTCGAAGTTTGTTAGGAGTAATTCGTCGTGCGCCCGTATTGAATGAATATTTTCTGGTGCTATTGATGACATTTGGGAGCGACAGGGTAAAAAGACGCGCAGGAAGTTTACGCTACCAGTTGGGTTTTTTGTGGTGAGGTTGCAAGTGTTTTGATATTTCTTTCGGCTGAGAACAATTTAAAACGAGGCTACATAAGGTTGGACTTGGCGAAGACCGGGACCAAATGTTCTCTATGAACGACCTCATAAAATATTTTTTGAAAAGGATGGACTCGTCACATAATTCATGGTTGGCTGGGAACAGAACAGCAAGAGCTGTGTGAATGTTTCAGATAATGCCAGACATTAGTAGGGCGACAGCTGGTGTCACGAGTCAAGGCGATTCAGCTTTATAAATCGAGTGGACTGAAAACTTGAGCGAAATTGCAACACTACCCAAAGAGACCCCAGAATTAAAATTGGAAACCGTGAACTTCCACTTGGCAGCACCGGCTTTGGAACGATTGCGCTGCCCTCAATCTTGGATGAAATTCTGGAAACGTTTCGAGACTCGCTTTTGGTGCGGTTTTATTAGCCAAACAAAAGTAGCGAAATGCACGAAAGGATTAAAGAACGCGCCTAGCAGAGTAATGAGACAGCCACAGCTTACTTTCACGCTACGGTACCCCTTTGCACCGAGGCATGACTCGACTTTCACGAGACGTATATCTTAATTCTTCGAGTGCACCTATAACGTGGTGCCAGTGAGCAAGAAGCCCAGGTGCCTCAACCCCAGTATCTCGGGTAGCCAACCGTATGAAGTCTTTCACATGGACCACTTGGGCCCCTTAGCGAGAACCACAAAGAAGAAATACGTGATGGTTACTGTGGATAACCTCACAAAGTTAATGAGGCTTTTCACATCCCGTGACACTCTTGTTAGGGCTGCTCTCCGGAGGGTAAAAGAGAATATTTGGTTAAGATATCTCACACGATCAGTTATAACCGAGCGAGAAAGCTGCTTCCCGTTCAAGGTTTTCCCGTAGTTTTGCGTGGAAAGAACCATAAGGCAGTTGGTTTACTCACATGCCACACCAACCAATAGGTCATGTAAAACGAGTAAACGGCTCAGGGATGCCGGTCATTGTGGCGCGTGTGAAAAAGCTAGCCCATCGTGATTGCAACGATAAACTGCTGAAGATTGAAAGCCACTCGAACAACGCCGTGCACAAGGCCACAAACATGACGCCGTCGGAACTACTCTACCGCCGCACGCACGAGTTCTATGCTGCCACTTTTCAACAGT
Source organism: Haemaphysalis longicornis (assembly GCF_048455015.1). NCBI lineage: Eukaryota > Metazoa > Arthropoda > Arachnida > Ixodida > Ixodidae > Haemaphysalis > Haemaphysalis longicornis. Next base: position 66,989,147 of record NW_027526204.1, on the reverse strand, counting down.
TGATTGACGCTGCCGACGAACAGAGACCCCCAACGAGGTACCATAAAAGGCCCGAGAGCGCTTCATGAAGGAGCAGGAGCAGAGCAAACACGCTCACGACAGGCGCCATTTATCGGTGAAACTACGAAGTTGCGGTGGTGGTCTTAAAAAGGGGACCGCAACACACGGCAAAATCCACGAAGACGCATGCAAAATATTGTGGCCAATTTGTAGTGACGCGAGGCTTTCGAGCCCATACATACAGTGTCGCTCAATTGGTCGAGCCTGGAAGAAGGCGAGTTGCAACACCATCACACGCGTGGCACTTAAAGGGGTGGTCGTAAACAGACGAAACTTCCCACTCGGAAGACAATGAACCGCCATCAGGGGAACGCAGCAGCTCTGAAGAAGACCAGGCTACCGTGCAAGGCTACCGTGCAGATACTAAGTCGCTCGACCCACAAGCGTACTGTACCCACAAAACACAAGTTAGCCTGAACGGGAGTTTTTTTGGCTGGAATACGTCTTTTAAACTCCTGACGGCAGGCGGCCTGCTCCCACGTGCGGTAGTATGATGGTGGAAAAACTGCCAGTTTACACCGGGGGCCACTATCCGTCGTAAATAGGCGCATTTACCACGATTGTACCTCTTCACAAAACGCAGCATCTAGCTGTGAATACTGAGTTTGTCCTAATGGGAGTATTAAAAACTCCCACGCCACCTGCATCTCCTTCTCCTTGTTCTTCACCCCTTCCTCCTCTACGCCTCCTCACAAAATAGCTGCCAGTTGGTGTCGTGTGTAGTGTGAGCTCCAGCGTCCCCGAAAATTTATTGCCGATGTGAGCTTGCGGCCGCACCACGGTGTAAGAATAGTTTTTCTTACACCGTGGGCCGCACCAATGAATGCGAAATACTTCCCGACAATCGAAGCTCGTTGAGAACTCTGTGGAACCAGCCTCCGTGTCACCGACCTTCGAGCCAACGGAGTACGCCAGTGAGCCGACGCGAGGCCTAAATGCAGTGACTGCTGAGAGTGGCTCGTTAAAAACAACGCGGTTTTCCCTCTGCGAGGCGGTTGAAGGAAGTATTCTCACGTCTTTTATTGTACCCAACATTTTGGGAGACTTGTGCCTCTTTTAGTGTCAAATAAACTCAGCGTGTTTCACGCGTCACTGCACAGGCGATTCTCCGCCACTGGAGGTGAGCGTTGTGCGTGAGAGAGGGCGCCATGCCCGGAACGTCATTCCGGAGGCCGAACGGTGTGAAAGCAATGCGTGTTTGCGCGGGTCTTGAGCAGTACACTCACTCATTCACGCTCGCGAGCAGAATGAACACTGTCCGCACTGTGAACGGCTGGTAGGTGTTTTTGTGAGGCTGTGTCTGTGGCTCATTGGCAGGCGAAGGTGAAGTTGGCCGGTCAAACATCGCAGGGCGGCCGCTTTTCTTGAGAAGTACGTGTGGTGCCAGCCGCGCCTGCTACGAGGAGGGTGACTGCCGCCTGCCGCCGGCGATTAATTGCTTTCACTGGAAAAGGAGAAGGTCGGGGCCCCGTAGGAGCTCTCCGTACGCTAGGCGCGTGTGACTATAACCAGCGAGCGCCATTCGAGGGAGCATTCTGTAGAATCGACCGACGACTGCTTATTTTATTTATTTATTTTTTGAACGGGGGGATGGCGCAAGCCTCACACCGACCGAAATTTTTCCTTAATTTTGGGTGGGCAGTGCGGGTGGGAAAACCTGAAGCTCGCTCCCAGAACACTACTCGCAAGAAAAAGAGGCAAATGAAGCATTTTTTTAAGTTGGTCGCTACAACGGTCGCGCTCCCTTTTGAACAGCAGATCATTTCGTTTTGACGAACTAATGAGCGCAGGTGTCTGTACGGAAGTGCAATTTTGCGTAGCTGTAAATAAACATTCTGACATTACGGAAAGTTGGACGCAAGAGTGACAAGTTCAGCGTCTTTACAATGCCGTGTTTTTTTTTAGGTCAGACGCCCAATCTGCTTCTGCATTTGTTGCCGCAGATTTAAAGCGTTTTGGTGTCCCTCTAAGGCATGTGCTGCTGTGGCTTCCTGGGGAACGTGCCTGGATGTGCGGCAATGTCAGCATTTGGGAGGCAGGTGCAACCAAACAGCGCAGCGACCACATGCTGACCTCACTTTTTGCAAATGGCTTACATTTTTTTTTGTTGAGAAGTGTTGTAGTAGATAAAATTCTTACCAAGATACCTTGTGTTCTCGATGTAGGTGTTTTGTTGATTCAGTGTTTTATTGGGTTATTAACGTGTTCACATGTATATTGTATTTATGTAATTTTTATGCAATAAATTTACTGTGTAGAAAACAAACTTTTAACGTTTCGCAATTCAGCGTTTGAAGCGGAAAAAGACAAGAAATTACTTAGTCATAAACAAAAAATGAAAATGCGGCCGGTGTGCCTATTAGGAACTCTTAAATACAGTAATAAATGCATCTGCCGCACTTGCATCAAGCGCCCAAAAACAAAAAGAAATACCTTGAATGCAGGTCAACACTGCTCCCAACGCACCCCCTGAAAAATCCCAGTTGGAGGAAACAATACACTTCCAATGGTACCCCTGAAAACTCCCATTGTATTGGCAGTAAAATGAAACTCGCATATGCTACTGAAAAAAGTTCGAAATAATGGGAGTAAGGCGAAACACCCATTCGAAGGAGTTTTGAAAACTCCGAATTGGTACTGAGTTATGCAACAAGCCATTTACTCCCATTCCGGCTTATTTATGTTCTGTGTGTACATGTGAAGCTGAACCTTGAAGGTTTCCTTATCATGTGCCGTATTTGTTAACAATACAGTAGCCTATTGTTTTTCCGACTCCTAAAATTCGGACTTGTTGGACCTTCCGGACTTTCCCGAGGAACGGCAGTTGTCCTATAGGAGTAATACCTCGCAGATCTTTCGGACTGCTCTTTGATTCGCACTATTTTTCGTTCCCATCTAGGTCCAAAAAGCCAGCCGGCTACTCTTGTTGCTGGGATAGTGCTTCATCTGCGCGTTCTTGCATTTTCGCGCTAGTGAATGTGCAGGAAAACAAGCATATATTCGCTGATGTGTCTAATTAGGTCCTTGTTATTTTATTTTTCTTGGCATTGTAGTTTTCCTACCACTGAAGGAATTGAGGCATTCTGTGGGTTTTTCTGCTGCAACGCTGCTGTTTGAGTCTGATGGCCGGAACTCCAATGACGCGTGGTCTCTACGGGCAGTGCATCGTACATGTGGTTATCGGTAAACAGTGTTGAGCCTTTGTGGGAAAGGGAAAAACATATTTGAGCGGTATAAGGGTAGTGACACCTTATCACATTGAGAGTTTTGTTGAAGAAATTAGGAGGATCGGACATTTTGCTTATGATTTCCCGTATAATTTGCACGGGAGTTATTACTCGATCAGCCTGAAAAAAAGGAGACCGAAAAAAGCCAACGTTAACCACTCAAGAAGTTAACACACATTCAGAGGTACGCGTGCGCAAATACATAATGTCGTCGCCTTGCAGCCTCTACTGTGAAAGTACAGGTTTAGGTAGAAGAATGTAGACGACGATGTACCCAAGTGTTTTGCATGTGTTCCTTCAAAACAAGAAAATAAACGTCGCGATATTAGGGAAGTACCCAAAAACTGAGATTTTACTGCCCTGTGCCGAATTCGTAAACCTGCAAAATTTGACCCATTACCTCGCCTTGGACAGCGCCTCCTCGGTTGGCGAATCTGGATTTGCTTCCGACGGTTCGTTCGTTATGGCCTGGGTGTACTCTTTGCCTCCCTGGGACCAGCGCCATGGATAACATGAAGACCACCATGATGAAAGCCGCGCATGCGTAGAACGCCACGTCGCTCGTACGTCTGCATAAAATAGACACCAATGTAACACGAAGAACCTACGGAACACCTCCACTATGGCGCACAAATTGGGAAAACCAATTCATCATCCAGAAAAAAAGCGACGTTTAAGATTGTTTTTGACTCACTGGTGGTGTATTTTGGTTGAGCCAATAGCGAAAGCTAATGGAATTTATGAGGCCTTAAAAACAGTAATTGGCATTATGGTCGGAAACGACGATTGTGACAAAGTCAAATGTTAGTTAATGAATTTACTGTGAAAGTTTTAGTGGCCCCACTGGGAACAGCCTATCATTCCTTTGGTTGCACAAGAGGCCGAAAAAAAAGAAGGCAATGGTGCGAAATATTAAGATTTATCATAGACAGTGATATACGTAACCTACAGTAGGGCTTTCCGGAACCACTGGTGCATTCTGGAATCACACACACCCCGGTTCTAAAAATATCGCGCCTGTATTTAAACCTCCAGATAGTCGATAGGCTCCGTGACTTCTTGTCTAACCACCAACAGTTTGTTTACGCTAACGACACTTCTTTTGAAATGTCCCCATCTCTTTCTGGGTTTCCAGAGGGCACTGTCCTTAGTACTCTACTTCTCTTATACGATTATCTATACTGCTGACCTTCGTACTGTATTTCAGCCCAATATTCGCCTATTCGCCAACGATTTCGTTCACAACTGCCCTGTATATAATCTTCCTGATTATTCTATTCTTAAGTCAGATCCCCAGCTTTTTAAAATGTTCGCCAAAAGTGCATCATGCGCTTGAACACTCAAAAGTGGTCGCCATCCCGACCCACGAAAGTGGATGTCCAGCGCAGCTGTTTTAAACCATTACAAATGCGAAAGGTAAACAGTGTGAAATGTGTTTCGCCGTCTAAGCGGGCTTGTCGTTTGCGCTCGGCTTCTCTGGCGGCAAATGCCGGGTCCTGCCTAGCCTGATGCAATCACTCAGCTTTTCGGGCAAGAACAACTCTATTTATTGACACTGGGCCTGTCTAACCTTCAAATATAATCTGCAAACATGATCGTTACCAGGAACACACATGGAAGGGGGGAAGGTCCCATTATTGACAGGCGCATTAACATATATACTGTGGTTTCGATGCTTGTTCTGTGGTTTTTAGACGAATACTGAGCTTATAATCTGTATACCTGATTAAACTGATGCATACGCTCGGCGCCCTGGCGAGACCTGCTGTGTCATGCTTTGATTTTTTGATACAACACGATATTTTCCGCCCAACTAAACGCTGAAAGCTTCGGTGCAGAGCCGTAATCAAATATTTTATAGTAGACAATCATACAAAACATTTAGGTACACCATTTGCGCTTCCAAACGTCTTCCTGTAAGCACCTATAAATACGTAGACATCAATCCACCATGTCATCTATCTTGGTCGCTGCTTGTTTCCCATGTAGCTAATGTCGCTAGCCGTCGCTAGCCGCTAGCGCATCGGCTTCCTCGCTCCAGTACGAAGAGTAGAGCTGCAATTTCGTTCTTGTCCAGTGCGGGAGAAAGCATGGAGATGCGCTCCTACCATTTACGCACACCAGTTCATCAGAGATGTTTTCTTTGCACACGTATATATCATTTAATGCAGTTGTGAAACACCGCCCGATTACTTCCTCCGCGCATTCTAAACGTGCAAGAATATGAATTCGTGTAACGATTGCTCGCAGCGCTCAGTGACATGAATGGAGGAAGCTTAACAAAACTAAAAAAATGCACGTCTCGATTTGTTTTTGTTTTCTTGTTTTGTTTTTAAATGCAGAGCATTTTAGTAACTCACGATGTCACCCGCGTTGGCGTCCGTAGTCCGCGTCCACATCGCTCCCCCTACACTATATAAATACTTGCCGGCGCCAGGTTTAGATCCTACGACTCTGCGGGCGGAACGCAAGGTGCACGGTACTCTACCAACTGAGCCACAAAGCCGACACAGAACGGAAGGTTATGAACGTGCCTTATATCCTTGACTCATTCAACCGTCGGCCAGAGGTGCGCCCTCTCCCCCGCGTCCCCCTCGCCTTCTCTCCGCTCGCAACGCCCTATCTCGCCGCGTTCGGTTCGGGCGCACAACAGGTGGGGACGTGCGCAACACCCTCTCTCGCCGCGTTAGGTTCGCGCGCAAGAACAGGTGGGGCGCTCGCATCGCGCTCTCTCGCCGCGGTCGATTCGCGCTTAAACCACATATGCGTTCGCGCGCGCTGCGGTCGCTAACATCTGTGGCGTGATCGTGACGTCAGCATCACGCGTTCGCGTGGTGGCGATTTCGGCGCTATAACACTCTCTCGCGAGGGGCATTGGATTGGATTCGATTGGATTGGCTTGGATTGGCTTGGATTGGCTTGGATTTGGATTGGATTGGATTAAAGTGGATTGTGTTGGATTGTGTTGCGTCATAGCCGCTCCACGTTGCGTCATAGCCGCGGCAGGGGGTTCACGGCACGTTTCACCATTGACTTCATCGACAATGTCTACGCTGGAAGACAACAATTACAACAACAACCAATACGTAATCCATACGACTTGCAGGCGCGCCCCCCCGCAGAAATGCTCTGCATTTGATCGTGCCCCTCGCGAGGGGGATGTTTCTTTTTCCTCTGTCATGGCTTCATTATCGACATTTAAAAAGTTGGCAGACTATGCATCATAAAAGGAGCGCGCCACGGAGGAAAAAATACTTCACGCCGATTTCAGCGGAGCCGCCGCCAATTTAGACTCACATTGAGAGCGGCACCATGCATGTCAAACATGTGTGCGTGCATAAAGGCCAGAACAAAAAAAAGAAACATCCCCCTCGCGAGGGGCACGATCAAATGCAGAGCATTTCTGCGGGGGGGGCGCGCCTGCAAGTCGTATGGATTACGTATTGGTTGTTGTTGTTGTAATTGTTGTCTTCCAGCGTAGACATTGTCGATGAAGTCGGTGGTGAAACGTGCCGTGAACCCCCTGCCGCGGCTATGACGCAACGTGGAGCGGCTATGACGCAACGTGGCGCGGCTATGACGCAACACAATCCAACACAATCCACTTTAATCCAATCCAATCCAAATCCAAGCCAATCCAATCGAATCCAATCCAATGCCCCTCGCGAGAGAGTGTTATAGCGCCGAAATCGCCACCACGCGAACGCGTGATGCTGACGTCACGATCACGCCACAGATGTTAGCGACCGCAGCGCGCGCGAACGACATATGTGGTTTAAGCGCGAACCGACCGCGGCGACAGAGCGCGATGCGAGCGCCCCACCTGTTCTTGCGCGCGAACCTAACGCGGCGAGAGAGGGTGTTGCGCACGTCCCCACCTGTTGTGCGCCCGAACCGAACGCGGCGAGAGAGGGCGTTGCGAGCGGAGAGAAGGCGAGGGGGACGCGGGGGAGAGGGCGCACCTCTGGCCGACGGTTGAATGAGTCAAGGATATAAGGCACGTTCGTAACCTTCCGTTCTGTGTCAGCTTTGTGGCTCAGTTGGTAGAGTACCGTGCACCTTGCGTTCCGCCCGCAGAGTCGTAGGATCGAAACCTGGCGCCGGCAAGTATTTATATAGTGTAGGGGGAGCGATGCGGACGCGGACTACGGACGCCAACGCGGGTGACATCGTGAGTTACTAAAATGCTCTGCATTTAATACATGGAGCGACTATGCGACGAAAAGACGACGAACAACGACCGGCGGCGCACGCCCGACGCCCTACAGCGGAAGAAACGTCGTCCGCCGCCGATCTAGCTGGGTGAGAGAAGTTCGTCGGCGGCGAGCGGCAAACCGATGGAACCAATCTATGGGCCGCTGCAGACGGCCGCTTTGGAAGAGTGCGATAGACATACGCTTGTCCCGCGCCTAGTCGAGCTAAAAGAACGAATTGTAAATCTGAGATCGACTGAGGAAAATGGTGTTGCAAGAAGTGAAGTCCGATCTCTTCTCATAGCTCAAGCCGCAAGGGCAACACGGTACGAACCTAACCACCGTGGCTTGTGTCGCCAAGATAGGCATGTACGATAGATTTTATAATGTTAAATAAAGGACATCCGGCTACATAACTTGTAATAACAGCAACATGGGGCCCGTCTGGAAGATCGGAGTGTGACGAACGGGCGATATCACAGTTAGGGCATCTCAAATGCAGAAAAATAGCTGCAACCAGTCTTCTGTATTCAGAGCCAGGGTTGACATGCCTTATTTTGCACTAACGCACCCTCTTGTGAGTGGCGCGCCACCGGTAAAACCCTTGCTGCAGGAAAAAGGACTATATGTACACCCATGGACACCTAAGTGTCGATTATGCAAAAAGTTGGAAACAATTGAGCACATCGTTCTGGACTGTTCGGATGCGGTGTTCCACTGGGACATCCTCCAACGAACCTTGAAAAAAGACTTACCTTTAACTCCTTGTGGCATTCGCTTTTTGCCCGTAAACAATTATGTTGGTGTGCCCTATGCTTTATTCATGAAACAGTCTGAATTCTGTGTGGAAAACTCGTTTGGCGGTTCAAAATGCCGAAGAGAATGCTTGCACAGTGCGAAAGTACTTCATTGAAAGCGTTGCCTATAGAAGAGAAGTTTATAGATAATGCCGGAAGAACCTGAGTGGTTACCCATTCTGGATGTTCTAGCGCAAGTTAAGATGTTTTAAAGGGGCACTGACAGAAAAATTTTGCATCTTGTTTTTTTTGTTGCGATAAGTAGCTAGTGACTTACTTATCAACTGTAGAAACCTTATTTGATTCAGCGTGCTACGGTTGTTTAATTAGAGACATTTTCAATGCGGCCAGTCGCAGTTTCGGTTTCAGCGGGTGCCGCGAAACGATGGATTTTTTGTGAACAAAGCTGACCACGTGACTGTCAGAGTGATATCGCAGAGCAGAGCTGTCGCAGCACTGTCGAATCCGTGTCACCGGCAGTTTCCGGGAATGACCCCACGTACTGATCTCCTAAACCACTTAATTAAACAGCGGCCGTGGGCCTGACGCAGGCGCTGCGAGTGCAAATGCTGCCGCGGCTAGAGAACGACTCGCAACGCTCGAGACGGTGGATGGCAGGACGCGCGCCGGCAGCAGCTGGCCGGTATGCTTACAGGTCCACCTAAAGATGTGTTCTTCTTAGCACTGCGGCGGATATTCCATTGCCGCTCTCGTAAGCGGTGCATATGAGAATTTTTAATGCAACCCGCCATCGCATCATTAACTCCTTTCTCATAAAAGCTGCCATGGTTGAGAGAGAGAGAGAGAGAGAGAGAGAGAGAGAGAGAGAGAGAGAGAGAGAGAGAGAGAGAGAGAACAACTTTATTTAGCTTCACAAAATTGCGGCGACTACGTGCCGGATGGGGTGGTTCCCTCTTTACGGTAGCCATATGCTTCCGCGGCTGCCTGGCGCCTGGAGATCAGGACGAGCTAGTCTTCCAAGGCGGGGCTGGTTAGGAAGGTCTCCAATCGATCGTTAAGGGGTGTGGGAAGGGTGGTGGAGGGTTCGGTAAGGGGTGGGGGGATTGTCTCGGTGAAATCGCACTTTCCGATGACATGCCGGAGCGTGCCCCATTGCCCAGAGAAGCTACACTCTTTCTCGTATATCTCGGGGTACATTCTGCTTTGGAGATAGGATTTTGCTTGTATTTGTATTGTGTATTGTATATGATTTTGCTTGTACAGGATTGTACAGGATTTTGCTTGTATTTGTGGGACCTGAGTCTAATTTCGTGCAGCGGTAACAAGCTATCACTCGAGCTACCTCCGCCGGCCTGCGCCACTTCGCGGCCGTGGCCGCCGTCTGCACAGCGACCGCGCGGGTCGCTCAGTGGTTTTTCCGGGTCTCCGGCGCGTTTTCCCGTCCAATGAAAATAAAAAGTACTAAAAATAGGGTGCCTCGAATCGCTGTACAAATTTGATCCCGGCCATCTGCACGATGAACCGACGAAATCACGGCGCCTACGCCGCCAACGATCGGGTCGTTCGTTCCCGAGAGCAGAAGCTCCGCTCTCCCAGCCGTCCGATTGGAGCGGCGATCCGGCGGAAAACGCCGGCAGTGCGGAATCGGCCAACACAAAGTCGTGACGCCTTTGGATGTTGTTTATTTACAAAATATCCACGGGATGTCGATTGCGCGAGGTCCTCTGCTGGCTCATCGGTTGCGTTTGCGCACACTTTGAAATTGATTTTAAATATGTTCTAGGCTGTATTGGGCGCTGATATTTTGCAGATGATGTGTGTGTTCCCACCAATCTATCTCCGAAGTTATCTCGCCTTCAAATTTTTGTGTAGTACCCCTTCAAGCCACTCCCTTCAGTCGATTGTTGGCTGGGGCCACTAAATTGTGTACTGGGCAGTTCGTTTTGTGTTGTCGTCAGGGACGCAATAAAGAAAAACAAAGTCAGGTGCAGTGGAGGTAGAACGCCGGTTCAATGTTCTGGGAGTCGCTGGTTGAAATCTCCTCGGGGAAGCTCGTTCTTTGTTTTTTTCAATTACCGGCTTTAGCGCGTTTGAGAACTGAAAACGCATAATTAGAAGAAGAAACGCCCCGGAGTCACGCAGACTCGTCAAACCACGTACAACCCAAGCGGGAAGCTCTTTTTCTGGGTCTGTTTACTGAACGCCGACGTTGATTATGGGCATTGAGCTAGCCACCCTCTGAGCATTCCAGCAGCGGTGCGGCGGTGGACGCCATGCTTCGGAGTTCAGCCCGACCATAAAGGAAAGACAAGTTGAGGCCCACGAACATACGGCGTCCTTCCACGGAGGATTGTCTGGCACGCGTACTTCGTCGTGAAAGTTCGCTCCATGTATTCTGGCCTTAAGACGTCGGCGGCGATCGCGAAGATCTCTCGCGTCTATGCTGAAAACCGACACAGGCGGTGTACCCACCAAGAACGGGCGGGCGACGGTGTAATCGCGCCTGACCTTGATGTCCCGCTAGCGCGGAATACAGGGCTGCGCTTTGTAAACAATGTGCTACGCATGAAATGGGCTTTCAAACAGACGCTTCGTGCAACATGACAAGTTGGAACTGCCCTTATCGTTATACTTGCTTCGACACAGTACGACGTGTGTTCGCTAACTGCTTGCATGCCTGTGCGTCAGCACTGCATCATGAACACGCGAACAAGCCGTTTATTCCTTCATTCGTGCGTGCGTGCGTGTGTGGAACTAATTTTTTTTTTACGGACGAGCATCCCAGCGGCGGCAGCGCGGATGCCGATTCAGGAACTATCTACACTGTGTAGCGATGCGCGCGCTATTGGCCCGACTGTATTCGCGGCCGTCGCAGGCCTCGCGCCTAGAGCTTGGGATCTTTCGCTGCTATAAAGACCTTGGATTTATCTACCGGACGAACAAACGCTGGCGGGAAGTAGAGGTAAGGCATTAGTTAATCTAGTATTCTTGTCTTATGTATTTAAAGAAGCAGAGTTGCTGTCAAACTTTGGTCCGCGGAACGAGTTAGCCCTAACGTTTTGTGACTCATTTCGACTGTTGCTTAGATTTGAAGGGCGGCTTTTGTACCCGTGTAGATACAGCATCGATTTTTGCACCATTTTAATCCTCTGATTCGTAAAGTGCTGGTGTCCTAGCCGAATGTTTTTGCATGTAAGAAGCACGGTCGCGCGAATAGTGACAGCGCTACCCTGCAGTTTTAGCTCGGCGGCTAGGGTTAGATTGGCTGCCGTGCAATGGCTGTGGCTACTTGCACGACTCCAAAGAAGTGCTAGTAATAGAGCGCGGATGGAGCGTTGCAGTCGCTAAAATTAAAATAATTTTAGTGACCCCCGCGCGTACAGTGACCGACTGAAATGCTGTCCAGACAGGTTTTTGCGTTTTGATTGAGGGCAGCATGGACGGGAACTGGACGGAAGCGTACGCCCTGCACTGTTAATGGGTAACTACATGTGTCGGCAGCGATGAGCGCCGCGAGACACCTCCTTCAATGGGTACAGCAAACAGGAATTGTGGGCGACACAGACAAGCTAAACATTTTTATACTGCCCGCCGATGGCGGCGCCTCCGGCAGGCGACGGGCCGTTGCCGTCATTGGCTTATTACCGACCAGAAGCAGCCAACAAGCGAGCGGCAGCAACAACGACGGATGGCATTGGCGGCAAAGCGTTATTTTTGCTCGTTTGTCGCTGTCGCCTACACTGTTTGCTGTTGCCATTACGTTACGTTATTCCAGGGCTGCGTCTAATCTCACGGCAGCCGTGAGAATTATCTCCGGGAAATTCTCACGGCAGTTTGTATAAAAGCTGTCTGGCCTAAAATTTGCTTAATAATATTACGTCCCAGCGTAACCTAACGTAACACAACCTCACCGAACCTAACGTAACCTAACCGAACGCGTCATAACCTACCCAAATCCAGCCCAACTGCAACAAACTTACCCCAGCCCAACGACACAGAACACAACCTATATCAAACGTAATTCAACCCATTCTACAAGTCCTGTGCACCGTTCTCTTGATACAGTGAAAACCAGAGTAAAAAAAAGCATTAACACAAAATGACGATGACCGAAAAATTCGGAAAGCTAAAACAAAACAAAAACAAAACATCGCAATGTCGGACAGCCTTCTCGTTTAAAACCAAATACTATACCACAGCGCTACAGAAGCAGCCGCAGACACGGCTTTTTGGGGATTATCAATCCCATAGAATCTCCGGGTAGCGTTCTTAGCCAATGACAGGCGACTGCCGTGAGAAATTTCTGACGGTAATTCTCACGGTTGCCGTGATTCGAGTCGCTTGCCTCCGTCGCTGCATGTGGTTATCCCTTTAATAATCTAGCGCTCTGATCATTCAATAGCGAGCGTATTGGTTCCCATCAAATGCTGAGATGTTTAGCGTGTATGCCACGAAGCGTACTCGAGAATGAAGAAAACAGTAGCTGTATGACCCACTAGCAACTTTCTGGACTTGTGAACGTATAATGGGCCGTACGTTGCAGTCGGCGGAGGACAAAATAAATCCAACGCCAATTAATTTTGAGATTAAAACCTTACACAAAGAGATATCTGTACTTAAATTTTGTGCAATGTTTTTATACCGGAAATTAATGGCGGGGTAAACAATGGAACCTATGGACACGTACGCACTAATGGTTTTGGCGGGCAGTGCGTAGGCAGATAGGAGTCAGGTGCGCTGTATGACGCGACATTGGCCAAGTCGCACATGGAGCGTGGCTGCATCCAAGGTCGCCGCAGTATTCGATTCCAATACTGGTTCAGCGCGTGGTCTCGGCGCAAAAACTAAGCTATCACACAATAAACTTCATTTAGCGTTGTTCAACCTCGTCATTTTTTTTTAATCGTAGACCTTAACGAAACAGGGGTGTCCCCCTCTTTCTGCCGATGTAGGAATCAGGGGAAGACGCTACTTGCCGGAAGATTTCTTTTTGAAAGAAAAGAGAGAGAGAGAGAGAGAGAGAGAGAGAGAGAGAGAGAGAGAGAGAGAGAGAGAGAGAGAGAGAGAGAGAGAGAGAGAAATCCCCCCGGCGCCAGCAGGAGTGGCCGGTCCATGAGAACACAGACGGCCTTGATCTGAGCCGCATAGACGCTAGCGTCAGATTCCTCTTTAGTGTATATTGTAAGAAAATCTATGGCTGCCGTCGCCGGCCTGTGTATATATTTTTTAGCGAGAGCTACACTACTCGTATTCTCGCCGTTTCGCTGTGGCCAGTGGCGGCACCGCGAGCTGAGCGTTTGCCTAGCAACCGCCGCAGCTGGAAGCGCCGGTCGCCGCTCCATGGGGCATGACGTCAAAGGAGGAGCCGGTGGAACCGCGTTGCAACGACAGAGCAGGAGCAGGCGGGGAGGCTGGGTGAGATTCGTCGTCGCAAATGTTAAGTGAGTCGGACAGACTGAAAGACGCCAGGCTTTGTCGTCGGAAAACATTCAGCTAGCAAAAACATACGGCTAGGATACAAACACTTCAAGAAAAAAAAAGGGATTGAAATGGTGCAAGAACTGATGCTGATTTCACACGATGAAAAAAGCTGCCATTAAAATATAAGCAACCATCAAAATGAGTCACGAAAACGTTAGCGTTAACGGCTTACGCGGACCGAAGTTGGAGAGCAACTCTGCTTCGTTAAATACATCAGAAAAAAAAACGACTCGCCACTTACCTCTACTTTTAGGCAGCATTTCTTCGTCCGGTAGATTAAGCCAGAGTCGCCATGCAGCGAAAGATCCCAAGTTTAAGGCGCGAATGCGCTCCGGGCAATTTCGCGCGCATCGCTACCCAGCGCATGATGCCGCGGCTCTCATGTTTGTCCGAAAGGAAAAGTTTCACACACGCTCTCACGCATGCACGGACGAATTTACGGCTTGCTCGCGTATTCGTGACCTAGCGCTGACGCACAGGCATGCAAGCAGTTAGCGAGAGCGCGTCGTACTGTGTCCAAGCAAGATTGACGACAAGGGCATATCCAACTTCTCATGTTGTATATATAGCGACTGTTTGAAAGGCCTCATCGTGCGTAGCACATTGTTTGCAAAGCGCAGCCCTGCATTCCGCGTTGGCGTGACAATCCGGGTCTCGCGTAATCAGTTAGACGCCCGACCAGTCTTGGTGCGTTCACGGCCTCTGTCGACTTTTTCCGTAGACGCGAGAGGTCGTCCCAATCGCCGCCGACGTATAACGCTCGCATACATGTTTGGCATCCACGGCACCGCGCGAAACCTGAGTCGAAATATCTTGCAGCTGCGCTGAAATGATGCATGGTCTGCCAACCTTTGAAATGTCGATAACGAAACCATAGAAGAAGAAGAGCAAAAGAAAAAAAAACAATCGACACATGTGTTTTTTTGAATTTTGTCGAGCTTGCTCCGTTCACCTCACCGAAGTGTGCGTGCAATCGTTAGACGAGTTCATACGCGTGCACATTTACAATGCACGGTGGAAGTAACAGGGTGCTTTTTATACAACTTCATTATATACGTATGCAAATAAAATATCGCTGTTGAATTGGTGGGCCTGATTGGCAGGAGTGCATCTCCCTGCTCACTCCCGCACGGAATAGCGGGGAAATTCGAATTTTGCTCTTCCTACTGGAGTGAGGGAGGCGACGCGCAGGTTTACCCTTCACTGGTCGGAACTGGGCTGCACTCCGCCCACTATAGATGAATACGCGGCTAATTTTGCTCTTCCTTCTCATGCGAAGCGAATATTGCATCCAACTCCCCGCAGCTTTCGATGAGAGTGCGCCACACTCTCACAACAATAAAATGACTAATGAACTCGATCGGTATTCCTCCGATGTCTACGCTCCTTCGGAACGAAAGCCATAGTAAATGAATCATGTAAAGCTTATCGCTGTAAAAGAGCAACGTCACCACCCACGCAATCTATATTCGGTCTGCCGCTGCCCCTACGAGTAATTAAATATTTGTAGGGTTTAACGCGCCGACGCAACGCAGGCGATGAGGCGCGCCGTAGTGGAGGGCTCCGGATTAATTTTGACCACCTGGGGATCTTAAACGTGCGCCGAAATCTCGAACACATGGGCGTTTTTGCTTCTCGCCTCCATCAGAAAAGCGGCCGCCGCGGCCGGGAATCGAACCCGCGACCTCGTGCTCAGCAGCGCAACGCCTTAGCCACTGAGCCACCGCGGCGGGTGCCCCTACGAGCCGTACTCGACCTTTAACTCACGCTCGTTAGCGCAGCTCACTTATGGTGAGCTCAAAAAATTTCAATTTTCCCTTGTTTTCTTGTGAGCAGTGACTTTTGCAACATCTGTGAATAACGAATACATAATATATTTCGAAAGGATTTTTCTACTAAACATCCACTCCCCAAATGTTTAGGCAAGGCAGTCCTACAAGATTTTGTTTGCATTAGAGAATGCCTGATGCCACACGCGCTTTTTGTATAATCCTGCCGAAATATGCAGGACCGTAGTTTGCCCGAATATGCACACAGTTTTTCTATATGGTCTTTGGAAAGCGTCCTAAGCCATAAAAACCTATTCCTCATCACAACAATACTTCGTATACATGTAAAAAATAAGTGAATACTTCGAAGATGGCGTTCTCTGCTGTGCAGGGCAGTGCGCTTTGCCGAAAGGGTCCTTTAACGTCCGATTTAGCTCAAGCTAAGCAACATATTGCTCAGAAATATAGCACATTGATTGACTGCCTTATAAAAGCTGATTGTCGGAAAAAGTAAAGAAAGTAAACACCTATTACAGTGATTACACCCCGAAATCACTGTACATAAATTACACAGGTTAGTTTGACACTGTGAAGGAAAGCGAACATTTGACCTTGATAACCGATGTCGAAAGATTTGAGCGATTTTTTTTCTGTAGCCACTGCCACAACTACACGATATTTGCGTATAGCCTTATTTTTCTGGATGAAGAATACTGTGGTAAACGGGCTTACTCGGTCGTCTCTGTTTCCCTGGTGACGACAAGAAACAGACTATCGTCGTCGCTCGAAGAGTCATTCAAGGGCGTGGCCATGGAATGCCTGCGCGAAAAGCATCCACCCTAGAATCGTTTGGTTGGTCGGTTGTTGCCGGTTCAGCGATGGTGTTTGATACCAAGAAAGGTCTCATAACACCTCGAATGACATCACCTTCTTCTTCTTCACCTTCGTTGCCCTCAATCGGGCTTGTACCTCCCGATATTGTCACGTGTCAAAGACGACGCACCTGTCCCAAAGGAAATAAAGGTTTATTGGAGCGAACTTTTTTTCTTTTGTGTATGCTCTTTTTATCCAAAAAAGTGAAACCATTTGTATACATTTTTCTGCTGTTCTTTTGCTGTCAAAAACGGTGAAGAAACCCTGTCAAGTTGCTTCTTAGCAGCTTGTTGTTTCTGCCCTTATCATTTCCACTTTCTACGAGGGTACAATGCTGAATAAATGAACTTTCAACTTTGAACTTGTGCTCCCCCGACCACTAAAAGAGTAGACAGGCGGAGAAGCAGCTGTCAACATAGTGACGTGCGTAGGCGAGTGTCGGCCAATCGAATACCTCAGCGGAATTTATCTTTGGGCGCGAGTGTTTCTCGAAACATCGAAATACATCCAGAAAACTGTAGATCAAAGAAGATTATTCTAGGCTGGTGACGTTAGTTCCAAACGCTCTCCCTATCAAAACAGATCATACGTGCGGCATAAAAATAAATAATGGAACACGCGCTGCACTTGGCACACAGGTAACACAGACCGCCGCAGCGTGTTGGTAAAAACAAAACATAAAGAAACAAACGATATACATGGTTCGCGGAAATATGAACTGAAAGAGCGACGGTAGCAAAGGCGTAGGGCAATATATTAGTATTGAGAGAGAGAGAGAGAGAGAGAGAGAGAGAGAGAGAGAGAGAGAGAGAGAAAAGTTTACGATCGCGTTTATCAGGCGGCTCAGTCGGAACAATTCGACGAAAGCCCAGCGCTGATGATGATTCTGCACAATTAAAAAATAGCAGTGAGGCCACCACTAGAAGAATACTGTACCACTTCGTCCTCACACCGGCTATGGCAATGATGATATCGCTAGCGCAAAAGAATATACACAACGAATATCGTCAGTCCTAACACGCAGCTGCACTCAAAAGTACAGAAAAAATGATCGGATAAAAACACAGAGCTTAACATAAACGAGAAGGCACGAACGAGGACAGGGAAATTAGTATTTTCTCCGACCTGTACGATGTGACAGGCGTGAGAGAAAAGCGAAAAAGTGAAGAAAAAAGGGCTGGAGGAAGCTAGGAGGAGGTGGTAAGAAAAGAACACGGCGTTCGGTGCAAGAGTCAGAGTGAACACGGTTTTGTTTCAAGGGCACTTGTACCGAAACAAGCAGATATGCAGCCCTTTTTGTTCCTGTGTTCTAGTTACTTTGAATTGAGTAAACACAATTCCAACGCGGTTTCGGCATGTTCGAGATTAGTATACTCTAACGGGAGCTACAAAAACCGTGGAAGACTTTTGGGGAGATTGTGCATGTTCCTCTGGGAAAGCAACCAACTTTATTACGCGTAGCGTTAACGGCCCCATGACGCAGTACAAGCCGGCTCGTGGGAGGCGTTGAACATGAGCCAAAATATGTGCGAATCAAAATTCCCATAACGCCACGTTATGGGCATTTTGGGAACCGAAACTCCAGTTAGGGGAGTTTCGATTCCAAAAACCGTTATGGGAACCGAAACTGCAGTAACCGCGAGGCGGCGCCCATGCAAATGATGTGGGAGCAGGTGCGAAACGTTTTTATCACTCGAAAACAATTCGTGCATGCGAAGCGAGAAATTTCAGATGACGCTATTGCAGTCTATGCCTAATGTAGCAGCTTAAGAATTCGATTTTTTCCTATAGCCCGAGAATCGATGCCTACGTCCGCCCGTTGCCCTCAGTGAAGTTTTGCCTTCGACGTTTTCTCGGTTCGGCCGCTGCAACGGCAAGTCTACAGATTGACGAGCAACTCTGGCGGAATACACGGCCGCACTTGTTTTGTAGCGTAAGCTACAGCGGCCGAGGTTGAGCAGTTTTGCGTGGACCTTGAAGGGCCATGCCGCGTAAGCGCGAGGAGCATTTCATCGGACTGGATTGGATTGGATTTGGATTGGATTGGATTGAAATAAATAACTTTGCATTGGATTGTGTTGGATTGCCAAACCAATTGGAGTACAGGAGCCCTATTCTCGACTGCACAAATTCTCGGGGAATTGGGCAATTTGCCGGAAGTCTTTTCTGATTGGCTTTCAATTTTGGTCACGTGCTTCCGGTTTACAAAGGGGTTGTGTGTGGTTTCGTCATTTTGACGTTTCATGACGTTTACTGTCAACAGTTCTAAAGTTTGCCGTATTTTTGTTTATTGAAAGTGCATAATTATTGGCCGTCAATAAAAAACTAGACTAAATGAACCAGACATGACCACCTAGGCCTGTTTTTGCTATTCAAGAACAATACTGCTTGTAATACCGCCCTCTCTGTGATTTCCTGAGCAGGCGTGGCGTAATTTAAACAGTTGGTGGGAACGATCACGTCACACCATGGAGGAAAGAATACCTTTTCTTTCCTCTATGCGTCATACATTGCCAACTTCAGCCAGCGTAAAAGTGACGTAATGTTACGTAGCAGCTTAAAAAAGGAGGCTGCTATTGCCGCAAAATAGGGAAAACAATTCACCGACCTTCGGCACCGCGAAATGTCCGCGAATTTGCAGGAGGCGCAGTTTGGCATGACGCGCGGTTTTAAGCATGTTTTCTACCGAAAGAAATAATAGCTTCGACTGTTTTCTCGTCAGCGATCACGTTGCATACAAATAACGCGCAGTATTTTGCTTTTTTTTTTTGGAAATAAAATAAAATATATTTTTTTTACGTAACCGCAACATAAGAGGGCACTACAAGCCTCTCCGTGACAAAGAGAACCCAATGCATGGCATTTGTCCTCACTTCTCCTAGTAAGCTGCAGGGTCACATGATCAAACTCAAGAGAAAAATAACAAAGAAAAGTTAGTCTTTTGTTTATTACAGCGCTGATTGAAGTCGAGCTTGACGAATGAGTAAATCGGCGATATCTGTGCGCTCCGCGGTTATTCGGCGTAGCGCTTCGCTGCTCTTATGTGTCCTGCAGGCGATGGTCGCGGCCACTCCGTCGTCGCAGCCGTCTTTTTCTGTAATCATGCCATAAACTTGTAGCATTGCAGCAGACGATAGCGCGCAGGCGGTGGCGGCCGGGTAGGTGATAACGCAACAAAGCTTGCATTGAAGCAGAGAGCACACTATGTTACTAAAAGCGATTGAAATAAATAAATAAATACAGTAAAAGTATTGTTTTGGGTTTTCTAGCTCACCATCCGCCGTTTGGTCGCTTTTGGATCAACGCTACTCGATCGCCTTGTGGTGTTGACGCCAATTTTGGCCTGCAGAAATGTGTTTCCCGTGCCAGCCACAGCTACCGTCTTAACATTTATAGTACGTGCCATGTGTTTTTATATCTTTTATGCGCAGTATTTGATACTTGTTTGCGATCTTTAAGGGAGAAGCGTCAAACTACACTGCATATTTTCATAGCTATATGCGTGTCAAGTCACTGATTGCTTACGTCGTGCTTACGTAAAAAAAAAACGGCGAATTGCGTGGGAATTTGTGCAGTCGAGAATAGAACCCCAGGTGTGTAGAGAACTAGGTCTGCACATTCGCCGGTGTGCGCATTCCAGAGCAGTGCCGTCATAGCTGCGGCAGGCGCACTGGCGCCGGCGCATGCCCAGCTGTGCGCCTCCGTTGCGCAGTAGCCAAGTCTGACTCTGCGCCGGAGCCGCTTGATAGCCGTTTCGCGTGGCTACAGGAGAGCCGTACTGCACATGCGGGTGGAGCAGTGACTGGACTGGACTGGACAGGACTGGACTGGATTGCATTGGAGTGGACTAGACTGGACTGGACTGGACTGGACTGGACTGGATTGGATTGGATTGGATTGGATTGGAAATCGTTTTAGCAGCAGTAAGCACGATAATCAGCTAATCCTAGACAACCAGGAAACCCAAGAAAAACCAGCTGAACCTTAGCTCACGCTATGTATATCCTGGCATATCGTATATCGTATATCTCCTCGGTTACACCATGGTGCGGCCAGTATCCTTACACACGGACTGTGTCACTTCTGGCAGCGCTTGCATCGTTGCGCACTCGTAGCAATGGTGCGGAGGACTTGCGGGCATTATACGCCTTTCTATGAAACCGGCTTCCGCTATACTTTTTTCACGTCAGGGGCATGTAGGCATTCCCGGCAACGATGTGGCAGAGAACTTGGCAGGTCGCGCCTGTTCTGTAGGCGAGCGGAGGGGGGCTGCCCTTTCGGTGCGTGTAGTGGGTTTCACTCTAGAAGCTGAAATATGCAAGCGCGGCTCTTCTGCTTAGGCCATGGACCACAGGGGCACTGAGCTGTGTAAATGGTTACCAGGTTTTATGTCCATTCCGCCAAATTTTCCGCCGCACGAAGAGTCACTTTTCTGGTCTTGGGACACGGGAGGTTCTCTTTTTATTTGTAGAGCCTCTAGTTGCCTCCTTCTCCAACATGTTTTGTGGATCAACTTGCTTCATCATTGATCACTACAGTCAATGTGCCCTGGCACCCCCTCATTTAGATACCACTGGGCCGTTCTTATTCGGACTAAGATCTCGTCGAGCCGGTGCCCACTGATCTTACACGATCCGCGGGCTCTCGACATCATTACCGCGATGGTTCAGCACATCAACCTTAACATGCCATGCACAGATTAAGGCGGCAATCTCATTCTATGCTGTCTATTGCAGCATTTTGCATGCAGCTGCTACTACCTGACAGTTTTCCTGGATCACGTGACACATTCTGGAATCTCACTGAAATGAGCTTCAGGCCTTGCCTACCCCCACCTTTTGGATGGTGGAATTTACGTGCACTGGAGGCTGTCGGGAGTTGCCTTCTTCCAGTGTTTGGGTACCGTTTTTGCTGAATATGCCAGCACCGGTACGCCTGAGTACGGTTTCATGAGGAGATGTCACGTGTTGGTGGGTCTTGCGTCGTGGGGAGTGGTTGCTGCAACCTCAGCCTGCCGTGATAGTGTTCCATCAGTCCGCACGTGATTGAGGTGCTGCGCAAAGGTCCTCCTGTGATTGCAACGTGGTGGCAGGCTCAGGTCTGTGAGGAGCACTAGCTGCCTCCCTTTCACATTCTGACGGTGTTGTCAGGACGCACGTTGGCATTTCACAATGGTTGTATGGGAGTCGCCACTACGATTGTCCTGCAGGCTGCTTCATGATGTCCGTGAGGCTGCAGGGAAGTGGGGTTTGCGTTTACAACGGAGCACAGGGAGGCGGTAAGGAGCGAAGTATTTTTACTGGAAACGATAGTTGTGCTTTGGCTCAGCCATGCCTGCGGATGAAATCAAGATGAGTAGCCATCGTTGGCCCTGGCATACTTGCTTTGAAGCATTTTTTTATGTACTCTTCCTGCATTGGCATTGTTTTTAGTAGATGTTTCTTCATTGTATGTCATTTTATTTATTTTATTTTATTTTCTAGTTCCAAAATTTTATTTCCAAATTCACGGTTGATACAATACTGACTAATGGTCATTCTATGCTGTGATCAGCAGTGATCAGCTTCGGTTCGACTATTCCGGGAGGCAGGGTCCGTCGTTGTGGCTGCCAAGTAAGAGTCGCTCTCATGAACACACGCGGGTCGGATGAGTACTTTGTACTTTTACAGAATTCTCAAACTACATTTCGAGCTACAATTTTCCAACTTGAAACCTGTGCTGAGTGAGGGAAATGTCGAAGGGACAACTGAGCGAGGACGCTTTCATAATGTGGTGGTAACTGCAGGAATTGGGAATGTACAATGGCTTCCCTGAAAGAAAACATACCAGGTAACATTAAGCAATTTCTTCAACACAAGTTCGGGCAATTTTCGACTTCTGCAGCATTGAACAACTGGCCGCGTATTACGGTGCGGCTAGGATTCATTAAGTTACATTTACCGGGGTAATCCCCTCGAATGGATTCTCTCGGCGACGTTTCCTTCGTTACTTTAGCAACAGCCGGTCCCTTTTGATGGGACCGTCTAAAAGGCAATTGTAGGAGAGGCATGTTGCAGAACAGTTTATATTTATAAAGAATTTGGGACGCGTCAATTCCATTCAGCCTCACGCGTACGCGAAAATCCCACCGGGGGGGGGGGGGTATTTTTTCACAGCAATAGTTTAACCAACTGGGAAAAGGTTCAATTTCCCCTAAAGCCATTGTTAATGACACCTTTGATAGTTTTTTTTTTGTTTTGCGTAGTTGGGGGGTTGGCGTTTGGATTACCATTTGCAGGATCCGCGTAGATTGCGCATGGAGGGATGGCTCCATGCTACCTGGTCTGGCTTTGGTTGACGTGTCCTGCTGAGGTGTCTTTCCACCTCTACAGACTTCGGATCAGTCCTTCGGGATGTCCTCCTCTGTCTTAAGCGATTTGCTGTCCCAGAGGCGTTCCGGCGAGGCGAATGATTGGTGGGCGCCATGCTGCATGACGGTGTGGCACCGAATCTTGGAGCTACCTACCCCCTGATCGCAAGAGCCGCCTCGGTCATCGTTGGGTTGACAACAACGACCACCAAGTTCTCACGCTAAAGACAAGCTCAGTTTAATAAAGTTTTGTGTCCTTCTCTCTCCCGGTCGGCATATCTGTGACTGTTGGATCGAGAGACTACGATGGCGGACAGTACTGTGGGACTAACCCGCCTTGGTGGTTCAGGGGCTAAGGCGCTGAGCTTCTGAGCACAAGAATGCGGGTTCTGTTCCCCAGCCGTGGCGGCCGCTTTTCTGATGGAGGCGAAAACAAAAAACGACCGCGCGTATGAGATTTCC
This sequence comes from Haemaphysalis longicornis, assembly GCF_048455015.1. Taxonomy (NCBI): domain Eukaryota; kingdom Metazoa; phylum Arthropoda; class Arachnida; order Ixodida; family Ixodidae; genus Haemaphysalis; species Haemaphysalis longicornis. The sequence goes on along the minus strand of NW_027526204.1, from coordinate 66,965,975 downwards.
GTGCACGTTAGAGGTCCCTAGGTGGTTAAAATTATTACGGAGCCCTCCACTACGGCACGCCTCATCGCCGGCGTTGCGTCGGTGCCTTAAACCCTACAACCAATCAATCAAGTACTGTGGGATTCACTGGGCGACCCTTGGTGGTGAGTTTGCGGGCCATGGTGGGTGTTCCGTGGACAGGCGCCAGCGATCGTTTGAAGAAATAAGACTGACTGTAAACTGCAGCTAGAGATCAATGAGCGAGGGTCTTCCCCGAGATGAGGAGTGACCCGACGAAATGCTATCTCTTTTCTGGCACGACAGACTTCACTGTGGTGGAGCTTCGTAGGACTGGTGTTAAGAACCTTTAGCTTGGTCGGGTACTCCTACGCTAATGATAGCTGGAGTACAAGCACTGGACTTCGGGGGCAACAACAGTGATGGTGCGCTAATGGGTAAGTTTGGGCGGGCCTCTGAACTGTGGAATTTGCTGTTGTCTCCGGACTCGGAGCGGGGACCTTAATGCAGTGCTGGATACGGCGGAACTATGTGTCTTCAGCGACTGCTACATGAGGACTTACTGTGTGGTTCTGGGATGTGCTGTCCTCCATCGACTGAAGAAAGAGCGTCGCTTTTTTTTTATCTTGGTTTTTTCTCTACGATATTTTGGTGGCTTGGCTCCCTTTTTCTAATGTCTCTAATTGACTTGAACCTGTTATACCTAACCTGGTGCACGTTTGTTCACATTTTCATAAGCTATATTTATATTTTAAGGGAACGTAAATTCTTTTGACCTGGGATACAGCGGGTGACTTACACCGTTGTGTTCAAAATACCGCTACTCCAGGTCACTAACGAAGTTTCTGCACGAAAGCGAACTACATGTCTACATGGATACTTAACCAGTGTTATCGATTTCCTGACTACCAGTGATTTCTGTACGCCTTGTCTGACTTGCTTTTCTACTTTGTTATCTTTCTCTAGCTTTGCTACTTATCTCTTTCCATTTTTAAGCCCCCTCTCATTAGCTGCATAACAAAAACACGAAATTTAAAAAAATGCGTTAGTTCTAATAATTGCGCATTTTTAAAAAAATGCACAATGTTCCTCAATTTGCTCATTACCGGAATTTCTTTATTTGGGTTTCCAAAGGGGTGTTTTCATTTGTCTGCGTTTATCGGAGGTGTTGAAGAAGTACATATCGATTTAGTCAGTTGTGTTTTGTAAACTTTTATAATTCTATTTTTGTATGTTTACTATTTCAAGTTCCCTTCCACCAATTATCGCTATGTACGAGAATATAGTGATTACACGTGTAAATTCTGCCAATTGGTTTTTGTGCATATGAAAGATAGCAAAGAAGGCTACGCATAATACCTTTTTCATTCTTGCTTTTGCAAAGGCGGAAATCGTGGTACCATTAATCATTTCAACCTGCCACGCCAACGGTCACTTTTATGGAATGGGGGTCATGAAGTATTTTGTTCTAATAACTGGTCACGTCAACCGGGTGAAACTGTTTCAGTTTGTTTCTGGTACATTTGCCCCTGTGCGCCCATGTGTTGGCTATCAGGTTAGGGGCTGGCACTGTTCTCTGTGATAATACGAGTCAGTATGGAAACATCTTGCATGTTGTTGAATCATTAAATGGTTGTGAAAAATTGAGAACTAATCAATAAATATTCCCCAGCCGGCGGCAACACTGTTACAGCCCCAGAATCATGTACATAAATCCACGCAGTCCTATTTCAGCAATCTTTGTCCGGACACAGAGTTTAACATTTGCGTTGAGGAACCAGGGGGGCGTGGGCTCGATCTATGACCCTTTTTTTCAGACATTCGCCAGACGTACCCTGGTACGCATGAAAACGCTAAGATGTAAGTACACCCCCGCCTCCTCCCAAAGTTTCAATATTATCGCGGGAGCATCGAGAATTGAGTGTCTCCGGGCCTCCAGGCTCACCAGGAGGCCCTGAGACACTGAAAATCACCAGGCTCACCCTCCCGTATCACGAACAAAGGAGGAATATCTTTTGAAAAAATTTTGGACCTACATATTAACGCCAATACACGGAGAGACACCAGTTGCATCCCAGAATGGAAAGCTGTATGGCTGTTGTGTGGGAGGCAATAATGAAGAAAATCCCCTCTGATGAAACTTCAGGCACTTTTGCGGCTTTACGTAGCTCGTAGACATATCCGTTCAATTGAAACAAGTTCGTTTTAACATTATTCTTGAAAAGTGTCTTCTAACTATTATGCAGTGAGGGTGACAGATCATTGTTTCTGTGGTAAGGTGTCACGAAAGTGTGTGCACTCAACCCCTCAGCTGGTCAGACGGCTACGTGAGCCTGGCCGAAGACGAGGAAGAGGAGAAAAAAAGACGGAGGCGCGTGAAGGCGGAGAATCCGGCACTCTGAACGCCCCGCACACGCAAGCCTGTTCCGTTCTGCTTCGACTCCTCGCTGTGTCTTCTGAGGCTGTTACGTCTGCACATCGGTACCGTGAGTGGGTGTTTTGGCCAGGGCTAAAGTTTTTAGAGTTGGGCCAAATTGTTGCAAACCTGTAGCGGTGGGGGATATTAGGGCTATGGCCCTAGGTTCCCCGGGGACCAGCATGGCGTCTTGGTCCGCCAGTTTGGCTGCAAGCACCTTACCCTTAGAGGCATTCAAGCGGCATGGCGTAGAGAGCATTCCGGTAGCACTTGTCCCCGCCGGTGACGGGGTGATTCGAGCAAAAAATTCAAAACTCCTTCAAGAGCAGTTGAAACTAGTGAGCCAACATTACATGGCCATCTCGGAAGTAAGGCAATACGGCAGGGCAGGCCTTTTGTGCCGATCTAAAGACCTAGATTGTGTCGCGGACCTGCTGCGGTGCACATCGTTTGCCTCGGTTCCCGTGAATGCCTTCATTCCGGCGCACCTCGCTTGTGTGAAAGGCATTGTTCGGGACGTCGATCCCACCCAGTCTCCCGAAGAAGTACAAGATGAGTTCAAAATGGCAGGTGTGACGGCAGTCTACCGCTGTAGCAGAGTGGAGAATGGACGGCGGATCCCAACCGCATCTGTTATCGTGACTTTTGCAGGAATAAAATGTCCCTCTGAGGTGATGGCATGGCCGCTGGTGCATAGGGTAGACCCTTTGGAGCCTAGGCCACTGCAGTGCCAGAAGTGTTGGAGATTTGGCCACACATTTCGGGGATGCAAGTCCAGTCTTAGGTGCAAAAAGTGTGGAGACAGTCATGATGCGCAATCCTGTCGATCAGATATCGAACTCTGCTGTCTCTGTAAGGGAGCCCACGAAGCGACGTATTCCAACTGCCCGGCCCGGTTTCATGAATGTTCCCTCTTAGAGATAATGGGAAAAAACCGCTGCTCTAGGTTTGAGGCTTCGGCTCTGTTGAAAAGTCGTACCCAGGGTTATGCGGCAGCAATTCACAAAACAAGTTCCGCTGCTGATGCCGCGTTTCCAGCGACCATTACTCCAGTAATTGAAAAGTCCATCCCGCAGGTAATGCAGCAAGTGGTCGCTCCGCTTACTGAGACTCTTGTCACGCTGACGCATGTCACAAACCTTTTGGCGGCAAAGTTAGGATGCTCACTACCGGATGTTCCCAATAATCACCAGGCCACATGTCCTACTTCTGAACCTCAGCTTGTAACACACTCTGAAACAGAGGATACCCAGGCTATTGCAGGCTGCTCCTCACGGCATACAGCGGAATCAGTTCCAGGCTGGGGTAGCGATGAGACAGTCGGTCCGAAGGGAGTTCAGGTTGTTATTAATGACGAGGTTGGAAAAGCCGCCCCGGCTGTAGACATCGACGACTCCTACGTCATGGAAGTGAATGACGTTTCCACAAATAAAATTCTCCCCACAAAACAGAAGAGGCGTATCTCCCCTATAGATGAAGCTAAGGGTGCACGTGGAAAACCAGCAAGCAAAAAGGCGTCCCCTACGTCTTCAACTAATGGCACTGATATACTGGGGGCCATTGTTGCGTCCACAGTACACGAGGCAGTATAGCATCTCTGAAGGTTGTACAGTGGAACTGCCGCTCCGTTAATTCTTCTTTTGTTGATCTCAAGTGTCTAGTTGTAAATTACTGTCCTGATGTTGTCCTCCTTCAAGAGTCATGGCTTTCTAAGGACAATTTTTTTGCTTTGGGAAATTATCGGGCCTTTAGATTAGACCGCAATAGTAGAGGGGGTGGGATACTAACCTTAGTTTCTGCAAAACTTTGTCATAGAGCATTTTCTACGTTGGAACTGATGTCACCCAGTGGCGAAGTTCTCGCGGTAGACTTGCTTCTTCCTGGGAGTCCTCCGATCTCCATCGTCAATGTTTATTTTCCGGTAGGCTTCCGTAGAGTAGAGAAACTGGACAGGTTTATAGCCAGTAAATTGAGAATTATTGTTGCCGGTGACTTCAATGCTCACCACGTTTCTTGGGGCTTCAGAACGGACTCTCGTGGTTTAGAGCTCTGGCACTGGCTTCAGGAGAATGACCTTTCCTGTCATAATTCCCGGGCTGTTACATTTTTGCGTGGTGGATCTCGATCGGCCTTGGACTTGACCTTCTCCTCAGGCAATGTACAAGTCGCATCCTGGGGTACATTACCTTGCGGCTCAAGCAGTAATCATTTCCCCATTGAGTTTACGGTAGGTGTCCCTCTAACTAGAATTGAGGTCAGAAAGCAAAAATTTATTAACGCTCGAGTTTATCAGGGGGCACTGCGGGATTGCTTTTCATCAATGCAGACCACTGAGTCCATTGTAGATGCTCAGCGAGCGATGGAGTCTTTGCAGGCAGCAGCAAAAAACGCTGAGTTCACAGTCAATTGTACCGCACAGCAAAAGGTCTTTAACTGGTGGAACTCTGATTGCAGCCGAGATTATCGCCGTAGAAAAGCAGCTCTGAGGACTCTTTTGCACAATCACTGTCCTGTAAATTGGATAAACTATAAGTACATGGCAGCAGTGTTCACACGCACAGTTGCTAAAGCTAAAATGGATTACATTATAAATCTCAATGACTCTCTTTCGAATTCAAAAAATAAAGCAGCGCTCTATAAGTTCATGGCAAGCAATGGGGTGGTTTCTATCAAGAAGTTACAGTCATCAGAGGTCTTGACTACTGCTGAAGAGGCCCGGATTCTTGAGCGCTCTGCTAGAGGTCTTGCGGTTCGCTTTTCTTCTCGTTGTAATAACTTCCGTCTTATCGGCCCTCCAGAAACGGATGATTTTATGCCAGTCTCATCTTGTTATCTGACGGAGGCCTTGTCCATCACACGTTCTGCGGCGCCGGGGCTTGATGGCGTGACTGTTGGTGCTATTAAATTTTTGGCTGAGGAATTCCAACCGGTTCTATTGAATGTGATAAATTCATCCCTCAGGTTTTGTTGGATTCCACTAAAATGGAAATTGTCCAAGATAATTTTGCTCCAAAAAAAGCCAGGTCACGGTTTCGATTTAGACAACTTAAGGCCGATTGCTCTGACCTCCAACATGATAAAATTAATAGAGCGAATACTTTTTAAACGGATGACTTCTTTCATGCAAGACAGGCAAGTACTCAGTCCTGCTCAGATTGGCTTTAGGCGGGGATGTTCTATTTGGAACGCTCATGTGGACTTAGAGGCGAGGATCCGCTTAGCACAAAAAGGGAAACTGGTGTCGGCACTAGTGACCTTAGATGCAGCTAAAGCTTATGACAGTGTCGAGCATGGTATCCTACTTGACAAACTAGCGCGTATAAACTTGCCTACATATATTTTTGCTTGGATTAGGGAGGTTTTGGCTGATCGGGAATTCTTTTGCACAAACGGAAGGCTATCTTCACAAAGATTTGCACAAACTAGAGGAGTGCCTCAAGGATCGGTTTTATCGCCTTTACTTTTTAACATCCTTAGGAGTGACATTCCTATTTTCCCAGATGTAACAACCTACGTTTATGCGGATGATATAGCGTTTTTTGCAGCCGCAGTCGACATTCATTCGCTATATGACCGCTTGCAGGCCTATTTATCTGTCTTGGAGACATGGCTTGACAGCATTTATTTAACGTTAAATGTTTCGAAGAGTTCTTTACTTGTCTTCCCGGTTGCAGGAACAATTTCAATTTCTCTCGCTTACAAAAATCAAGTCATTCCGCAGGTGGATTCGCTGAAATATCTTGGTGTTACATACACGTCTGCTCTTGATTGGAAGGCACATATTAACGCATCGGTCACAAAAGCGGAGAGAGCATTTGGTCGCATGAAAAGACTATGTGGGAAACGGGCAGGAATGCGCCGGGACACACTTTTGCTGTTGTACCGAGCCTATGTCCGGCCAGTCATGGAGTTTGGGTGCGTCTTGTTTTGCAGTTGCCCTATCTTCAAACTGCGTCCGTTATACCTGCTGGAGAGGCGCATTCTTCGATTTTGTCTTGGCCTTCCCCGGTTCGTTTCGAACCGAGTTCTGTACTTAGAGGCACGCGTTCCTGAACTTAGGGTCCGTTTTCTCTTGCTGACGGTGCAAACTTACCTCCGCATGTACGAAGCCCCCTCTGGGGCTGCCAAGCCGGTATTTATTCGTGAGCCGAGTATATTTTTTACATCTCCGTGGCCCAAACGTATCTCCCCCCAAGTGCTATTCATTCAGTCATGCCTGGATTGTATTTCTATAAAGTTATATGAGGTGATTCCGGTATCCACAATCGAGCGAGAAACTGAGTTTTACTTTCAAAACCCCTTCCCTTCCGCTGCAAAACTTCTACCACGCTCGCTATTAGCCGCTATTTTAAATGAATATTTTCCAAGTATCCTTCTTCATCTGTGATTTATACTGATGCATCTCAAAATGGCAAGAAAGCTGGAATTGGTATTTTTTCACAATCTTTAGAATGGAGTTATTCGCTGCGAATCCCGGATTACACACCCATTTTTATGGCCGAATTTTTAGCAATAGCTCTCGCTGTATGCAAAGTACCGCAGCATGTATCAAAAAGTATCATATTATCTGATTCGATGGCAGTTATATCGGCGTTAACTTCCTCTTCGGAATCTCCATCGTACCGCACACTATTATTTTTTGTTCCCAGGCACGTGAAGGAGGTACGCTTGTCTTGGGTCCCTGGCCATACGGACATCAGGGGCAACGAGCAAGCGGACCATTTAGCTAATCTCGCCGTCACAGCTCCCATTCAATTCGGAATTCCTAATCTGGCTCTATTTGCATCTGCGAGACTAAGACGATATTGGCATTTAGACGCCATCCGTTCCGATTCGCTTTTATCATTTGAAGAGTTCCAACATTTAAAGTTCGGGTGGAATGTTCATTTTTGTGGCTCTCGGCAATGCGAGGTGACCTTCACCGAGCTGCGCTGCAGGGTTCCACGGCTTAATTTCTATCTGTTCAGATCAGAACTTTCACCTACAGAACTATGTGTGCGGTGCCAGGTCCCCGAAACAATCGAACATTTTTTTCTCGACTGTCGCCGTTTCTCAACAGCTAGACAATTGTTTTTGAAGGAGCCGATTGAGCGGTTGGGGTTGACTTTATCGATAAAACTTATATTATCTATTGGCGCATCAAAGCTGGGGTTTGCAAGAAGGGATATATATAATTGCATTCAAAATTTTCTTTCTGCCTCAGGTCGTTTGAATTGCTAAACGGTGCTGATTAATGGGTAATTCGGGTTTCATTCTTAACTAAGTTTCCTTTTACACCCTCTTTCCGGAAATAAGTATTTTGAAGTCGTCACGTTTTAACCAGTTTAGCCCTGGCCAATCCCCCCTTGTGGGTACGTGCCAATATATTTGAGGACATCATCATCATCATCATCATTACTTCCACGACTCCGGCACTCATGGAAGTGCCGAATTAGTCAGTCACCAGCTTGTGAAGTTACCCTCACCAGCTTTCGGTGTGGTGTCCCAAATTTCAATTATTACTTGTATTGCTCTAACCTGGCCCCTTCACCATTCTGTGCAATTTGCAACGAATTAGAGATAGCTGAACGTTTTTTCTTCTCCCGCCGACGGTACTCCTCCATACGAAAAAGATACTTGGAAAACAGGTTTAACCAATTGGCCCTCCCACTGCCTGTTCTTCCAATTTATCGTTCGGGGTGAAGGCGCTGCGTTTTAGCCACGCAGATTCTTGCTCCGCCATACACCTATACATTTCGGAATCTGGCTGTCTCCCGTGCTAGCCCCAGGCCATGCCAGGCGTCCCTCAAAAAGATCCCAGCGTGTTTGATCACTACTATCAGTGCCTTCCCGCCCACTGCCTCTTCTTCACCAACTTACCTTCTTGTTTTATTTCTCCATATACTTTTTATGTTTTCTTTCCTTTATATTTTTTAGGTTTTGATATTATTTTGATTTCAACACTTCCTCGTGCTACGGCTCATGTTTGGGCAGTTTTTTTCTGTTTATATTTCCCCTAAACGCCTGTTTTATTTCATTCTAAATGTTTTTCTTTAATTACTGAGTTTATAACTTCTCTCAAAGAGCGCCCCTTTCCCAGGCAATCACCCTGAGTGGGCATGAGACATATGAGACACATCTTTTGGCACAGCCACCACCGCGGTCTTAACAAAGCTGCTCGATGGTTGCGGAGGTTCGCGCTGTGTTCTTGCGCCGCCGAGCCAGCGAGCTTCCCGGGCGTACCTTTTGAGCGCTCCTACAACCTCGGTGCCCGCATGCCTCACGGCGTTGACCCGAAGCGGAGAATCGGACAGCGCTGTGCGGCCAAGGCATAGCTTCGACGCAGCCTGACGCCCTCTGTGGTTCGCGGCATAGGTTCGAGGACCAACACCTCATCAATAGTCTCGCCCGGTCACCCACATCAGAGACATCGGCGCCTGAACCATGGTGTGTTGAGACACCACCGGGACATTTTCTGTAAACTTGTGTTGTGTGATACTGTCCGCGTGTGAGGTCCCGTGAATTAGTGGCAAGTCTGTTGTTTCGCAGGTGTTTTGCGGAACTGGAAATACATGTGAGGGCGGTGGATGTCGGAAGGAGCGGTTAGGTCTTGTGCGAGGTGCTGGTTGGACCTCTGATATTTACAGAAGGGGCGAGCCTGCCAGGATCTAGATAGCACACTGGCCAATACGACTTCCGCACCGTGCAGGAAGGCCTCACTATGGGCCTCAAAAACCATACAGCACTAGGCGTCCAGTACGGGTAATCTGGGACTCAGCTCCGCGAGTGGGTCGAGAAGGAACTTGCCGACCAGCGCGTAGAACGAGTAGCTCAACGGGAAGCAAGTCGCATAGAGGATAAAAGGCAGAGAGCCGCGTACGAGAGGCAAAAGGCTGCGAATAAAAGGTGCTAAGAGCTTCTATTACTTAAGCTCCGACCGCAAAACGCCGGGAAATACGTAGTGCAAATTTAAAGCGAAACAAATTTAGACAAAAGACGAATGACACGAGGAGAAGTACAAGTGAAAATACAGTATCCCAGGGGAATGCCAGCCATAGGAACAGCGTTGGACCGATCGGCACGCACCCTCTGGGGTCATGGTCAGTCCCCAGAAGCTTCTTCCCATCTTTTACGAACACCGAGATGACTTGCATGCATATCTACAGCGCCATGAGCGGGTAGCTACTGTAGAAGAATGGCCACAAGAGAAGTGGGCTACAGCCATCCGCATGTACCTGTCTGGGGAAGCTTTGACCGTGATGGGCCGGATGACAGATGAGGAATCACTGGATTACCCAACGGTCAAAAAGGCTCTGGTGAAGCAGTTTCGCTTTACTTGCCGGGGCTACCAAGAGATAGATTGTACGATTTAACGTGCCGACGCAACGCAGGCGATGAGGCGTGCCGTAGTGGAGGGCTCCGGATTAATTTCGACCACCCGGAGATCCTTAACATGGGCCGACACCTCGTACACACGGGCGTTTTTGCTTTTAGCCTTCATCAGAAAAGTGGCCGCCGCCGCCAGGAATTGAACCCGCGACTTAGTTCTCAGCAGAACAACGCCTTAGCTACTGAGCCACCGCGGCGGGCGAGGCTATCAAGAGAAATAGAGTAAAGCGCGAGCCATGTCTGGCGAGACCAGACGACAGCTGGCTGCCCGGCTCTAAGGAATCTTTGACGACTGGATTGAGATGGCGGGCGTGTCAAAAACATTGAAAGGACTCAAGGACCTTGTCGTCACACAGCAGTTTCTGCGGTGTTGCCATGCCAAGCTCAATGTATTCCTGAGTGGCAAGACTGCAAGACCGTGATTTCCCTCGCGGACCATGCTGACCGCTTCCTGGATGTCTAAAACATCACGAACCATGGAAACACTGAAGAGGGGACACCCAGACATGGAAGTGACGCCCAAAAAACCGCTAAAATGCTACTTATGCAACCGGATCGACCGCATTTCCCCTGACTTTCACGTCTCTCCAAGAAGGCCCAAGAACTGCAGAAATTGCAAAAGTCAGAACACGGCGCTCAAGAGGGAAAAAGAGGCCAACCTACCCGGAATATTTTGTTTAGTGTGCCTTTACACAACGTTCTCAGGGTAATGGACAACTTGGCTACACTACTCCCTCAAAAAACGCAGAAGAAACTTCCGGCTTCTAGCGCTAATGTGACTACAAGGCACGTCAATTTCTAGCGCGCGGCATACCCGTCTTTGAAGAGTGTCTACTCGTGGAACGTGTGCGCGTTCTAAGGGACAGGGGCACCAACAACGTTATTTTTTGGCGCAGTCTCATTTCCGAAAAAAGTTTTTCCGAGAAAACAAAGGAAGCCTTCTTCCTTAATTGGTCCGCGATGCAGTTACCGGAGGTGGAAGATTCACGTGGACACGCCCTACATTGCCGTAGAAGTCGACGCCATTTGCATGAGAAACCCCACTTACGAACTCGTCCTTGGCAACCTGCCTGGAGTAGGAGCCGCGCTGAACCCAGATTCATGCTGAGAGAGATCAAGCGTCCGGGACGAGAAACCGGTTGGGCGTCTAAAGCGGCAAGGCTACCAGATGTCCCGATGCTGATGTCTGCAATTATGAACACGCAGAACAAGAGCAGTCGTTTTATCAAGACGCAGCGAGTTATGGGTTCCTCTCTTTTGAAGGATGAGCTAGCTCAACAAAAGATCGATTTTTCGTTGAAATAGTGCTAGCGAAAAGTCGGCAAGCAATTTTGTTACCACAAGGAACACTACTGCAACTTCCTGCAAGAAAACGGCCTTCTGTACCGGCAGTACCGCCGAGTGACGGGTAAAACGTCCAACCAGACTTGTACCTAAGCCACTCCGAGAATCGATCATAAGAAGCTTCAACTAAGGTATCCCGGGCAGTCACCTGGGTGTACGGCGAACGCTTAATCGTGTTCTGGCACAGTTTTGCTGGCCTGGCATCCACGTTGACGTGTGGCCTTTCGTCGCATCTTGTACCACCTGTCAGGGAACAAACTCACCAGGAAAATTACCGCACGCAGTTCACTCACGTATCATGAAAACCGGCTGGACCAAAGACCATTGACATCCGGCATTGTTCTACTCCTCGTAGTAATTGAGTTATAGTTGGTGACAGCTTACCCCTGCAGCGGCTTTTCAAGATCATATGGGACATCTTGAAGGTAGCGCATTTAAATACTGACACTAGCGAAAGAAACGTCAAGCCACAGCGCTGTGGTTTGTCGTTTCTTTCGCTAGTGTCCGTGTTTTAGTGCGCTACCTTAAAGATGTCTCATATGTATTACCAACCAGCCCAGTTTCAGAGGAGAACTACTTCCAATGCGGCCGCGCTCGCTTGCCGGCCGCTGCTGCGCCGTCGAGCGACCGCGAGGTTGCCGAGAACCAAAAGCTCTATATGCGATTTGTGTTACGAATGTGCTGTGGTGCATCAAGAAGCCGCTTATCGTCATCTGTCCCGTGTGTCTTGCCGCGTCGTGGTTTGTACGTACGTGAGGGAATCGTGGTGGCGCTGGTAAGCTGTTTTTACGCGGAACGTTGTCACCGAACTCTATTTGAGAACGGCGAAGAGCCGAAGCTGCATCTGTTGCTGTTGTGGTTGTGGAAATTGTGTCGGTGTAACGCAACCTCTGTGAAGAAATAATACGATTTGCTTTCGTCTACGGCAGTAGCGGCGACAAGTTGCAAGCGTTTTCGTGTGTTGCTGTCAGCGTAGGCTGCACCCGATGTTGAGCGCAAGCCTACGTGGCGTCCGTCTGGCCTGACGCGGGTTGTGCAAGCGTGTGTGCGTGTTTTTGGGCCGGATACCGCGCCTCGTACAGCATTACACGTTATTAAGATGATTCCCAAATATTACACTGTAAGGTATCTTTCCTTACTGATTCGCGCATTGCTTTAGCTTGCCGGGGTACGAACGGAGCAGCGGTGTGGAGTTTTTTTCCTGGCGTAAACAGGTGTGATTAAAGCATTATTGCAGAGACTCGCGAAGCATTAAACGCTCGTGCACAATTATCTGAGACGGGGTAGCTTTAAGAAAATCGGTATGAACCTGGTTTCCTGCGAGAGACGGGTGCCTATGGAGTATGCCAATGGGCACATCATCGCACATACAAAAGTATGAACGAGTGCGAGGATTGTTGAGGTAATGAAATGTGGTGGCGTTTCGTTTCTTGACTGTCATTGGTTGGTCGTAATCACCAGTAGCATATTTAAAACGTATAAGAGGGGTGAATAAACATTGAAACATCGATTGCTGGATTTTGAACCCCGCCGTTGAAGAAAGCAGGAAGGGTATGGCCCCGCGACATGACCACGTATATTTTTATACATTGCCGAAAATACACATCCGCGCAGCATTTTATTATGCCTGCTAAGCTTATGGTGCGATCTTTCCCATCACTACACAAAGTGGCATCAGAGAAACTGACTATGCGTGGGCTGAGGCTGTGTATTTTGTGTGCAGTGTTGAATTTGTCAGAAGTGTCATGAGTGTAAAGTTGTTTTGAAATATCTGAATGCGTTTCGTAGGAATGAACCAACAGTTTATCTTCCCTTTATCCTCCTGCAAAGTTTGTGTGATGGGCTTTATGAGTTAAAAATTGGTCTATGCACCTGTGTTTTATAGTGATGGCTGTAGTTTAATTATTGCATTCTGGTGCTTGTGCAGTTTAGGTTTCAACAAAAGGGTTACATAGTGTATTGAGCGACATTCAGATTTCCAGTGTCTCTGTCATGATAGGCTGTTGTTATTACACAAAGTAGAGGACATGTTTGAGCGTTTTCCCATTGTGAATACTTTAATTTAAATTTAACACCGGCTCCCACTTTGAGATGTTTTTATTGTTCCAGAAACTGTGACAATAGTTCTAGAGGCTTCAAACAGTGAGTGAAAGTGGTTCAGGATGAAGAGCTGCAGTAATAATTGCTAACACTCTTGTATCAGGTAGAAATGGGGTATGTCACCCCTTCAGGATGCTATGTTTATACTTTTCAAGCAGGTACTCTTGCTTCTCCTTATACAGCTGCAAGAATAATAGAAAACAGCGATGCGGCATATCGAAATGGTTTGGCTTCAGGCCTCCAGAGTGTCCTGCCGCTGCTATTTGTGCATACTGTCTAATCCGGCTGTTTCAGACGCTGTCAAAATTGGAAAAACTTGCTCAGCAGTTCGCAATGGTTTTACATCACTTCTTCAAGATGATATGTAACTTCCTTGCAAGCTTGAACTGTTGCTTCTATCTAGAAAGCTATGGTAAGAAGTGAAAGCTCTAATAAAATACGTTGGAATGTGTGTATGCCAGGCCTTCAAGCTGTGATGTCGCTTCTTTTTATGCACACATTGTAGCTTCTAGCCATGAAGTTGTGGTGAGAGTTGAAGACACGTTATACGTTAGAATAAATACTAGCCACACTTTCAGGCTATGAAGTCGCTGCTTCTCTCACGCACAAATTGTAGTTTCTGGCTATGAAGTTGTGGTGAGAGTTGAAGATGCTTATGTAGTTTAGAATGAATTCATGCCACACCTTCAGGCTATGAAGTCACTGCTGTTCACGTACACACAGTTCCTTTTGGCTTTAAAGCTGCATGAGGCGTTTAAAACACTGGTGCAGCAAATCAGTATGGATTTGCTGATCAGAATGGATGGCTGATCAGAATGGATGGCTGGCTGGAAAGTTGCTGCCGCTGGCTGGCTGGAATGCTTGTGCAGCAGCCCATGGCACCTTGACAAGAGGCAGTGAGAATTAGATATTTCTTCTCCCTGATCCAGGTCGGTGCTCTGATTGGTTGCAGAAGTGGACAAAATGGAAATTCTCGCATGGAGATGCCGGCACATTTTTAAATAAGTAACTTAGATCTGATGTTCACACACATATTATTGGGCCTGTTTAGTGTAGTTGTTTAAATAGGTGTAGTAAGAATTGAATGCTGTTGTATAGCCGTTCGTTCAAGTTTCGTGAGGGTCAGTCAGGGTTAGACGTCACTGTTTGGCGTACATAGGGGAAGATTATTGGCTTTGGGAAGATTATCAGAAATGAAAATGCTTCCACAAAAGCTTGACATGGCTGCAAAGGAACTACATGTTGAACCGAATATTTTCTTTGTGTATGCTATTTCAAAAGCCGCATCAGCAATAAAAATATCTTCACTGTAGGCTGCTGCGTATCAGTATAAAGCAAAGGAAAGTTTATTGTAGCACAACTGGGAAAGTAGAACTTCGGAAGGGTGCATTTGTAGGCCACTATTCATTTTTTTTAAAAAAGCTCATAGCAGTAATTTTTTTGGCGGCTGCTAGGGCATGAGGATGTTTTTCTATCAGTTTTCACCGCCAGTCAGGGTTCTCTGCCTTATCATTCCATTTTAAACTGCGGGGTGGTAATATGGATTGAAAGCATGACACGGTATACTGTCAATCTAACCGACTGACGTAGAGCGTCTTGCCACTCGTGCGTCTCCTGAAGTAGAAATCATTAGACTTGTAACCTTTCACATCCCGCAGTTCTCTGCTCACGCATTACGGCGTTGACATCTCGTTTAAGCGGAATAAAATAACGCTAGTTTCTTTGCACCTACAGCTGATTTTGCAACTCAGGACACCGTATGCGGCATCGCTACCTCCCCCGTTAGCGTGCGTCGCCACGATAGGTGTTTTCAGGGCGTCACGTTAGCACAATAGAACAATACGTGGCCCGTTGATATTGCAGGCGATTTCTGAAAGACACTAATGAATTTTCGCCGCTGATTTCCTTTTCACCCTGGGCTTACACAGTCCGTGCACTGCATCCAGCCATTGCTGCGGTGACGAACCGCCCCTTTCTTCCATCTTGGGTTTACGACGCTTGAATTAACGGTGACGATGGCTGTGGAAGATATTCTAGCGGCAACATTTCTTGACAATGAGTGCATACGCAAAGTGAACAAATAGTCGCACTGCGACGAGCCCGACCAAATATAACGACGACCATTATGCTATGTTTCTCCAAGCAGACGATGCCTAAGCGGCGTGCAGTGATCAAAATTCGAACTATTCAGACCCAAAAATCCCATGCGTGTTGTTTATATGTTTATTTCTGTTGTCTATCAGTAAAAAAATCACAGATAGCTTTGATTTAAGTATAAAATACAACGGGAATAGTTTCTTCCAAGAAAAACCTTTGTTTCAGTGAGTAATTTTATTTCTCCTGAGCCAGTTTTTAATGAGTACGACTTTTTTCTTTTTACAGTGAAAATCATTCATTCTTCGCAATGAAACATATATAAACGACTTTATAATCAGGTGGCTATACAGTCAGCCACTCATAACAGTAATCATGAGTATAAACAGCTGCAATATAACGAACTATTTTTTATAACCGCGGAGAGTCAGGTAGTGGCTACACAACGGTTGTGGGCGGAGCTCCTGCTGCACTCTTACCCTGTCATCAACTATAGTGTGAGTGAGTGAAAAACGTTATTAAACGAGAGGCAATTGGACCCTGGGGGGAGGAAAGATGAGGGAAAAAGGGGAAGGGCACAAATCGCAGAATCAACACAGTTGCAGTCTTGGGGTCCTAATCACAAAATGAACACATTGAAGTCAGTCAGTGGCACCAAAATGCACAGCTCACACTTAAATGTACAGTTCACACACTAGAGAATGCGGTTCAAACTGAAAACAGTGCACGCTGCAGTCAGTTCACATTGTAGGTAGAACGGGGAAGTCTACCAGGCCGTTACACTAATTTGTAGAGTCCATTTTCAAGGGCGTACTCGGTGATTGCTTCTAATGTGGTAGGATCGTCACGAACCCGACTAACATGCTCCTGTTCAGTCGCAGGGGCGGGACCTAGAGTTAAAAGCTGGTGGCGATTACGGTCGAATGATGGACAAAGCCAAATTAAGTGATAAAGATTTGGTGTGCCTTCACGACTACAGTGGGGGCATCGGCGCAATTCGGATCCTGCTGGAGCTGTCCATTTATAAATAATTTGGGGGGTGTACGCTGCATTCGCATACACTTTATTGGCGAATACTTCCCCCGGACGCGATTGATTGATTGATTGTAGGGTTTAACGCTCCGACGCAACGCAGGCGATGAGGCGCGCCGTAGTGGAGGGCTCCGGATTAATTTTGACCACCTGGGGATCCTTATCGTGCGCCGAAATCTCGTACACACGGGCGTTTTTGCTTTTCGCCTCCACCAGAAAAGCGGCCGCCGCGGCCAGGAATCGAACCCGCGACCTCGTGCTCAGCAGCGCAACGCCTTAGCCACTGAGCCACCGCGGCGGGTCCCCCGAACGCGAGAAGCGCTTGAGATGGGCAAGGATGCCAACAGGAGTTTCTGCCTGTAAGCGCTTGCAGCTTTTCTTTTTGAGGTGACGAAGCTGGAGTTGCAGGTGTGCCTGAAGAGGGGGGACGGGCGTGGCAGGCACCGCGGGAGGTGATTGTAGCCTCTCCCTGGCAGCGTCGTGTGCCATACGGTTGCCTTCTGCGCCTCTAGTGTGTCCTGGAGTCCAAACAATTCGAACTTTGAAGCCGTCAATTTGTATGTCTCTTATCAAAGTTAGGATGTTTGTTGCCGTATTGTAAGATGGAAACGGACGATTTAACTCTCGGACAGCAACATAGGAATCCATGATGATGCGAAATTTCTTCGTGGATAGATGGCCGGAATGGTCATAAGTTTGCTGCGCGGCTCCCAGAATTCCTAAAAGTTCTATCTCTTCTACGAGGCCGTATGTGTTAGACATATGCCTGGATCCATTCAATTTCGGCAGGTCCGCAGATGTCCAGGCAATGACCGCCGTCGTTCCATTCAGAGCCGCGTCGGTGTAGATGTCAGCTTCGTCAACTGTAGTGTGTTTTCTCATACCTTGATGGGGGTGTAATAGTCCAGCCATACATCACTCTCATGATCTATTCACCTTTCCCAGAGCCACCAAACCCTTTTACTTGTTTTTCTGTGGAACTGCAAATAGTTGTACCAACTTTTTAACAAGGTGGGTAATTGTGGTCAGGTGTAACGAAAGCGGGTGCGATAAACCCCTCGGCTGGTCATATGGCTGCTATCGAAAAAACTTCAAAGCGCACAAATAGACGGGGACAAAGAGGAGGGGCACACACACACGAGGGCACACAAAGCGCGTGTGTTTGCCCCTCCTCCTTGTCCCCGTCTATTTGTGCACTTTGAAGTTTTTTCGATATCATGCACCAACTAGCCCAACTGGCGGTATTGCATATGGCTGCATGAGGCTGGCCGAAGACGAGTAAGGGGTGGCAAAAGATGGAGGCGCGCGAAGGTGCAGACGGTCGCAACGAAGCTGCTCGATCGCTGCCCTGTTTTCTTGGACGGCTGAGCCAGCAAGCGTCCCTGGAGTACCTGTGGTCCCGCTCCGGTGGAGCGCTCCTACAACCTCGGTGTCCACATGCCTCGTGGCGTTGACCCGAGGCGGGGCATTCCACATTTGTGTGTGCGAACAAGGCTTACCTTCAGCATAACCTGACGCCGCGTGTGGTTCGCGGCGTAGGTGCGAGGAGCACCACCCCATCAACAGTCTCGTCCGGTCACCGACATCAGAGACATCTCCGCCTGGACCGTGGTGTGGTCAGACGCCTCCGGGACATTTGCTGCCAACTTTTGTTGTCTGGAACTGTTCGCGTGTGAGGTGCCGTGAATTAGTAGCAAGTCTTTTGTTTCGCTGGTTGTATGCGCAAACGTAAATACATGTGATGGCGATGAATGTCGAAACGAGTCGTTAGGTCTGGTGCGGGGTTCTGGTTGGACCTCTCATCTTTACAGTTGCTCGTAACTAATTTGGAGCATGATTAAGGTAAATAATTTACTGGACGACCCATCACTGTTCCATATCAGGAGAGCAGCTGCGACTCCACCTTTCAAAATATACTTGCCTGTTGTTTCGTTTCATGGGATGTTTTTGCATCACAGTGCCTATTCATCGTCTGTTATCTCTATGAGGAACCAGACGAGGACACCAGTTTACTTTGTAGAATCTGGACATTAACTCTCACCAATATTTTCGTTCAGCGCTAGGTGAGGAGCTGTATTCTTCCTAGCATGTTTTTTTTGGCGAGAGTTTGCCTTACGGCATAACAGTCATATACACAACATTACATTGGTTTCACGCAGAAACGTCAACAGAGGCCGGTACTGAGGGCCCCATATCCACCGCTGTAGATCAGGGGTCTCCCAGGATGGAGCCCTGTGCCCCCGGGGTGTTGCAGGCGAGAGGTTTGAAGGGCAGGGCAGGTCCATAGAAGGTGGCTCATGTCGGCCGCAGACGCAGGGACCGTACAAAAGGGACAGGTGTCCGCAAACGGTGCGTGATAGCGGGCAGGCCAAGCGTGGGTCACTGCTGGGGATAATGCCACCTCAACTCGAAGCCTCCGCAGCAGGACCTCCTCCCAGCGAGCGAGCCCACCGGGGAGGTCGGTTCCACGCGGTGGAAGTAAAGCACGCGTGGCGCGGAGGAGGTTCTCCTTTTCCACCAGAAGTTCTTCTAGGGTGGACACGGGAAGAAGTGGCAGCGGCCTTTGTAGGTCTATACGGCGACAGGCGCGATCCGCCGCTATGTGGGCAGGAAGCATGTCCCGGCGAACCCACAATACACGCACAGGGCATGGGTATGTGTCCAGATCGCGTGAATACGTGCCGACATGCTGGTGCTACGCGCAACACGACGTAGATCACGCATCGCCGTCGTTGAGTCCGTGTAAATTTCCAGTTTCACACCGGTAGTTACTGTCGATGAGAGCGCTTGGAGACCATCCCGAATTGCAGTAAGTTCTGCCAACAGGCTTGGGAGAGGTCGGAGGGTCTCGTAGGCGCAGCACTGGTTTAAGGTTGGGTGAGAGGGACAAGCCAAGGCTGTGGTTACGAGGCAGTCGTGTGCCCCGGCGTCCACGAAAGCCTGTATGACTCGTGTCCGCGTCGCAGGCGCCCAGTGACGGACATGAAGGAGGGCTGCATCCGGAGGTTGATGAAGGCCAGAGGTTCGGACATGTAGCCTTGCCAGAGGCTTGTTGTCCGTCACCTGATGGTAGAGCCAGGGCGGTCTAGCCGCAGAAAAGGCTGGCATCGTATCAGGAACGTGGCCCATATACGCAGCGAGAGCCACTGCCTCCGGTACATATCCACGCTTTAGCAGGCGAGCGGAACGACGCTGATGGATGATCTCATCTAGGGTGTTTAGCTGGGCTTCGGCTTGTAGCGGCGGGATTGGTGTTATGCGAGGGAGGCCAGTAATGGTGCGCATGGCGGCCCTGTTGATGGCCTCAAGCCGAGCCCAGTCCGCCTGCGTCATGTGCTGGAACTGGGCCTGATACACAAGCCGTGGCTGTAGTACGGCACGCACTAGGAGACGGGCAACAGTCCAGCAGGCCCCGCCAGACTTCTGAGCGCCGATATTTCTAGTCCTAGGACCCGAAGACAGTCAACCACGGGTATGTCGTTCCCATTCAGTTGCAGTGAAACGGGAGACACTGCAAGGAGGCGGCGGACCCAAGCGTTGGCCACGGGAAGTAAAGCAGTTTTCTCTTGCGAGAGAGAGAGGCCCGCATACTCGCACCATCTCTGGCAGTCTGTTAGTGCTTGCTGGAGGCACTCAGCTTGTCGTGACAGGTCTGGATGCACTGACCACACCGTAATGTCATCCGCGTACATGAGGAAATATAGACCTCGGATTGAAGCAAGGAGCCAAGCTAGCGGCAACATGACGATGTTGAAAAGAAGCGGAGACAAAACAGACCCTTGTGGTACGCCTCGGACTGGTGTAAAGTGACCGAAACTTGCTCCGTTGATGCGGATGGAAAAAGAACGGTGTTGAAGGAAGTATCGGACGAAATCGCAGACTTTGTCTGCAAGGTGGAGGCCATGTAGAACTTGTAGGATGGCAGTGTGACTAACGTTGTCGTACGCCTTGCATATGTCCATGGCGAGCACAGATCTCACACGGCGGGATCGGCCTCCAACTAAAACCATAGATGAGAGGTATTCCAACCCATCCTCAGTACCGAGATAGGGCCTGAATCCAATTTGCGCCGGGTGATACCATTGAAATATATCAAGCCTCCACTGAAGCCGTGCTGCAAGCATTCGCTCTAACAACTTGCACAGCGTCGATGTCAGGGCGATGGGGCGCAAGTTCCGAAGTACATGTGGTGGTTTCCCGGGCTTTGGAATGGGAACAATATCCGCCCGAAGCCAAGAGTGAGGTAGTTGACCGGAGAGCCACACCTGATTAACAGAGTCCAAAAGTGGCACGAGGGCTGGGTCGTCGATGTTCTTGTACACCTCGTAAGTTATGCCGTCGGGACCCGGAGCAGTCCGCTGTTTAGCGTGATCGATCGCTGCCAGAAATTCAGCCACTGTGAACGGTGTCTGGATGCCCAAAACGGCTTCATGAGTAGGCCGTAATCCAACACCGTTAGGCAGGGGGAACGGAGACGGCATAACGACTGGCACAACGTCAAATGCAGGAAGCAAGGCCCGAGCAACGTCGGGGGCGAATTGTGCCGGGTCCTTGTTTGACGCAATACAAGCGCTCGCAGCTGCATCTGGAGGCCGACTGCCCGATTCCATTGCGCGAAACGTGCGCCAGACAGACGCCGTTGAGGAAGATGGGCCTAGAGAGGCGCACCAGTCAAGCCAGCGCTGCCTCGACAGTCTTTTTCGTGCCGCCTGGCAGCAGCGGTAAGGCGCTGATACTGAAGCCGGGCTGGTAGGGACGAAGGATCCCGTGCGGAAATTCCTTCAGCTTGCTTGCGCTGAGCCCAAAGCTGCAGGATCCGAAGATCGGGCTTTGGGCGGGACTCCTCCGCCCACGTATGTTGAGAGGAGTCCATGAGGACACGCCGAAAAAGAGCGGTGGGATCCGGGATGGGCTCCGAGAAGGATGCATTCAGTGTGGAACGGAAGGTGTCCCAGTTCACCACTGTGCAACGGCGTCGAAGGCGACCCGTCGACTCTGGAATAAGGCACAGGCGAATGGGGTGATGGTCGGTGCCCCAGCAGTCAGTTTCACGTTGCCAGGATACCGTTTGTGCACCCAGCCACCACGAAGAGTCAGGTGAATAGGGGGGCATCCGTACGTGGGTACACCGGCGTGTTGGGCTAGTAATGTCATTCAAAAGTGTAAAGCTGGCATCGGTGAAGTGCTCCAAAACCACTCGACCACTCCAAAACCACTCGGTGAAGTGCTCCAAAACCACTCCCCAGTCGCAATGCGGAGCATTGAAGTCCCCCGCCACAAGAATGGGACACCCAGGGTTAGCTCGCCGTAGTTGGGTAAGCCAACCCAGCCGCAGCCGGGGAGCACGACCACTATAACGGCGCACGTAGCACGACACCAGTATTACCGCACAGCGCGGGAGCTGCACTTTTACCGCCACCACTTCCTGCCAGTCTGTACACCACGAGTTTAGAGGGATGGGGTTTTGAGGAAACCGAGATAGGACATAAACGGCCGCCTTGCCCGAAGGAGTAGAAGTTGAGCTGCACCGCCGATCAGGAATGGCCGGCTCAGCAGACGCCGTAAATTGAGGCAAGCGGAGGAGGGACTTCGTCTCATGAAGCAAGAAAGCCCAGGCATACAGTTTCCCCAGACGTAGCCTTTCACGGATTTCTCCAATTTTTGTAGACAGACCCCGACAGTTCCACTGAACGATATATTGGCGTGATTCAGGCATGGTAGCGGACTGGTTAGCGAAGTTGGGCGGCGAGCACGGAAACCAGTGTCGGTAGCTGGTGCACCACAAACTGGAGGAGCTCCTTGTGGGTCAGAGCAGAGGGGGCAGGCTGTGAGGGAAGGTCAGTCGTAGACGGGGCGTGCTGATGAGCCTTGGAGAATGCACTAGGTGGACGTGGTGGATCTCCAGCGGATTGATGCAAGTTCGGCCGCCGGCGTGTTAATTGAGACCTTCGCGTGTTGAGTTTCTTCATTTCAACTTGCAGCAAAGCCAGCTGTTGGTCTACGGCCACAAGCTCATCCTCCGCAGGAGACAAGGGCGTCTCAGAAACAGCTTTCAGGCGACGGCGCAAACCACGAACAGCGTCTCGATATGTTGGCTGCGAGGTAGGCTCCGTAGCTTCCTCCTCCTCCACTGCATCCTCATGTGGGAAGCGCGTACTAACCCAGGGTGTTAACCTAGCATGTTACCGTAGTGTTTCTGTTGTGCTGTGACGCCAATGCACATATTCGAGCATTATCGTGAACGCTAAATTACCAGCGCACTTTTACCGTCCCCACCAAACTCCCTGCCCGGTAAAGTGTACGCTCGCGTATTGTCTACAGAAAATGTAGTTCACCCTGCGTTCGATGCTTGGTACAGCCCATAAAATTAATGTCAGGTGATGTTGTTTGTCACATTATTTTTCTGTAATAATGATCACCAGTAGGGAATCAACTTTTCTCAAATCAGTGAGGAAATGGCAACCGCTACTCGTGCTACGGTGCGCCTGCTTCAAATATTTCAGACAATTTTCTCAGCCCTCAATGCCCTTTTTCGTCACCAAAACCATGCTGGGCGAAGTACTGCTGGCGATTTCGTAATTATTATAAACTTTTTTGCTCCATTGACTCGGAGTATTTAATGGAGGCTGGAATTCTGGTTTACAATATTTACTTTTAATTATAACCCTTAAATGGCGGCAACGACATCATGTTTTGGTTTCTGACGCTATGCGGAAATGACCTAAGATTATTTAAAATACAAATTGTACTGTTATAAGGGTCTAATTTCAAACGTCCGGGATTCAACCAATTTCACGGGCAAGTTCACGGGCAATTTCACGGGCCAATTTCACGGGCAAGGCTACAGAGTTTTGTACGATTTGCTTTGAGACTAAGTCATGAGATTTCCCCACTTGCATTCCGACGGCCGGTACGCCGGAATACAGAAACGCGGACCGTTCGTTAAACAATATTTCCACCTCGCTCGAATGAAGTAATCCGTTGCATGCGTCAACAAGTGAGGGGGCGTTACGGCACAACAAAAACGCTTCGGTAACATGGTATTAGGCTAAGCCAAAGCTCAGCCGGTTGGCATGACGTTCAGAAAAACGATGCGTCATGATGTATGTTCAGGCGAACTTCTCACTTTGATCGAGTGGTCAAAATGTAAGGTAATGACGTGCAAGGCGCAGGGTTAAATATGTGAAGCTTGTGTAGATCGTGAATAACAAACTACAACGACAAACTTTACTATTTAATCGTCAAGCAAGTTTAGCGAAGCGAGAAAATTTCTGACATCAAAACTGCGCCAAACGTGCATCAAGACCTTCGCTAAAATTTGGGTCCAACCTTCGCTGAAAGGGCTTCCAATCGATTGTGAAACGTTCTGCTGCTTACGGGAGGCGCCCCCTAGCCGAACGCCATGGCCTGCGCCATAGGGGTCGTAGGATGGTGGTTAGCGGCGAAAAATGTTGCTGCCTTGGAGATGCCGACCGGAAGCCGAGGGTAAACTTGACTGGTTCACTGAACGGCGAGAAGTGAGCAGAAGAAATACATGAACAATGCCATTACGAGTGAGACTACCGTACAGGACTCGAGCACAGTGACAGCATTGATTCGCTGCTCCAACTTTAAAAACACTTCTGCGCTTCGGACCCCGTATTTATACCCAAATGGCTAACGGTCAAACAAGTCCTTTCCCTTCTTTTTGCACACGACGCGACATGGTACACACACGCACAGACAAAAGCCTATTTTCAGAGTTCGTGAGGGGTCAATAGTAGTGGTGCCCGCTGTGTCCGAGAGAGAGGAGAGAGGAGGTCTTTGTAACGGCGTCCGCGTCCTGCCAATGAGTCTCTGCGTGCCGCGTCTGCCGCCGCCGAAGTCATAGAGATAATATACTGACTCTAGAGGGAAAGCGCGCCGCTGAGCCAATGCATTGGAACCGTACGACACATAGTGGCAGACATGATACAACGATTTGAAGGTTGCCAGCTGAACTTTTGCTTACTAAAAACGGCGAAAGCGATGGGTTGTAATCTGGCAACGTGCTACTGTGGCGTTTCCGCGTCCGGCTAGCGAAGCATGCCGGGATTAATTGTAACATGGCGGACCGCTTGCCAGGCGGATTTTGTGTAGGCGGTGTAGACAGCATTGCGTAGTTTATCTCCTGTGGGTAGGTAACCGACGTGTTTTCGGTTTAGCGTACGTGTGACTTATATGTACTGAGACTATTTGAGCAAGATGTGGCAACGTGTACACAACACTTGAGCGCAAGCTCGAATGCGACTGATCGCATGCGCGAGAATGCCAAGGAGTCAGCCAGCGTTTGAGTCAGCTGACCCGCACCTGCCCGCACTGGGCACACGGAAAAGAGAATCTCCGTACGATCTCCGTGCATTTTCGCGCTGTGCCGCTTTATTTGCCATTCTGTGACATTTTGCGAGTCGGTCAATGCTTTTCAAATGAAGTGAAGTGAACTGTGGCTTTAGCTCAGTGTAAAACCTTTATTGACACACACACACACAGAAAACATCGCATGGGCAACGCTGATATTGCCGGTGAGTCGCGGCGCTTTGAAGCACAGGAACGAAAGAGCGCGGTCAATCGCAGGCCAACGGAGTGGCAGTATGCATGCCAAGAATGCATGCGAAATACCGTCCGCGGCGTGTCCCGTTTTCCTTTCTGTCTGTATTGGTCAAGTTCTACCTGCTTTCCACCACTTCAAAGGGAACGCTTGCGGGACTGAATGGGCAGTAGTTTACCGCACAGAGCGCGCGAGGAGAGAACAGTGACATTGATTTACTGTGACTGATTAAAAAAGAAACCGCATTTCGTTACCTATTTTTTCGTTCTACCTTCACGAACGCTTACGCGAAAGTTCGAAGCATGCAGAGCTTTAAGAAGTTGCATGAATAAAACAACTGGAACAGGACAATTATAAAAGCTCCTTTTATTTCTCTTCCAACGGGAACGATCGCTGGCCGTCACTCCGTAGCCTGCAGTGACCTTGCGGTAGTCAAGGTCAGATCGGAATCGCTGTTCCGGCTCCGGCGTGCTTAACGTGAAGAAAGAATGACAGCCTCGCGAGCGCCCGGGGAGGCACTTGCTCAGCGCGCGCATCCGAGTTGTACCAGTTGTACACAATTTGCACGCACGCAGATCTGAGCTGGAGACGGCACACACACACACACTGCGCAAGTCAGGCGCAAGGGCCTCGTCACTTCCTAGCACACTTAAAGAAAACCGAAACCAAACTGAACTACGCACTTACTCTTTCTCCGCTAATTAAAGCCTAATTACACTAAAAGATTTTTATAGAGCTAGTTTTATTTACTGAAGCAATTATTTGTAACTATTTTGCTTCAGTTCTTTGTTTTAGTTAAATAATTACGGAACAACTTTTTAGAAGGCTGAATACAATTGATCTGACAACCATGGGAATTGTATCATGTCAGCGCCCACGATTCGTACGGTCTCAGAGCTCGCTTTACCCCCCTGGCCGAAGTACGAATCGCGCAGCCAGAGAGGCGCCCGTGACCCGGCAATCGCCAGGCACGTTGCGGCTGGTTGGGATCTGTTGCCTGTTGCTGCAAGCTTGAGTCACCGACAGAGAGGCGCCTACTTGGAAGGCGCACAAAGTGGTGGCTCTGCCAAAAAGCAGAAGAGCACTGCACAAAGCCTCCAACACAGCGGCGTGCTGAATCGTAACTCGTCAAAGACCCAAATAGCAAACGAAGAATAAACCCATGCTGCAATTGTTTCAAGACTAGGTAAAGGAATCTACGAACGATTTAAATGTACACCAATGCGTGGTTTATGAAGTAAACACATACTACATTACTCCTTCTTTATGATCCACGCATTGTTGCTATCTAGAACCATTCCTTTATCGCGATTTCGAAGTAACCGTGTTGACACAATTGATGTGCGGTTTCACGCACGTGCCGTGTGTCCAGTGATCTTATCAGTGATTTGCCAGCTGACCAACTAATCAATACGAACATGGATTACATATCTGAGAGGCCGCCATCGGTCCCATCAAGCGAGCTTTCGCTTTAGACAAGAATATTTTATGTGAGCCAGCGCGCCCAGGTTATTTTACAGCTCACCCATTTCATATAAAAGCATACTTTCAGAAACAAGCAGACTCTTTGTGTCGCCTGTCGGCGTCGCGTTTTTTAACGTAGCGCTTTTTTAGGTTGGTTTCATCAAATCTTGTAAAAGCGTTTCAGCAAGCTGCCATAACCAAGCCACTTAATAAAAGTTATATTCCTCCTCGACCTCCTCGAAATACTAATACAGGTCGCATGAATCATACAGGACTACATTGTTACCCGACTGAAAACCTCATGCATATTTGTAGAAAAGCATAAATACTGTATGCAGAACAACAGAGTGCCGTTATTTAAAAATTTGGCTGAAATCGCTCTTCTACAAGAGCAAAAACTTATTTTTCTCCTGGCATTTGACAAACAAGTGCGTGTTATTAGGAAGGGCGTGCAGTGTTTTAAAAAATATTTTGATAGCTTGTCAACACAAGTCACACAGCGCATCATGCAAAAGTATCTTGCCTTATTCTTTTCAAGTGCTGCCTAATACTCGGCTGCGCGCATGAATTATTCTGGGTGTATCACGCTCGTTAAGGCATTAAATTGCGCGTGGAAATTTCAGAGTGATGGCACAAAGTTCTTTTTCGACACCCTAATATTTATCTCTGTAAATGATCGGTTTGTTTCTCGTCTAATTGATAGAAATATTACATAAATATCTTTGAAAATACTTGATTGATTTATTGATCGTTTTGTTGATTTATTTATTGATTGATTGCTAGATAGATAGATTGATTGATAGATAGATTGATTGATTGATTGATTATTTGATTGATTGATTGATTGATTGATTGATTGATTGATTGATTGATTGATTGATTGATTGATTGATTGATTGATTGATTGATTGATTGATTGATTGATTGATTGATTGATTGATTGATTGATTGATTGATTGATTGATTGATTGATTGACTGACTGACTGACTGACTGATTGATTGATTGACGCCAACTCCAGTACCCAGCATTGTCTCGAGAGCACGCTCGTGTTGCGCAACCCGGGTAACAGCTGCTCATTTTGAGTGATCGTCGACAGATTTTTCTACCGCAGTCACATAAATTGCCGTCAATTTGGTGCGCAATATTTCATGTTCTGTCGCTCTGCACGAGCAAGAAGAGAGGCATGCTTTATCTCAGTGGTTCTCCCGCATGTTTGTCCCAGAGAACTCTGGTAAGATCCATTAATATCCAAGAAACCCCCTTTTCGCTTTTTTTCCGGGATTTTTTATTCGCTTCGCGCTACATTCACGTGGAATAAATTCGAAAGCAACGTTATATGAAAAATTATTCTCCGACATGCAACTGAACGTGCTTTCCTTGCACCAAAAAAGCGATGCGAGCCTCACTCACACTCAGGGTGAGCCGCATGTCGGCTCCTAGATTCAGCCTATTCCTGGGTACATTCTTCTCATAGGCTAGTGTCCAGAATGCCTGCCCACAAGCATACGTTGTTGCAAATGGCAGCAGCATGTGTACTGCTTTATCAAACAGCTGTGGGAATAAAGGAGCAGCCTCCATCCAGAAGGCAATAAAACACTGGCGGCCGAATTTCTGTTTAAGTGCAATGTTAGGCCGGGGTTTTAAATACCCATTGTCCATTTAACAGTACCGCTGCTTAGGGAGCCTGCATTAACAATGAAAGAAGCGGCAATCCTTTCTACTTTTTCAAGGTAAGGTAAGTAGCTGTTTAGGTGAGCTCCAATAGTGCTTAGGTGAGTCCTTAAAATGGGCGTGTCAGAACTAGATTACGCATTCTGGACTTCAATTAATCACAACCTTAAGGACTGAAGTCCCCCTTGTTTACACGACTCATTCAGTACTGCAGCTTCCTAGGAAATGCTCGTATTTTAGCTGCAGCCATTACCAGAGTAGTATGTTTACCTTGCAGACCCTCATTCAGCAAGCTCAATTGTTCTAACATATCGGCCACGTAGGCTAACTGCACAACAATTGGCTTTCCAATTTTGGCTCAACGAAAGATTTCTCATCAGCAAGAAAGTCTACCAACTCTTCCCTGAATTTCCTCTACTCAAGGCATTTGCCTTTGAGAGCACCGTCACTGCTGTATGAAGCAGCAAATACTCATGAGCTGCTCCCAAGGGCGAATAGTTTTAGGTTTAGATTTTGTAGAATTTATGGTCCTCACTACACGTTTTGTCACAACTTTGACCTCTGCACTAAGCCCCTTTGAAGCCAGAACGCTCCTATAAAGCGCGCAATGATTGAATATAATGTTGTTGTTGATCTGCCTGATCATCGCAATGAGCTCTTACATTGTTTGTCATCCCCATGACAACGCCAGTGCGACCAGCGACAAATTTTCTCCAGGAAAGTACTTTGGAAAGAAAAAAAAACTCATTCAGTGCATCAAAAATACCCTTTACAGTGGCTGTAGTATCCAGTTCGATGAAGCCGAAACTCTTCCATAATTGCATCGCCACCCAGATGTCGCATGAAAGTCACCAACATCCCAAATTTCATTCACGGCAATTAGAAATTTCGGGGATGACTGGATGCTTTCCGTGACTTGCAAAGCTACAGCGGACGGCATTTCACGGATGCGTCGTCGACACTCCATTAGAAATTGGGAGTTTCCGCACTTTTTTGCGTGTTCTTCCCCGATCAATATCTCCACAACATCTCGAATGCAACTCATGATGAGGTGTGATTAGACAGAAGGATGTGAATCCAAGGCATGATCAGCTGTTTTTCTACCTTCTAACTGACCTGGAGCTATAATTTCGTCTGGTTCATGGACGTTGCAGAATACTGAAAAGAAAAAAAAATATTACAGATTATAAAAATTGGCCACAGCCCATAACATCGACTCTGAGTACTTTGAAATTTAAAAAAAAATGTTTTACCAGTTTGACTCAATCCAACTTTGATGCTTCCAGCTGTTCCTTCTTTTTTGCAAAGCAGTCGACCGTCCTCTCTTTGCATTATGGGTGCTTCGTGGAGAAGAGGGGGCGACAGAGCTTTGCTGGATTCACGCAGCTACTTGCCAAAACTTCGTAGCAAATCACACATTGTCGGTTTCCCCCACTTTCTGTAAATTCGTGCTACACAAAACTCTCAGAGTACGCTATATGTTTGCCCTTCTTGCTCATGTTGAACAACTTACAGCCATGTCGACAGGGGTAGGTGTAGCGCGCAACACGGGTGCGGTCAACGGTGGTGGTGGTGGGCAAAGAAGCGTAGCAGAGGCTGGGCGTAGTGCGCAGCATGTTTGGGGCCAGCGGTGGTGTTTACGCTATTTGGACGGTGGTATGCAACCCACGTGGCGTGCAATCGTGTTCTTCGTCGACTTTACGCGAACGCGTACGCAAGCGGCACCTATAAAAGCGCATGGGGTAGTGTAGGGCCTCCGAGATTTAAGTGCAATAGCTTAACCGCGCGACCCGTCTGCGGAGCCTGGCTGGCTTCAAGCTGATCGCGGGATTTATTGCGCAGATCGCACGCTTCTGTTATGCACTGAGATGTGCTTTTTGACACTCAGGCGGGAGTAACATAGGTTCGCTAAATCGATCGCACTTCGGGTTCGCCACCTAAGGGTCTTGGCGAGTGCGGAACCAGGGAAAGCTTATCAGTGGCTCGTGGAACCCTGGAAAGGAGCCTGCTGATCCCACTTTGAGAAACTATGCTTACTATCATGAACTAGACGGCCTGCCTAAGCTGAAGGCGAATGGTCGTCCTGCTTTGTTTTGTTTAGTTTTGTTTAGTCGCCCTATTCTGTGACTTTGCGAAGCTCCATAGATATAGAGATTTGCCATGCCGAGCTGTAAGCTCCTTACCTCCAAAAGAGCGTTTGTTGCAAATACCGCCACGAGGGTTCAATCCAAGCTTCCTCTGGGAAATCTCACAAAACGCTTCGCGATTGCGCGAATGCGTGCGCCAAGATTTAGGCACAGCAGCATTCATAAAAAAAAAGAAAAGTACGAGGCAGGTGTATTTGAAATACTCATATGCGTGCAAAATATGCTTGCGTTCATCTGCCAGGAAGGATGGCAGCCGAATAAGAATGTTCAAGCAAATTTCTCTAAAATGCCTAGGATATTTTCAGCACTAACACAACCACAATACTTGCACGTCTGATCCCATTTATTACTCATGTGTTTTGCACTAGGGGTGCGAAAAGTAAGTACTTTATGACGCCGCTTATGAGCCTTTGCGACATCCGCCTGAGAATGGAAACATGATTTAAAATAAGCCTAAACGCAGAATTTCAATGCGCACCTAACGCGTAATCGTTTTTTGGCCAGTATTCCACCCTTAAAGGGGTCCTGAAATACCTTCTGCCGATGCGTGGATGTACATGTAACCAAATAAAGCAATGTATTAGCAATCTCCTCCCGCAAGAATTTTGTTGAAGCGATGAGTATTAGCTGAGAAATCGCAAATCAAAAACCGCGCACTATCGTCGCGCCGCGTTTCCTCCTCCTTTCAACTTACTCTCCGCTGTTGACGGCGAGCGAGCCTTCCCTCCCATGATGCTGCGCTCCTCGGCGGTGACGTGCTTCCGCTATTGCGCTGCTCACACAGCCGTCTGCTACGGGCAAGCTTTGTTGACACCATGAATCCCGCAATCCGCTCAAGGCTGGAAAAGCGAACAAAAAATCTGGCCCCATGTGTGCGGCGGCCTGGCCTTGCCCTTTCGCGATGTACGTTGCTGCAGAACTTTGCTATCGGCGGCACGCGACTTTTTATCGGCGGAGAACTCGCAGCCGCACGGGGAGGATCCTGCCCTCGCTCCCTTGGATGCACAGCGCACTGTTTATCCAAAAAGCGCCGTATCAGATGTGGCCCCAGTGGTGCCGGGTCTTATTTTGTGGCGGTGGTACTTCCTGCCGGCGGCATGTGAAAAAGACATTTTAAACCGATACAGAACCCGTGCATGAAACGCCAGTTCAGCTTGGGGCGACGCGTGGTGGAGAGCGGCAACGTTGGCAAAACATGCTCCGCCACGGCTCTGAGCTTCCTCGCGCTGGAACGAGCACCATTTCTTTGACAATATCAAACATCGGTTGCCCTGGCAACAAGGCACAAACCGCTCTAGAAGTCAGTTACGGTTGCGTGATCCCGGTTCAGCTTGGCGCCCCACCTCGCGGCATATGGGCACTGCAGGCATACTACTCACTCCCATTTGGAAATGCGAGATGCCTTTGGCATTACAGGAGGTGATGGTGTGTGTGTTGTGGACGCCTTTGTTTCGCGATGAAATGCGACGTTGTGCTTCTGCGGGTGGATAGTGCTTCCCATGGTCTGGATTATCTTTCTGAAGCGGCGTACGACACAACCTCGCATGGGGTATGTGCAGTGTGCGTGCCTAAAAGCCATCTCGGCTTGTGCGCCAGAGTTAAGTGACTTGCTGTTTGTCCCCGCAAACCGCGCGCGAGGTGAGTGCCGAATTTACGAGGGGCAGGAGGAGGCAACCCATCGTCTGTCAATCGCGGTTCGGACTTGCAACGTATGTTGTGACGTTGTGTTCGTTCGAAACGCATCTCTGGATTGTTTGGAAGTTGAATAAAATGTAGGCGTCAAACCCGGGCATTCGGCTCAAGGCGTTCTCTGCGATTGCAAGAAAGAAGTGCCACGCGACTTCAACGCTTTCTTTATGGAACGTACTCAAGTAAGAGAATATTCATGTCGTGTTATGGCCCTGTTGCATTCAATACAAACGGTTAAGCGTTTGTTTACACTTGTTTCGTTTGTCGTAAAATGTCCAAGTACTCCTGCAATCCGCTGGCAGATCAGCCGGCGAGCCGACGCTGAGCAGACGACTCATCTCTTTGCCGGAAGTGCGTGAAAAAGCCGCCCAATAGCAGGATGTCTAGCTCATGACGAACATCTGGGAATCGATGATGTAGACATGTGAAGATGGCGGCGTCCAAAAACACGAAGGAAAGGGTGAGAAAAAAGCCAGAAACTTTGCAACAAAAGTGTGAGCTTTCCGCTGCGCGTAAAAGAGTAATACTTGGCACAGATGATGTTGACGACCCAGTCTAACGATTGCGCTAGTCAATTTAGTGTGCTCAAAACGCCTTTCAGGGCCCCTTTAAAGAGTGACGCCTTTTACCTGCGAACTAAGTGCATCAGTTTTCAAGTTGAAAATAATCGTTCGAGAAGGACAAAAGCAGGGGATTGAAACGGCTTGAATTGGTAACGAACATTGCAAACAATAACCAAAGATTCCTTGCTACGACGTGCTTGCACGGCCAAGGTGTACACTGTACAAGCTGGGTTTATTCATTCCCCTTATATAGCGCATCATAGAATACAGTGAGGCATACGTTAACAGAAAAACTGGTAAAACAAGCACAAAGATATCCTTAAAAATATCTAAAAAAAGTGGCACAAATTAGAAGTTTAATGCAGCGCCCGCATTCAAATTGGCGAGAAAAGAAAAAGAAAGGAAAAAAGGAACTAGCACTGACAAAATCGCGAGGTTAAATTTATTTCACCCATCCCTACCACAAGTACTTAGCACAAACACAAAAAAATTAAAACGTGTGGTTGGTGAAATGGAGAAGTGCCGTAAAAAGGCTTAGGCCTTAGCAGCCGAATCGCAGAGCTTGGGTACGGTTATCAAAGGAAAAGACAGCGTGCTTATTCGTTGGAGGAATTTAGGGCCTTGTAAGGGGACATTTGATGGCGACAGCCGTGTGTTTTTGTCTGCCAGCATTATCAAA
The DNA here is from genome assembly GCF_048455015.1 of Haemaphysalis longicornis. Taxonomy (NCBI): domain Eukaryota; kingdom Metazoa; phylum Arthropoda; class Arachnida; order Ixodida; family Ixodidae; genus Haemaphysalis; species Haemaphysalis longicornis. The sequence goes on along the minus strand of NW_027526204.1, from coordinate 66,932,843 downwards.
AGTGACAGGATGACCTTCTCATTCTGCTCCAAACTTGCAGATTGCAGGAAAGGTCAGATTTTTTGCGCCCCACAACGGCGTCAATTCTTTCGTAGAAAGGTCGTCAAATTTTCTGAGAGACATGCTGGTGCGCCCTAAGTCGCTTAGTCATAACTACTATTGAGAACGCATAGAATTTTATCGCATGCAGTTTCAGAGTTCAAAAAATTCTGGAAAACGTATTTCGAATTTAAGACTAGCGCTTAAGCAATGAAACCTTATGTTCTCATTGCGGGCTTTGAAACAGCACGTTTTTTGCTGGTTGAGGTCTTTCTGTGATGATTTGAGGAATTTTATAACCTAATATTTTCTTTCTGTTTGCTTTTATATTCAATTATTCGTGTCCCTGGGCCTGTTTAGGTTAACATTTATGATTTGTCCTTAAAAATTATATCTATTTAAGTTTAGTTTTTTGTGTATATCTCCCCCAGACTTACTGCATTCTTATGAAGGGTCTACACAATCTCCGTTACAAATGGGCCACACTAGGTTGTACGCATACGCGTCGTGTCAGCGCTGGTATTCGAAGATTCCAACCGCAAACTCAGACTCAATATCTGATTCTCTGCAGGTTCCTTATAAAGCATAGTGAACGCTACGTTGATTACCAGTGTGTCAGGAAGGGTAGGGCTGGAATAAAATCGTGCATAAAGACTGGTGTTTACAGCTATTATTGCGAATAATTAATCGCAGCGTTACAGAATAATCCCCAGCCTTTACTGAAAGTAGATTACGTCTGCGCAACGTTTTCCCCAAATTTTTAGGGCTAGACATTTCAGTTCACTTTGGACTTCTCTTTTAAATGTGATGGATTACATAGTTCATAATATTGGCTGAAAGTGTAAAGCCTTTTTAACTGAACGGTAACGTTGGCAATGTTGAAAACGTGTATTTTTTCATCCCGGACAATTGCAACATCACAAAGAAGTAATTATGCTTCCCAAAACAGCATTTAGTGCCAATACCGTCGATGTACCTGTAGGACCTTATTTGTTTGCTATGTTTGTGTTGATAGAATGGCTGAACGTTAGTAGAAACGAAATTTAAAAGATGTAGAAGGCTGATCTGAAATATTGATAAAGCAACGTTAAATAGTTGTCCTGGGAAAAATACAACTAATAGTGATGCATTGTATGCTCTTTATATTTACAATATTGGGCGCTCATCAGTGGCCCAAACAAGAATTTATTTTTTTAAACAATTATTACGCAAATCCCCACAACCTTCCAGGAATGGTAACGCGACACCTAGTTGGGCATTCTGCTGATTTGCTGATGAAGTTTCTCAAATGAATTCGGCCAGCAAGCCCGGAACGAGTGTTTCCAAACTCCTCGCTGCACAGAGCACCCACGTGACATGTGTGATGTCACGGCGCGTGCTATTTTTTGAAGCGCCTGCTAAAGCGAACTCACCGTTCTATATCGGCAGGCTGATAGAGTATTAAAAAAAAAGGAAAAGATCTGCAGCCTGACTAGAGTGCTGGGTACGGGAGCTGGCGGATTGGGTTCGAGCCCCAGCACCACAACCTCTTATTTTTTTATTGCCCCTGTCTTTGTAACTTTTTTTCTGAACTCAAATCTACGCGTTGTTTTTGTTAATAATGGTGATTCGGTATGTTTTAGGTCGCGTTAGATTTGGGGCGCAGCCGATGACCACGTTTAATTACTCTTCTCCATCTCACGAAAACACATGTCACGTGGGTGCTCTGTGCAGCGAAGCGTTTGGAAATACGCGCCCGGGACATAAGTACTAGTCGACACGGTTGTTCGGAAGATAGTGTTTCTTTCACACTGTATTCGCGCCAAAGTCGAGAATATGAAAATGGCGGTGATCGTCAGAACAGGCGAGACGGACAGCGCGCACGTTAACGGTGCCAAGATGGGCATGTGCGTGCTGTGGACGTTCAAAATGTCTTGCTGGAAAGCGCGAGAGAGGGCTAGTTGCCGCGGCGTATTTCTTGTGTCCGCGTGCGCAACACTTTCTGTTGAGCTTGGTGACCGCACCCGTCATTACATGACTAGACCACTGGACAGCAGCCTTCAAAGCTCGTTCTCTCGCTCCCTATCTCAAGCAGCCCCCGTTATGCCACCGTTGGTGCCTTCGTCTCTCAAGCCCGCTGGTAATGCACCTGTGGCAGCGGCCTACCTACTTCCCCGCCGCAGGCTGTCCCGGCACTTCTCAGAGCACTTCTTTGGCACTCCCTTCGCACTGCTGTTTTTTTAATGACACAGTATCCCAAGCTGGAGCCTTGAACTCTGCTTTTTTTGGTTCTGTGCAACTTAGAACATTTTTTCTACCTTGCCTGTCTCACGAACAGCACACAACCAAGGCTTTTGCCTTAGATTTGTCGATCGGTTTTTTTTAGCTAACGTTCAACATCTATATTGAATCGGCTTTAAAGTTGATGCCAAATGTTGTCTTACTCAGACCTGATAATCAGTATAGCACACCGGTTAAAACATACCGGGAGTAATATATTACCCAGTATATGGAGGAATAGGCTTCCCATTATCGTACGAAAGGTCTACAATAAACGTTTCCCAAAGCGATGCTGTTGTTAACGCGCTAAACGGGACACAGTGCTGAAGGGAAGCTTCAGATTCAAGAGCATCAGTTTTTGTTCAATACTATAGACGACATCACGTCCACGGAAAGTACCGGGATCACTTAAAACTCAGAAAGATGTAGCCTATGCGAAATAGAAGTATCGGATTGCCCAACGTGTCCTCTCATTATCATCATTGTCATGTTTATGTGTTCGCTGGTTTTTTTAGTCTCTCCGACCATGATGACATGTTCGACCTATGGCCTTTGTTAAGCCTCTACTTACACGTAACATTAGACAGCCGCATCGCTGAGGGTTTTGTGATGTCAAGCCTCGTTAAGCTCACTGTACAAGCTGGTGTGCACCGGCTAATGACAATAAAGATGTAAGGGTAACTTTGAGCGTTACTTGAAGTCGGCACATATCAGCGTACGCACCACTCGAACGCCATCTTCGAGGCATGGCGCGCAATCGCAGCTTTTAGTGGATACCGTGTGATGGTGCTACTGTTGCCCGACAAGTACAGTTCCTCTATATGGCTCCCCTAGGGGAGCAGAGTTTCGCGTCTATCCGCCATCTTGAGTTCTAAGGTCGTGCAAGAAAGCCACCCGTTCCACGTGTAGGAGCCATCACCCCGCCACCGCGCCAGTGGCAGCGGCGAGGAGGAGTCGGCGCATGCGTGTGCGACCAGCTGCAGCACAGCGCGACTGCGCCGATAGTCAGCTGCTTATCAGCTGAGCGGCCGACGCTGCCCCCGCCACCACAACCGTCGCTGCTCACTTGAAATGAACAGACTGAAAACGGTGTCTTGTGCGCCACAGTGAAAGCGGGCTTCACTTTCGTAAGGTGTAACCCGCGGCATGTGGCAATCAGACGCGCAACTTTTGTGCTACGCGATATACACGAACTCTAGCGCCAAGCGAAGGGGACATTTTGTGTACGTGTTCTTTGCCACTTGTTGTATTGCTAAATTAACCATACATGTGATCAATTTGCTTCTAAAGGCTTCAGTAAAAGTTTCAAACATGCAATTTGTATCCGAAGCTCACAACACATTTACTAGATTCATTGTTACTCTGTAGACCCACCTAACTGTCATGGTTACGGCGGAGAGTGTATTTACGCATTCCTGTCGGCCGCGTTAAGTATGCTGCCAAGAATCAAATTTACCCACATTTGGCAACCGAATTACTGTAATTTGTAACAAAACATCTTCCGTGAAAACTTCGACGTCGGTCTGACCATTATTTTGATTTCTTCAATTTTGTATGATAATTCACAGTACTGAATAAAATTAACGCCTGTAGAAGTAACATCACAACTCGTTTTAAATGCTTCGTTATAAAAGGACAATAACCCAGACGTGTAGCACAGCGACACCAACTGGTCGACATTTTAACTGCTTTACATGCCCCTCTCAAATAAAAGGTAAAGAGCTTAATAATGCTGGCAGCTGTGCCGGTTAAGAAAACTCGCTTCACTCTAGTGGATGACCGAGCTACTTTTTCGATTGGGGTAAATAGATCGTCAACCCACATACCCGAGCCGCTGAAAGTCATGAGCTTTACGCCGAGGCACAGGTGCTGGGATTTCCTTCGGCGCTGCCCTTTGTCGTGAGCAGCGAAGTTCCTAATATATGGAACTCTACTGGCCTTCGCTCGACATTATTTAAAAGTTTTCAAGTGAACACAGCGATGGATTCAACAACTGAGGTGAGATAGCGTGTGTTGAGTCTTTTTCCAAGACGTGGAACGAGGTTTCTTTCCGACACAAATATCGTACAGAGAAAAATTCAGTATTTTAAATATTGTGTTTATTTCTCGCGTGAGAGCTAAACTACGAGGGTTTAATATTTGCCCCAGCAGCATTCGCTGTGTAGTAGCAAGCGTTGGTGTACCACATATTGATACTTTTCTGAAAACATATATTTTGCGCTCAAACTCGCACCAAAATGACTTGGCCAGAAACAGCACGTGCCACAACACAAAAAAATATTCACAGGCTAGGTGTGACTGCCAGAAATCAAAATGCTTTCTGCAATAATCATGTTGGCCTCTGAAAAAATGTAAAACCTAACCTATTGCATTTTCAATGCATCCGTGTTCCAGGGATTGTTTTCTGCCGAATTCTGTTTTGCCAGGCGCGAATTGGGACGTCTGTGTTTGAATACATTCTGTAGCCCCAAAGTGGCCAGGCCAATGTTGAGTTCATTGTGGCGAAAAATGCAAAAAAGTAGGGCTTCAATTCTATTGAAATAAATAGTTATGGACACACGATTGAATGACCGCTGTGTTGAATAGCAGGTAGGCACACTCAACACACCTGCACTGCATTTTAAAGGGACATGGGGTGTCCTGTCAAAAAAGTAATGCATTGCCCCGTAGACCGGTTGCTAGACGCAATAGATCTGATAAGATATGGGAACACATGGCGCGTACGTGAAAGCGGGATTCCATTGTGTCAGAACCGTAACTTGAAAATCGCGAAGAACGGTTCTAGATGAGACGATACGGAATCGATGATGAACAAGATGTACAACAGTATATATTGTCAAGGTATAAACAAAACTACTAGCAGAATTGTGTATTCACACAGGTGAACTTGTGCCCACAAGCGAGCTGCGAACGTCTAGCCGAGGCCGAACTCCCGAGCTTTCCTTCCGTCTCTTCTTCTCCGGCTCCCTTTCTTCGTCGTCTTCGTCTCCGGAAGTGCTGTCGCCCCAGTTGGTTATGTAGAGAAACAAGAGCGGTTGGTTAATGCCTGCCCAGGCCATTGCGTTAAAGCTCAAACTCATTACCAGCCGTGGCATTGCCCCCCTTCTGGATGGCATCGACCCGATGCCACTCGTTGAAAAACAAGAAAATAATCATAACTACTTGGTTACGACGTCAGCATGCGGCGGGGATGTAAAACCGCACGAACAGTCATCGCCTTGTCACCTGGCGTGATACGGTTTCACGCCTACGACATGTACAACTTCTGGGCGAGGTTGTCGCCTTGGAGAGCAAAAGGCGTTTCTTTCTGGAACCACGACGTAGCCAACGTACGACAGACGCGACAATACCTTGTAGGGCCCGAAGTAACGCCGCAGTAACTTCTATAAAACTCCGCATACCTATACGAGGTCGCTTGGTCGGTAGTCCACATGGCGACGTCCGGAAATTGTACCGTCGCGTATTGATTTCTTGCTGTGTGCGGATTCTAAAGCGGGCCAGCTGGTGAGCCTCTTCAGCTCTCTGCGTCAGGTTTTCGAAAGTTTCGTCCGTTATGGCACCGTTGTCAACAGGCAGCATTGCGTCTAGCGTTGTAGTGATTTCGCAGCCGTACACAAGTTCAAATGGAGTAAAGCAGGTAGTTTCCAGCACCGCCATATTGTAAGGGAAGGGGGCGTAGGGAAGAATTCCGCCCCAGGTTTTGTGGTGAAAGTCGATGTACATGAACAGCATATCTACCAATGTCCGATTTAGGCGTTCCGTCAAGCCGTTTATTTGGAGATTACATCCGGTAATTTTCCCATGAGCGCTGTGCGTCAACCGGAGGACGTCCTGCACAAACTCTGCGGTGAATGCTGTGCCGCGGTCTGTTATAATAACAGCGGGTGCGCCATGGCGGAGCACGATGTTGTAGGGAAACAATATGGCTAACTCTACAGCAGTTGTGCGTGGAAGCGCCCCGGTGTCAGCGTAACGCGTCTACTAATCCGTAGCAACAATAATCCACTTGTTTTCCGATGACGACTTCGGGAATGGGCCTAGTAGGTCCATCCAAATTTGGCTAAATGGTCCCGGCGGATACAGCGGGTTTGACGGTAGGTGTCTTGCGTCGCTGGCAGTCACGGCAGGTCCTCAAATACTGCTGCACTCATGTCAGTAGTTTTGGCCAGTAGTATTCCTTATGGATTCTTGCAAACGTGTGCCTAACTCCTAGGTGCCCAGCGTTTGGTTCGTCATGGCAGGCCTGTAAAGTTTCAGTTCGTAAGGCTGACGGAATGACCAGAAGAAACTTCTCCTTGCTGTGGTCATGGTTTCTTTTGTACAGGGCGTCGTCCAGTAGGAAGTAAGAATTTAGTCACCAAAGAAAGGCGCGTGGAGGCGTGGCAACCCATCCACGAAGGAATTCAATGAGTGGTCGCCGTTCTGCGTCGGTCAGTTGATGTGCTGCCATATCCGAAGTATGAACGACTCCGATGAACGGATATTCCTCGGCGGCGTCAAACGATCTAGCCGTGACCGGTGCACGAGACAAGCAGTCTGTGTCACAGTGTTTTCTACCCGATTCGTATGCGACCGTGATGTCGTACTCGTGCAGCCGTAAGCTCCATCGAGCAAGCCGTCCGGACGGGTCCTTGAGCTTTGGCAGCCAGCAGAGGGAATGGTGGTCGCTAACAGCACGGAATGGCCTACCTTACAAGAACGGGCGGAATTTGCTGATAGCCCACACGACTGTTGGGCATTCTTTCTCTGTCGCGGAATAATTACTTTCCGCTTTGGAGCGAGCGCGGCTAGCGTACGCTATTACTTTCTCTACACCGTTCCGCCATTGTGCAAGGACGGCACCGATGCCAATGTTGCTGGCGTCGATAGGAATTTTGGTGTCCGAAGTGTTGTCGAAGTGGGCCAGTACGGGTGCAGTTTGCAAGCGCTGACGTAGGTTGTCAAACGCCTTTTGCTGTTCTTTAATCCATTCGAAGGCTACGCTGTATTTCATAAGTCGTGGGAGGGGTTCCGCTATGTGAGAAAAGCCTTCCACAAAGCCTCTGCAGTATGCGCAAAGCCCCCAAAAGCGTCTGACAGCCTTCTTATAATTGGGTCGAGGAAACAAGGCTAGAGCAGTCGTTTTTCGGGGTTTGGTCGAACGCCATTACCACTCACAACATGACCCTGAAATTTCAGTTCTTGGAAACCCAGATGACATTTCTCCGGTTCGATAGTTAACTGTGCTGCATGAATGGCTTCGAGGGCACTTCTCAGGCGGGACAAATGTTCAGAGAACGTGCTAGAAAACACAACCACGTCATCCAAATACTCCAGACACGTCTGCCATTTAAGTCCAGCCAGAACAGTGTTCATCATGCGCTGGAACGTAGCCGGCGAATAGCATAGGCCGAAGGGAAGGAACTTGAATTCGTACAGGTTGTCCGGTGTCACGAACGCCCTGTTTTCGTGATCTCGTTCGTCGACTTCGATTTGCTAATAGCCAGATGTCAGGTCCAATGAAGAAAAAAATTTAGCATCACGCAGGCAGTCTAATGTGTCATCAATTCTTGGCAGGGGATAGACGTTTCGCTTTGTAACACTGTTCAATTTGCGGTAACCAACGCAGAAGTAGAGGGGGTTGTCTTTTTTTCCTTAGTAGCACGACAGGTGAGGCCCATGCGCTTCCCAATGGTTGGATAGCATCATCTGCCAGCATCTCTTCCACTTGCTTCTTGATTGCATCCGGCTCATTTGGGGGCACCCTGTACGGGTGCTGCCGCACACTCCTTGGGTACTGATCCGTAATTATTCGATGTTTCGCGTCCGGCGTACGGCGCACTTTAAATGTTGTGGCAAATCAAACGGGAAATTCGCGCACAAGACGTATTAAAGCATCCTTCCCTGTTGTCGAGAGTTTCTGGTCGATTTCCATGGGTATGTGTATATCAGCTGTCGGTGACTCATCCGAAGTTGTCCCCAATGTGGTTAAATGGGTCACGTCGGCGACTTCCTCGATGAATGCAAAGGTGCTACCTTTCGCGAGATGGCGACGTTAATTGGGGAAGTTGGTAAGCAAGACAGGTGTGCACCCATTTTGTACGGGTACAAACCCTCTTGCTATACACATACCCTTGTCCAGTAGCTACGGGATATTCCCTGCGGCTATACCTTTGTAGTCCACGAATGCGTCACTTCTAACTTCGACACGCACGCTTGTGCTGGCGGGAAGCGTTACGTTGTCATCGACAATGCGAAGGGACGTGTCATGTCAGTCGGTATTGCTGCTGGCCATAGCTTCCTTTGTGGAGAAGGTGATTGTGGACTTCGCTAAGTCAATAACGGCCCCATACGAGTTGGGAAAGTCTATGCCAAGTATCAAATCCCTCGAACAATCGGCAAGTACTGCGAAGGTGCCCATGTATGTGACGCCGCGGATCTCGACCCGCGAAGGGCACCTAACGGCCGGTGCATTTAGATGACCCCCAGCTGTGCGGATTTGTAGCCTGTCAAGGGGGTGATAACTATCTGAAGTGAAATCGCTAGAGCCTTGCTGATAACGGAGTAATGTACACCCGTTTTGGGCAATGCAGTCGTCGTAAAGTCGTCAATTCATACAAGTGGGGTCGCAGGAAGCCGGTTGTGAGGTGCAGATTTTTTTGTCACTGGGTGCCTCGTCGTTGGTATCCGGTCGTTCCCGTCGTCGTCGTCACAGTGGAGGATCTTTGAGCGATTCGTCATCAGCGGCCTCACCTCCAGGGGTCACTGGTTTCAGTTTCCCCGGCTTTCAGGTCTGCGTGATAGGCGGCTGGTGGGGTTGGGCGTGAAGCGAGGACTGAAGGAGCGGCGTCGGTTCGGAGACGGCGAACGGGACTCAGAGCGTCGGTAGGGAACATGTCGTGACGTTCGGTGAGGTAACTCACAAGCTCAGGCGGCCGTTCTCCGTCTCGTGCACGCGGCGCATTGAGTGCAAATCCACGCAAACCGGCTTGGCGGTATGGGCACGCGAGATACACGAGACCAGCCTCCCCGCATTGGAAGCAAAGGGGTGTGCGGTCAGGAGTACGCCAGATATCACTTTTCCGGGAGTTTCTATCCTCTGAGTACAGCACGGCGGGAGGTGGCGCGGCTGGACACGGCATGAAGTTTACGGCGGTTGGTTGCGCTTCAGCAGTGGCGACACTATAGGCGGACGACAGTAGCGGGACTGACGCAGGGTCTCTGCATACGTAGATCTGGGCAGCTCTGCCCGTGCACACTCGTCAGCTGGCTGGTGAACCCACACAGCCCTCCTTATTCCGTCCCTAACAAGCTCAGTAACAGACACAGTAGGACGGGGTAGCTCACCATGAAGCATTGCCTGCAGCTCCTCCCGCACAATCCTCCTGACCAGTTCACAAAGGCCGTTGACGTTGCCTTCCAGCGCTGTCAGATCGTTCGTACCGGAGACGGCAGCTTCCCGGCAGCTGTACTGCCGTGCCCTTTTTGAAGCGCCCTCTCTATCGCGGTCGCCTCTTCAACAAATCCGGGGACTTTTCGTGGAGGACCACTCATCAGTCAGGCGACGATGTCTTGCTTGACGCCTCGCATCAAATGCCGCAACTTCTTGTTCTCGGGCACACATGAATCAGCGCACCGAAATAAGCGGATCATGTCTTCGACGTACATGGCAACGCTCTTATTCGGACGTTGGTTCCTCGCCTGCAGCGCAATATTAGCCTTTTCTTTGCGGTCAATGCTCACATAGGCAGCGAGTAGCCGCTGGCGAAAAACCTCCCAGGAGGTCATTGCAGCTCCTTTGATCACCAACCCGGTACGCGCGGATTCTTCTTGAGCATAGTTGGCATTGTGAAGCTTACGCTTCTCATTCCAACCGTTGAATCTGGCGACACGCTCAAACTGGTCGGACCAGTCGTCTGCACCTTCAAAAGGCTCACCATAAAAGGGCTTCGGCACCCGTTGCTGCTGAACCACGTACCCAATGGTCATGAGAGTCTCAGGCGGGAACGTTTCGCTGTTGTCCCGTCCCGGCATCTTGGCTGTGCAATCTGGCAGTGGACCGCACTCCACCGGCACACCAACTAAGCAGCGGCTGGTCCTCTCGTAAACAGGCGTGATCGGGGTGCCCTGGAGCTTACTAGAAGCCCTTGATGAACCAGGTATTATCTGCACAGCACCTCCTCTACTTCTGCTACGGAATAAACAAAACCACTCTCAGAATGTTGTATTTACACAGGCGAACGTGTGCCCACAAGCGAGCTGTGAAAATCTAGCCTTGGCCGAAGTCTGTAAGTCTTCTTCCGACTCGTCTCTCCGGCTCCCTTTCTTCGTCATCTTCGTCTCCACAAGTTATCAGCGGCTATCCCCCAATTGATATGTGGAAAAAGAAGAGCGGTTGGTTAATGCCTGCCCAGGGCATGGCGTTAAAGTTTAAACTCATTGCCAGCCGTGGCAATATTGAACTCATACATCACGTATCGGTATATATCCAGATCGCTCGTAGATGCCGTTACTTAGTTCGCAATAAAGTCGTCGCACGGGTTCCTGTTTCGTTTGCGATTTGGGCCTTTGAAATTTTGACCATCGATTAGGCGCACTTTCTTAGAAGTTGGGGCAAACATTTACCCAAGGTTTTGACGCAGTTTGGACGCAGTTATGACGTGCGAAAGCATTCGCGTTTCTCTGAACTTCCGTTCGGAAGGCAACGTAAGGTTTTATTGAAAGCATTTTTAGAGTATTAAAAAGCCCACCCGTTTTCAAAATTTCACGTAAAGACAACGTCTTTTAGCGTCGAGTAATATAGGAAGTGGGAATACAGACCTATTAAAGTTTCTTAACTTTATGTTTTTGGTCGCGCATTGTAATGTAACGAATGTAATCTGCCTTTGGACTTTTTAAAACAAGTGAGGAGTTTTAGATGTGTTTTGTTGTTTCGGTTGAATAGGGCATTTTCTGGCTGCTACACCTTCTTCGATGTACGCCAAGCTGGCTTGAAATGCGCTATTCACTATCTCATCCTCTCTTTTCCTTATATCTCAGGTATCTCACATTTTTCTTAAATCAAATTACCACTTTTTGACGCAAACATTGTATGTGTTGAATGCAGAACAAACGCGCTAAATTTATTTCAGCCGTGTTTGCAGTGTATCATATTCACGATGCTAGGAAAGATCCTCGTGGAATTTCCAAGGAAGCTCAAGTTTTGATCGCACTCGAACATCAAGCATCACCACTCCGACATCATGCCCTGTGTGATGCGAAATAAATTATTCTCTTCTGTTTTATATTGCTACCCAAATTATGATCACAAACTGGCCCCACCCTCTTTTTGCCATTTAAATTGCTTTTCCAAAAGGTGGTGGCCAAGAATTCGGCAAACACACTAACGGGGAATCTACTAAAAATTCCGAGAAAAATAAATACAAACAAAAAACCCTTTCAGTGTTTTCAATCAAGATACACGATGCCCCGGGATTAGCAAGTTTAATCATATGGAGGCATATTGGTCACCTTATACATAAGGAATCTTGACTAGGAAGGCAGAAAGGCTTCTATAACCTATGTATTAGCATCACCCGAAAAGTAGTAACATTTCTTATGTAAGAACATCCTAAAATTAAACATAACGAAGGTAAAGTCGGGTGCAAATTTTTTAATGGAGTTTCCACTAAAACAGCAGCTCGAACCAGTTGACGTTGTATGGTATGAAATATTTTCATGCGAAAACAATTTGTTTCTAATAAAAACTTGGGGCAGCTTCGTACTAGTGGCGCGGATGCCGGCCAAACAGCGAAGCTGGCGGTCCCAAGTAGCTTATTCTTGGTTCGACAAAGTTTATGCGTGGTTACCCTTGGATACACGGCGAAGATTTCTGCGTGGTTATTCTTCGAGACTCGGTCAAGTTTTCTGCGTGGTATCGTCGTTAGCCCCCCAGAGAACAACGAACACTGGGTCAATAAAGTATGCACAATGTATCCGAGCTGGTAACTGCGGATCTAATGCAAATCGCTCATGTTTTACCGCCACTTGACCGGCGGGATACTGGGGAGTGGACCGAAGTCGCTGCATCCGTTTTCGAGTTGCAGCGTGCCGACTTTCGTGCGGCGCTTTCTCTATTGGCCTTCAGAAAACAACACCCCAAATACGGTAGCGCTATGGGAGGCAGATCTGGCCAGCTCCGAATCGGGATTCAGAAGGACGTATTTCTTCGAGCCCAGAGAGGAGCAGAAAAGTCTGGGGCCCTGTAAAGAGGGCCCCGCCCCTAAGACAATTGCGATTCCTCCTTTTTTTCCTAATAAACGTTTATCTCTCTCTTTTTTCAAAGTGACGCGATTCTCCTGTGCCCCATCTCTCTCTTTGTCCGAAACCCGGCTGTTGCGCCTCACGAGGATTTTTTAACTTGAAGCTTGAAAGTTCTCTATGACCTTCAGGCCGGCCTGGATGGTTTTGCCCGCAGGCTTTCACATCTCTCCCAATGTGGACCTCGTACTGGAGCCAATTGGCTACGACCACTCGATGTCGGTAGCGTGAGCTTTTTTGGGTTTCCCACTTGAGGCGCGAACGAACGTAAACCAGCCAGGAGAAGAGCACGCGAGTGATCACGCTACGAACGCTGGGCAGTGTCCTGGAAGGTTGAAGGGTGCCGGAACACGCGATCACGTTATCACTTGGTGATATGTTCCTGCGCACGTTCGCAGGCCTAAAGCGAGCTTAAACACCATGTCTGTTAGTGAACACTCGAGCAAAGTTCGGAGCCTTTCTTCACAAATCCTTAACAAAGGTGATATTTCACATATATACCCTTCAAAAGGGCGATGTTTGCTTATGTCGCTCAAGTAGTAAATCTGAGTTGTTCATGCTTTTCTTGTGCAGCTGTTGTATTCTTGGTCCACATTGGAGGCCTCCGCGGTGGCAACGCAGGTTCTCAGGGGCTTCAGCCTTGTGGCTGTTATTCTCCTGGCCCGTCAGCAGATTCACAGAGGCGTTTATGCAAAACCCCCTGGTGGACTGTGCTTTACACTGATGGATGCCGGACAAGTGGTGAGCATGCGAAAGTAACGTGAGCGTGGAATGTGCCCCCGCTGCAGTGGTATAGTAAATTCAGCACGCTGCCTGCGAAGTCACGTGATGTGGCAGCGAAGATATATTCCGCTTAGCATATCTGTCCCGGACATGGGGCTGATAAAACATTGTCGTTCCTCTAAGTGTTTCGTTACCATGTTTTGTGGTTATTCGCTATCTCATGCTCCTCCTAAAAGTCCCCACAAAACTCTCGGTAATTTTTTTCATTCGAAAGCTATACATTTCGAAAGCTATACAGGGTGATCAAATTTAGGTCGACACGTCCGTTTTTTTAAATAGAGGCTTATATTTACGTGAAGACCACCTCCGCAGTGATGTTACACGCCCACGGGGCACATGATTACGTTGTAAATATTGATGTGAGTTGCATAATTAACTAATATAAAAATAATTACTTTTTATTGGCTGCAGTAAGCAGACGTTTGTGTTTAAAAGTTAGACGACGCAATTGTGTTGCTACGAAGTTTCATTTGGCCCGATTCTTCTAGCGGAATCCGACTCCGAAGTATCAAACTGCCAAGTTTATTTGCCGATCGCATGATTACGCCTGCTAGACTGTGAAGACCGGCGCAAAGCTCCTCCCCTTCGTTCTGTGTTTCGATAACGGTTCCGAGTACCGCAGATTGCGACGAAGCCAGGCAAGACTGAAAAGGTGCCAGTTATCCCACTTTCCTATGTCTCCACCCCGTTGTCAAAATAAACACAGCACACAGCAGGTACGTCGCAAAAGGGAGGAGCTTTGCGCCTGACCTCACTGTTTTGCATGCGTAATCGTACGAACGGCAATTAAACTTCGAAGTTCGGTATCTCCGAGAACGGATGCGTTAGAAGAATTATCTCAAATCAAACTGCGTAGAAACGCGATTGCGTGTAACTTTTCACTACAAAAATGCCTGCTTACTGCAGCCCCTCAAATGTTAATTATCCTATTTTGGTTAATTAAGCCACCGACATCAATAATGACCACCTCATTCTGTGTCCCCCTCGGTACATAACCTTGCTGTACAGACAGTCTTCACGTACTTCTAAGCGCGTAATTTTAAAAAAAACCTGTCGACTTAACTTGATCACCCTTTATCCTGCCTGCATAAATAAAGTATGTGATCTTCCTCTTCACAGCAGTTTTAAAGTTTCTACTTTTCTTCCAAAGTAACTTTCGTTAGAGTTGATACCTAATGTCTTTATCGCTGGGCATTACTACTGTGCAATGCCCTTAGGTCGACAGTTTTAGCACTGTACCGCTTTAGTTTTGTGCATTTTCTGGTTTTGTGTACGTCCTTTGTACTGCCTTTGTAGCTGCCATGGTCACGCCTTGTTGTTTTTCTCATTTTCTTCCTCTCATTTTCTCCTGTATTATGTACGGCTGTCCTTTTTTTCCTTTTCAGTTCCCGTATCGCCTCTCCCCTGAATAGGATAGCCAACCGGACAGTATCCTGATTAACCTCCCTGCCTTTCCTGTACTGTTCCTTCCTCCCTTCCTTCTTTCCAAATGAAAGGGAACCGGCAAAAGCCACCTTGTGTCTTGAGTAACGTCAGTGAATCCCTTAGGAAATGCGGAAACCGACAGCAGAACAAAAATATTAAAACTTTTTGAGCTATTTTATTCTTATCTTACTGCCGTGGATGCATATCACCACGATATTCAAGATTTCGGTGGGCTTTTTGATTGTTTTAAAATTAGTTCGGATATTTGACGAGTTGAAAAAATGTGTTGAAGGAGTCGGGCAACGTTGGCCTGTGTGCTAGCCAAAATTCCAGCACTGTTTGTTAGCGTTGGCGCTTGTTTCGGACCAGGTTACTAACGAAACATTTCACCATGCGAACCTCTAGAAAAGAACAATACATAGCAAGATGCGCAACCGAGCAGTCAATAATTAAAGTCTGGTTCTGTCCAGCGTTCTTACACCAAGGTGGTACCATAGAAGCTCACCCTGTTAGTTTGAGGAAACAAAGTCCTTCTGGTTGGTCATGGTAGTACAATTCATGCGTCGACGACTGTTGGTCGTCGTGAGTATAAACTGGCTCATAGATAACATACATGCGCCTACCTAATGTCAGGGAGGGCGCTTGGAGCTTTGGGTGCGTGATGTGCGGCTTGGGGCTTTAGTAGCAGCGAAACTATTACGATTTAAACAAGTCAACTTGTGCTCGTTGTGCATCAAAATATCACAAAAGTTATTGGGGTGGGGGTAAACAATGTCGTTCAAAAACAAACAAGTACATTTATTTCTATGCGATGTACCAGTACATGCATCCTTGCAAGGCCTACATTTAAACTTGCGGTCATCAGTAACTGCTTATTAGAATACGGAGGTTTCGTATTCGGGACACCTTGGAAAGATTGCGTTGTATTGCAACACGGGCGTGCTCAGGCCAAGTTGAAGAACGTAGAAAATACTCTTTAATTTGTGCTTCCAAGAATCCCCCATTTAGTTCCCACGGATTTAAAGTACTATAAAAGCTCAGGCCATATGTTAGCAGTCTACACGAACTTTGCAGCAAGCCTGCGAGAATGAGTATAATAGAAATAGAAGTTTGATATACGAACACGCGTGTGGCACTCTGTTCGTCGTTTGTCTTAAGGGGACCATTAGGGAGCTTTAAAGGCTTTCTAATCACCTCTAAAAAGACTATATTCAGATTTTTTTGGGCATGGGCGCTTATTTTAACGCCTGCAAAATGCGCTTGAATGTGCGGTTCTGTCGGCTTGACGCCACACTGGGTAAACTGTGCAGGGGTAAATTAGCACAGGTATAGCATGCCCAACCTGCTTCACCTGTGGTAAAAAACTCTTTATCAATTTATTAAGCGCTGCCACCGCGCATTGTAATTTAAGTGATATAATGTGTACAGCAGAACAGTGTGTACAGCAGAACAGAACAGAACAGGTTTCTGACAGCAGAACAGTAAACTGCATGCGCCATTTCTTGCTACACCATCTTCGAAACACGTCAAAACTGGCTTGAAATTAGTTTATCCTGCTATCTCAGCTATCTCAACTGTTTCTAGGGGAAAGTCAAATCCCCGTTTTAAGAGAGAAAGAGAAAGAGAAAAAAGCGAAACTTTCTCTTATGAAACGTCAGTGAAACTCTAAGTAGAAAATCCAAGCTGATTCAAGCGTGTGAGATGGGGCACTCTTCTAGACGTCAGCTTCATAGCGAAAGGCACCCCGGTTTCACTCCGGTTACGGGAAGCGTACTTTCTTAAGGCGCTTGATGCGCCTTCGCTTGCCAGCATCATTTTTTATCAAACACAACGTAAAATTGGTGTTTGGCGCAAAACTGAACACCATCAGTGATACGTAAAAGGGTCTGTTTTCAACATTTTTCTGACGCACGCGTTGTATGTATTGAATACTCATATATAGACTTTAAACTGAGCGTTGCCTAATTAATAGTGTGTCGTCATAGTTACAGGGAATGAGCGTGGAAGAATGTTCGAGGGAACCTCGACTTCTCAAAGCACCTTGGTCATTAAATGCACCTAAATTGACCTGAAAAATTCCCAACTTCGTCTACACATACAAATCTATGATTTAGTCTAGTAATTCGACTGCATCTGTAAATCACTCGTTTCTCTTTGTCCATTGCTTTGGGGGAAATAAAAATGTTATACACCGAAACTACATTTAAGCGGGCCCCAAGGTAGTGTGGCATATTGGGAGAGGGAGTGGAGCGACGATTACCAGCACTAAATGTTTTAAGTGCGAATGCACTTCTTAAGCGACCCTTAATCACGCGTCCACCGCCGTCCGTCCATCCGCACCACATACCCACTTAGGGCGATTGGCCAAGAAGAGTTTTTAAGTGCGAAAGCGACCCCACCACATACCCACTTAGGCCGATTGGCCAAGAAGAGTTCCTTCGATACCCATTCGGCATATCTTCGTGATACTAACCACTTCCTACGGGAAATTAACAACATAAAAATCCCTGATGGCGCCTTCCTTGTAACTATAGATGTAACTTCTCTGTACACAAATATACCTCACCGAGATGGGATTGAAGCCCTGGTTGAATCCTATAGCATACATCGGGATCACGAGGCGCCAAGCCCGCAAGTCATTGAAACTTTGACCAGGCTAGTGTGGAATTAAATAGCTTTTAATTCCACAATCAGTACTATCTCAAGCGACCCTGAATCACGCGTCCACCGCCATCCGTCCGTCCGCACCACATACCCACTTAGGGCGATTGGCCAAGAAGAGTTTTTAAGTGCGAAAGCGACCCCACCACGTACCCACTTAGGGCGAGTGGCCAAGAAGAGTTCCTTCGCATCACCCGTGCATTCGCACGTCCCCATGCTCCTCTTCGGGGAAATGCGGGTGAATTTTTCTTATGCTGCCGTTCGGAAAAGTAAGGCTCCAGAGTTCTGTTGGCAAATGCACTAATATTTGCATGCAATAAATTTCCCGATTAAAGTGCAGTAAGGCTTTACCAAATAACTGTCAGCGTTCACGCGATAACGAGCGGGGCGGCCGCCAACCAAAAATAATTACCTGCGCTTTGGTACTTTGGGAGAAAAAATTCTCCACGAGAATCACAAAAATCTTCGAATTAGGTGTTCGTCATGCAAGCAAAATTAAGACTTGAAGGTTCCAAATTTTCAAGGGCAAGCAATTATTAAAACTCCCTAGAAATCCCAAACAGTCATTGGACGTGTGTACGCAAGCATAGAAAAAGACATTTTTAATGATATCATAACAGGTATTTCAATGCATGAAATCTTTCCGGAGGTACTAATGCTATGTTGTAGAAAATATCTGTAATCTGTGGTTAAAGTCATCGCATAGAAAGTAATCATGTAAGGGGTCTATACACTGCCATAGACAATAAACTCAAATTATTTCGCCACCTCCAAATTTTTTAGCAATAATGCACTGCATTGCGAAATTTTGTTTGTATAAAAAACAAGTTCTAGAGTAGACAAGCATAGTAGCAATTTCTATAGTAAACATCGGCATACGTTATCAAGTCACTTAACCACGCTCTGACTTCTGAAACCTCATGCGCGCTTGCCTCTTTTTAGGTGCTCCTTCTGACTTCGGCGGTGGTGGCCTTCGTTAATGCTCTTTATGTCCTGGAGGAAGAGTGGTCAGTACACCTCCTTCACGCCCCTACAATACGGGTAGCAACGGCGGACTTCGCAATGGCCGTCACTTTAGTGAGTACTCAGATTGTTTTGGTACAACGCTCATCTTCTAAGAAAACCTTACCCCACAGAGGTGCAAGGAACCGACAAGGTTGGTTGAAAGTTCTTTGCGACGGCAAACCTCGTGGATTTCATGAAGGGACAGTAAAATATGAGGCTGTGTATCCTTACAAGGAAGTTTTTGTTTCGGTACCTTTAGTCATTTTTATCCTCGGATGGTTACCTTGCGCACTGTAGGAATGCTCCCAGCGTTTCTATCGCAGCTCAACAGTAACGTTTGGGTAGTTAATTTTTAGGGCGAAGCTCCTCTTGCTCGGGCCCTGTCCCGTTCCTGATTGCAGCTGTATACGACACGGCACATTAATGATGATTGTGGCAGGATCCCCCTAGGGATTGGCCGAAGAGGACAAAACGTTCAACGCGTTCGTTGCTACCCAAGAAGGAGAAGAGGAAGAAGTAGAGGTTGCCCTACGTCGCCTGCGAGCTCAAGACTCGTACAGGGGGTGCACGACAGAAGACGCTCTGAAGAAGGCGACGGCCAAGGTGGCTTAAATGTCACACACTGAATTCGCCAGCTTACCCGTGGAGATTCTCATCGTCCAAAACAACCCCTACATAAGCGCCACAAACATCGACGTCGTCGACGGGCTTGTCAAAGGAGCGGTGGAAAGCTTGACGTGAGGAGTCTTTATATAATGTGCGGGCGAATGTTTCACGGTTTTATCGATAAGCATTTTTGCTTCGCCCCTCTCATCATCATCCACTTCGTGGAGATGGCGGAATTTTTTTCCCCTTTAACATCGAGGTATTCTGGGGGGCCGAGGAGACCCACATGGCGGCAACTAGTGTCATTAGACATGATACAGAGTGCCGTCACTGAGACACGCAAATGGTCCACGGCAGCCATTTTGGGGTTTATTAGTGTTGCAACACTGCCACCTCTGTGGCCTCAGTGCTTTATCAAGGTTATTTGTAAACAACACTGCCGAAGACGCAGCAAAAGGGCATCTTTGGCCACACTCTTACTGCTGAAATACTGTTACACGCGTTACACACGTTACACGCCAGCCTCACGCAGCCTCAGAGCATGGAGGGAAAGCTATGCCGACCAGACTTTACCGACTGAAACGCATAAACAACAAAATAGATGCGCCCATGAGCCGTGGTAGTGTAAACAAATGTGAAGGGATAAGAATTCTCCTTTGAGCACGGCAGTGGGACGGAGTAAAAGGAGAAAAAAATTCCGGTGCTCTGCACCCTTATTTAGTGACACTACTATCCTCACAGCATTCAGGAACGGGTGTGTGCATGTGTGTGTCTCAAGGCTGTGTCTTAAGCACCGAAATACAACAGTTCAATAAGTAAAGCCGAAAGGAAGAACGAAACAGTGTTTTTGGTTTTAAAGAAAGGGGGGTGCAAAACTGGGAACAGTTGGAGACAGATGAATGCATATGCCCAAAACAATGTAGTAGACACACCGACAATATGTTTTCTGCTATCTCGACATAGGCCTCTGTAGGGCCACGGACGCATTTGGTCATATTGGCGGAAGTCAGATGGGAGATAAAAGAGGCACGCCTTGAGGCTGCGCATAGGGGTCAGACATTGTCCCACCGCATCTCTTTGTAGCCGCCGCGGTAATGAAATTTTGGGCAGAGTGGCTCCAGTTTATGACGCTTCGGAAGGACGCATCTGCTTATTGCAAAAAAGTGCCGTTGTTCTGGGGTTGCGTTCCTCGGGGCCACAGGGTTACGCTTGCAGCGCGCAAGCCCGGGCCGTGAGTTTTGTAATGGCGGCCGTGGCTAAAGCCCTTCCGGACGATGAAAAAACATGCCTTTCTGGCGTGTGCGCCTTTTCCTGCAGCCACGACGTCTTGAAGAGGAGAGGAACGTCGGAACGCCGCCTCGAAAGCAGCAAGTAAATCCCACGAGGAGTATTTAGCCTCTCGTTTTGATGGCCACGCGCCTTTATTGGGAAGAGTAGCCCAATGCTTCAAAAGGGAGTGAAATATGGCACAAAAGTTTTTATTCCAAGTGTAGCCAAACGGTTCAAAAGGGAGTGAAATATGGCACAAACGTTTTTACTCCTAGACACAGTGCCCAGCAATCCTCGACTTCTTAGATTGCGGCCTCATAAAAGGAGAAACAGCCTAGTTTTTACAACTCAAATAGTGTTTAGCATGGTAACATTTTAGATTTAGCAAGAATACAAAACCATGCTTCGCAATTTTGTGGCTAAAAATTTTGTCGCCATTCACCACCAAGACTTCGCGGTTATACGCATAAAATTACGCATTTGAAGTGCCTTAGCTGTAGGGTGCGCAAAGAAAGTGGGCGTTAAAAACACGTTTGAACTGAAAACAGTAGCCTGAGGCTGTCGTCCACCGCATTGCTTATGTACAGCATCCACAAACTAGCCACATATTCTGTGCAAAATTCGTTAATACACTTCTTATTCCACAGGTACTTGTTTTTATGGTGTTCATCCAGCGGCTTCTCCTCAGCCTCCCACCTTCAGGCTTCTGCTGCTTTATTACGGGCGTCCTATGCGTCTCCACCATCACCGACATCATAAATTGTCTGGCAAGAATGCAGAAGAAAGCGGTAAGCATTTCGTTGACGACGCTTTAAGCAATACTTAACATAAATATCTTAACTGCTGCCACACGACAGAAACAGAAATTCGGTCGTGTAGCCCATATTAAGGTAGCTTGTTATTGATGCGCCATGCTATGTGTATTCACAACACAGCTTCCGCGAACTATCGCACAGAAGGTCTAGATGTTACCATTCAGGCCATCCACCGTAGAAAAGACCATGATAATAGCTTATACCTTCATTGTCGCTTCAAACTGCGGCCCCCTACCTTTTTATCCAGATGTCAAATTGAGGTTACAGAACACGACTCAACACCCGAAACGAACTGGCGGAGACCACGGGATGACGATGCAAGGCAACCAAACACAGGCGGCGGACTGCCCTTAATACGGAAGCGCCCCATTTTGCAGAAACTTCACGCAACCACAATACTCCGTACTAATTGTTCGATTGACCTATCCACATCTTCCGGCTGCGTAAACATGCCCTGGTTACTTGGTACGGTGAGTAGCGTTAATAAAATGTCGTGTTAGTGCTTCCAATTAAGTTATCAGTGCTACGGTAACAAAGCTAATGCCGATATTTTAATTAGTATTT